>NC_138778.1:14461194-14599975 GCF_965119305.1 Pelophylax lessonae | reverse complement strand
ACAAGTCCCAGCGATTATATACCAGCACACAGCCAATACAGAACTACAAGTCCAGTGATCTCAGTGATTATATACCAGCACACAGCCAATACAGAACTACAAGTCCCAGCGATCCCAGTGATTATATACCAGCACACAGCCAATACAGAACTACAAGTCCCAGTGATCCCAGTGATTATATACCAGCACACAGCCAATACAGAACTACAAGTCCCAGTGATCCCAGTGATTATATACCAGCACACAGCCAATACAGAACTACAAGTCCCAGTGATCTCAGTGATTATATACCAGCACACAGCCAATACAGAACTACAAGTCCCAGTGATCCCAGTGATTATATACCAGCACACAGCCAATACAGAACTACAAGTCCAGCGATTATATACCAGCACACAGCCAATACAGAACTACAAGTCCCAGCAATCCCAGTGTTCAGATAGCAGCATGCAGCCAATACAGAACTACAAGTCCCAGCGATCCCAGTGATTATATACCAGCACACAGCCAATACAGAACTACAAGTCCCAGTGATCCCAGTGATTATATACCAGCACACAGCCAATACAGAACTACAAGTCCCAGCGATTATATACCAGCACACAGCCAATACAGAACTACAAGTCCCAGCGATTATATACCAGCACACAGCCAATACAGAACTACAAGTCCCAGCAATCCCAGTCTAGCAGCCATGAGGCCCCCCCCCCCCCCCCTAACATTACTGTGCCTGACATCCATAAGCAACCCCCAGTGCATTGTTATTGTCCAACAGTGCTGTACATGGCAGCCATGAGGGGCGGCCCCAACAAAAAGTCTCATGTTTCGGGGCATTCACCATCCAGCTAGGGTTGTCACCTCATCCCTTTACACCAGGACAGATAATAATTACCCGGATCTGAGGCCGATATAATGCAAATAAGGCACTACGTGAGTTTTATTACCACCTTAATCACTTGCTGACCAGCCGCCGCAGTCATACAGCGGCAGGTTTCTGTAAATCGCCTTACCTATACCGCCCCGGTGGGCGCTCGACAGTGAGAAAGCAAAGGCGCGGGCCGCTGGCCGCGATTCCATCCGGGCACCCTGCAATCGCTCCCTGTGAAGAGAGAACGGTGGCCTGCTGTTGTAAACACAGCTGACCGTTCTCTCAGGTATCAACCCAGAGCGCCTGTGATCCTCCTATTTAGGATCACAGTTCTCTGTGTTGATTTCACAAGCCCATCCCCCTCACAGTTAGAAAACACCACCTAGGCTCACACTTAACCCTTTGATCGCCCATGGGTTAACCCTTTCCCTGCCGGTGTTATTATTACAGTAACAGTGCATATTTATAGCACTGATTACTGTAGTAACGTCACTGGTCCCCCCAAAAGTGTCAGTTAGGGGTCCGATCTGTCCACCACAATGTCACAGTCCCGCAAAAAAAAAAAAAAAAAAAAAAAAAAAAAAAAAAATCGATGATCGCTGCCATTACTAGTAAGAATAAAAAAAAATGACCAACAATCTTTCCCCTAGTTTGTAGACGCAATAACTTTTGCGCCATCCAATCAAATCATGCCTAATGGGATTTTTTTAAGCCAAAAATATGTAGCAAAATTCAAATTGGCCTAAAATGATAAAAAAAATAGATTTTTACTTTTTTATTTTTTTGGGGGGAGGGGGGGGGGGTGTGGGGAGTCAGGTTATATAGCAGAAAGTGAAAAATATATATATTTTTTATTTTTTTCAGAATTGTCACTTTTTTTGTTTATAGCGCAAAAAAAAAAAAAAAAAAAAAAAAAAAAAAAAAAAAAAAAAAAAAATCGCACATGTGATCAAATACCACCAAAAGAAATCTCTATTTGTGGAGAAAAAAAAGAAAATCAATTTTATTTAGCGTCACACGACCGTGCAATTGTCCGTTAAAGTAACAGTGCTGAATGGCCTGGGGGGGGGGGCAAATCTTCCAGTCTAGAAGTGGTTAATCAGCCACAGAACCTGCATAATTAATGTGTGTCCTGGTTGATGAGGGGGGGGGGGGGACCCAGCATCCAACCTCCCAGAGTTTTACAGACTGCCACCAGTAGGGCTGGATGGCGCGCCTGTGCCTTCCACCCACACCAAGACCCCGGGTGTCACCCATCGGGGCGCGTCCCCCGCGTACCCGAGGCTACAATTAGTCCCCATTCACATCAGTGGGATGACAGACATCCAGGGCCGTTGATAGGGGTGGGGGAACCACCAGTCCTCCTGTAGGGGGCTGAAAAGCAACCTGTGCTGCTCTCTGCTGAAAACCAATTTCTCTCCAGCCGGCTTTCAGCTGCTGCAGGGAGAGACACAGACATAGGCGCCATAGGCGCTGCGCCCCCCACGGAAGCTACAAGCTTCTCTGTGCTGTAAAAATAAAAATATTGTAAAAAATAAATAAAGACAAATGTAAAATAAAATAATTTTTAAATATTTAAGCATTTTTTTAAAAAAAAAACAGTAAAAAATAATAAAAAAAAAAAATATATAAAAGGGCCAATTCACACGGCTTCTTTGTTATTTTTGCATCCTCTAAGAACGATTTTAGTATATTTTTTTGTGAAAATGTTGTTTTTGCCAGGTAGGCTGTACTGTGTTTTCTATCAGCAGCCCTGCAGACATCGCATGTGATTCAGGGCGCACTGCTCTGCAAATCACATGCAATGTCTGTGCAATGCAAATTCAGCCATACAGCATACAGATTGCATGGCTGAATTCGCATCGCATTTGGACACAACACGCACAGGACCCTTTTTTTGAGTCCGCACCAGAGTTGGATTGCATGGCTGTTCACACCTATGCGATCCGATTCATGGCTGTACTGACAGTTCTCACTGCGATAAGTGAACTGATCTGGGGGTGTCAACTTTATATTGACACCCCCCCCCAGCGATTTGCATACGGCAGTGTAAACTGCTTGCGATTTGAGTGCGATGTGGGAACCCGCAGTGGATTCGCAGGGTTCCCGCATCGCATATGTGTGAACCGGCACTTACACAGACGCAGCTCTGCGGATAGTTTACATTCAGAGGCAGAGATACGCCTCCTCTGGACGCAGCCACACTCGGACGATTACCTGCGGCCAGAACTCCAAAGAAATGCTGACCCTGGCCTGGACTCACCCCGTCTACGGTCGCAGCCGCACACAAATATTAGACTGGGAGCAGCAGCTGCGTCCCAACTGACATGATGGGGACTGCCTGCTTTTTCCTTGTCTTCATCCAGCACTCAGTAGGTGGGGAATTTTTACTTCTCTTTATCAGGAATCCTTTAGGCATGTCTGTTGCAGACTTTTTATGGGGCATCAGAGCAGCCCAGGGGGCATTTGGGGCATTTGTCCCATTTGCCCCCCCCCCCCGGGTACATCGTGAACACACATGCATCTCCATGGGGGAACCACAGCCCTATGAACAAGGCATCAGTGTCACTTTAACCTTCCCCCATCCCCCAGGCTGTGAGATCACCGTGCAGGTGAGCCAATCAGAGACCCGCACCTGCACTGATGAGATCACCTGTGATGGAGCACATCAGATCACAAGGATGAGGAGTTCTGGCAGGTAAGTGACTTTAAACCCCCCATACACACAATCACAATGGCGTACAAAAATGGCATAGAAAAATAGCGCTTTCCAAGCAATGGTGCGATAATCTGATCGTTAGTACGCAATTTTCCTCCAAAATTTCCCGAAGGGACAAACACGGAAATTTTTCTCGTACAACGCCAGATTGTACGATTTTCATTTAACCACTGAAGGGCCGCCCACCGCAGTTTTACGTTGGGTACTTTGACGTTAAAAACCGAGGTTATGGCAGCATGTCAAAAATAGTGAAAAAACTACCAAAAAATTTGATAAAATAAATAATCAGATCTATATAAATGAATAAATAAATGGTGAAAATAGTAATAATAATCCATCAATAATCCATCAGCCGGATAGCAATCATTATTGATGGATTATTAACACTTCTGCGGTCCGCTTTATCCACTTTAAGACCGGAAAGGATTTGCCCCCTTAATGACCAGGCCCTATTTTGTGATTCAGCACTGCGTTAATTTAACAGAAAATTGCGCGGTCGTGCGATGCTGTACCCAAATAAAATCAATGCCGTCCCCCCCCCCCCCCCACAAATAGAGATTTCTTTTGGTGGTATTTGATCACCTGTGCGGTTTTTATTTTTTGCGCTATAAACAATAAAAGAGCGAAAATTCTGAAAAAAAAATATATATATATATATTTTTCACATTCTGCTATATAACATTCCCCCCCCCCCCCCAAAAAAAAAAAAAAAAACATTAACCACTTAAGCCCCAGCCCTATTTCGGACACTTTTTGTTTACAAGTTAAAATCAGTATTTTTTCCTAGAAAACTACTTTGAACCCCCAAACATGATATATATTTTTTTTAGCAAAGACTCTGGAGAATAAAATGTCGGTCATTGCAATATTTTTTGTCACGCGGTATTTGCGCAGCGATCTTTAAAACTCAATTTTTTTGGAAAAATTATGAAAAATCACATTTCACTGCATTTAAAAAATACTAAACAGTAAAGTTAGCCCATTTTATTTGTATATTGTGAAAGATGATGTCACGCCGAGTAAATAGATACCCAACATGTTACGGTTTAAAATTGCGCACACCCGTGGAATGGCGACAAACTACGGTCAATAGAAATCTCAATAGGTGACGCTTTAAATTTTTTTTAACGGTTACCAGTTTAGAGTTAGAGTGTAGCTCTGTTTTTTTTTATTATTGCTCACGCTCTGGCGATCGCGGCGATACCTTGCACGTGTCGTTTGAACAGCGATTTCATTCGCGCCTCGACTTCCGTATACGTTTTATTTCGTGCGCGAGCTAACGGTGACGGGGGCGGCTACAATTTTTTTTTTTCCTATTTATTTTATTTTTTTTTTAACTTTATTACAGGTTTTAAAAAAAAAATAAAAAATCTGATCACTTTTATTGCTGTCACTGTAATGTAAACATCCCTTGTGACACCCATATGCAGTGACAAGTACACTTTATGGAGGGATCGAGGGTCTAAAAGACCCCAAACCTCTCCACTGCACTTCCATGTATGCAAAACGCTGAAAATGGCGTTTTTGCATACAGACGGTTTTTAAATCTGTCGCCTTTTGCAGCACAGTAACCCGGAAGTGACGTCATGGACGCCACCTCCGGGTTACGTCATCGGAGACCCGATCAATGCCGTTTCCGGCTTAGACCGGGACCGGCGGACGTGCCGGCTGGGTGCTCAGGTCTCCCGGTGGGATGGGAGGCCCGGGCAAAGTCACGGGAGGGGGACGTCCCCTCCCACTCACCCGGGTAACGATCGAGCGGCTCCCGAGCCGCATCGGTCATTACCGACGGAAAGCCGACCGTCGGCTCTGAACCACGGTACCGGAATGGTGCTATAGCTAGAGGCATCACCCCGGTATAACCCCGCAAAGTCTGCCGGCGTAAATATACGTCACTTTGCGGTAAGTGGTTAAAAATCTAAATTTTTTTTAACATTTTAGGCCAATTTGTATTCTGCTACATATTTTTGGTAAAAGAAAAATCCCAATAAGCGTATTTTGATTGGTTTGTGCAAAATGTATCGCTTCTACAAACTAGGGGAAAGATTTATGTCATGTTTATTGATTTCTTTTTTTTACAAGGAATGGCAGCGATTTTTTTTTTTTTTTTTTTTTTTTTTTAGCAGGACTGCGACATTGCGGCGGACAGATCGGACACCTAACTGACATTTTGGACACTTTTGGGGGGACCAGTGACATTACTACAGTAATCAGTGCTATAAATATGCTCTGTTACTGTAATAATGACACTGGCAGTTGCAATTTATAGGCATTTTGCCAAGGCAACCCTGAAGAACCCAGGAGGCACACCAGGGTGCCGCAGCACCCTAGTTGAAAAACGCTGATCTAGACCAGTGTTAGTCCCGGTTCACACATATGAGATGCGGGAAACCTGCAAATCCACTCAACTCGCAAGCAGTTCACACTGCCATATGCGAATTGCTGGGGGTGTCAATACAAAGATAGATTGATAGATAGTGAAGAGTACCCAGTTACGGCCGGGGTCAGCTTCCAACGCCATATGCTGCTCGCAAGAGGGGTGAAAGCCGCGCCATGGGTGATCACCAGTCATCCAAGAATGCGGCGTCTAAACCCTCCTGTATATGAGTGATAATGGTTAGTCACATGACGACGTAATGGCGCCAAAATATGACGTCACACGGATACATGGCGCTGATGCAGAGTGTATGGGTCCACTCCACCCCCCCCCCCACGCGCCTGACCTGGGTGGGGAGAGGGAAAGACCCCCGCACTGCATTGCAGTCCCCCGAACCCGACGGTGGCCCAAGGAGTCCACATGACAACATTTGTAGGGAGAAATATTCATAGGTGTAACAAAGTAAATAACCGGGAAATGACAACACTTCCACGTAAGTCCACGTTCAGTCTACAACCAGTCAGCCTCTCTATATGTATATATATATGAATATATTTGGTCTGTTATTATATCACTTATCTGTTGTACCACTTACAAACATGCCATGATGTCATTTTATGTATGTTGATCAAAACAATATTTATTAAATTGCTTTTATACTATCATGCGAGACCCACCTTAAGAATCCGTATTAATTTACCTGTTCAAGCACCAATCATCTTTACACACCTCATGCAAAATCCCAAACTTCCCCCCTACCCCTTATTTCTTTATGTAACAACTGGCTATTATAACAATAAAATTATATGTGGATTTGTATGGTTGTACCTACGTTATATATGTGCCAGTTGTCATAATTATATATATATTTGAATTCTCTTCTACTCCCCCCCCCTTCTTATTATTATTTTATTGTTATTATTATTATTATTTTCTTTTTTTTTTTGTAAGGGTTATGCCCTAAGGTTAGGGGTTAACTATGTATTTATTATTAAAAAGTATTAATTTATTGAATTTATTTGTCTATTTATTTTACATTTATTTATTCATTAATTTATTATTATTATTAAAATAGTTGCGTTTTTTTATGTTAGGGTGTTTAGTTATTTATTATTATTTTATTGTTGCTATTATTATTATCATTTTTTTTTTGTAAGGGTTATGCCCTAAGGTTAGGGGTTAATTATGTATTTATTATTACAAAGTATTCATTTATTAAAATTTATTTGTCTATTTATTTATTAATTTATTATTATTATTATTATCATTAAAATAGTTGTGTTTTTTATGTTAGGGTGTTTAGTTATTTATTATTATTTTATTGTTATTATTATATTTTTTTTTGTAAGGGTTATGCCCTAAGGTTAGGGGTTAATTATGTATTTATTATTACAAAGTATTCATTTATTGAATTTATTTGTGTATTTATTTGACATTTATTTATTCATTTATTATTATTAATAATAAAATAATTGTGTTTTTTATGTTAGGGTGTTTAGTTATTATTTTATTGCTGTTATTATTATTATTTTTTTTTTTGTAAGGGTTATGCCCTAAGGTTAGGGGTTAATTATGTATTTATTATTACAAAGTATTCATTTATTGAACTTATTTGTGTATTTATTTGCCATTTATTTATTCATTTATTGTTATTAATAATAAAATAGTTTTTTTTTATGTTAGGGTGTTTAGTTATTATTATTTTATTGTTATTATTATTTATTTATTTTTATTTTTTTGTAAGGGTTATGCCCTAAGGTTAGGGGTTAATTATGTATTTATTACAAATTATTCATTTATTGAGTTTGTGTATTTATTTGACAGTATTAATTTATTATTAATAATAAAATAATTGTTTTTTTTACGTTAGGGTGTTTAGTTATTATTATTTTATTGTTATTATTTATTTATTATTTTGTAAGGGTCATGCCCTAATGTTAGGGGTTAATTATGTATTTATTATTACAAAGTTTTCATTTATTGAATTTATTTGTGTATTTTTTTTACATTTATTTATTCATTTATTATTATTAATAATAAAATAATTGTGTTTTTTATGTTAGGGTGTTTAGTTATTTATTATTATTTTATTGTTATTATTATTATTATTATTATTATTATTATTATTTATTTATTTTATGTAAGGGTTATGCCCTAAGGTTAGGGGTTAATTATGTATTTATTATTACAAAGTATTCATTTATTGAATTTATTTGTGTATTTATTTGACATTTATTTATTATAGTTGTGTTTTTTTATGTTAGGGTGTTTAGTTATTTATTATTATTTTATTGTTGTTATTATTATTATTTATTTTTTTTGTAAGGGTTATGCCCTAAGGTTAGGGTTTAATTATGTATTTATTATTACAAAGTATTCATTTATTGAATTTATTTGTGTATTTTTTTTACATTTATTCATTTATTATTATGAATAATAAAATAATTGTTTTTTTATGTTAGGGTGTTTAGTTATTTATTTTATTGTTATTATTATTTATTTATTTTATGTAAGGGTTATGCCCTAAGGTTAGGGGTTAATTATGTATTTATTATTACAAAGTATTCATTTATTGAATTTATTTGTGTATTTATTTGACATTTATTTATTATTATTATTATTATTATTAATAATAATAATAAAATGTGTTTTTTTATGTTAGGGTGTTTATTATTATTATATTGTTATTATTATTATTTTTTGTAAGGGTTATGCCCTAGGGTTAGGGGTTAATTATGTATTTATTATTACAAAGTATTCATTTATTGAATTTATTTGTGTATTTATTTGACATTTATTTATTCATTTATTATTATAATTAATAATAAATTAATTGTGTTTTTTATGTTAGGGTGTTTAGTTATTTATTATTATTTTATTGTTGTTGTTGTTATTATTATTATTATTATTATTTTTTTTTGTAAGGGTTATGCCCTAAGGTTAGGGGTTAATTATGTATTTATTATTACAAAGTATTCATGTATTGGATTTATTTGTGTATTTATTTGACATTTATTTATTAATTTATTATTATTATTATTATTATTATTATTATTATTATTATTATTAATAATAATAATAATAAAATAATAATAATAAAAAAATGGTTGTGTTTTTTATGTTAGGGTGTTTAGTTATTTATTATTATTTTATTGTTATTATTTTTTTGTAAGGGTTATGCCCTAAGGTTAGTATTTATTATTACAAAGTACTCATTTATTGAATTTATTTGTCTATTTATTTTACATTTATTTATTCATTTATTATTATTATTATTAATAATAATAATAAAATAGTTGTGTTTTTTTATGTTCGGGTGTTTAGTTATTTATTATTATTTTATTGTTATTATTATTTATTTATTTTATGTAAGGGTTATGCCCTAAGGTTAGGGGTTAACTATGTATTTATTATTACAAAGTATTCATTTATTGAATTTATTTGTCTATTTATTTTACATTTATTTATTCATTTATTATTATTATTATTATTATTAATATTAATAATAATAAAATAGTTGTGTTTTTTTATGTTCGGGTGTTTAGTTATTTATTATTATTTTAATGTTATTATTGATTTATTTATTTTATGTAAGGGTTATGCCCTAAGGTTAGGGGTTAACTATGTATTTATTATTACAAAGTATTCATTTATTGAATTTATTTGTCTATTTATTTTACGTTTATTTATTCATTTATTATTATTATTATTATTATTATTATTATTATTAATAATAATAATAATAATAATAATAATAATATTAGTAGTAAAAGTAATAACACCCTAACAAAAAAAAAATCTAACCCTGACTCTAACCCCTTACCCTAACAAAAAAATAAATAAATGATAAGGAATGAATTTCAAGAGTAAGTGCCGCTTCACATTTCTGCGATCACAGAGATCGCATGTAATTCGGAGCGCACCGCTCCTAAAATCACATGCGATCTCTGTGCGGTGCAAATTTCAGCCATACACTTTGTATGACTGAATTCGCACCGCAATCGCACTAAAACATGTACAGGAACCTTTTTTTTTTGGTCCGCAGCAGAATCAGATTGCATGGTGCTTCACTTACGAACTTACAGATCGCACTGCCATATGCGATCTGATCTGGGGGTGTCGTTAACTTTTAATTGACACCCCCAGCGTATCGCATATGGCAGTGTGGATGCGATGCGGGAACACGCTGTGTATTTGCAGGGAAAAAAAAAAAAGGCAAGCTAGAAAAACCTGGCATCAAATGATTCAACAGGAGATCGGTTTCTCTATTGGATACAATAAGCTCTGTGTATATAAAAGGGGAAATTGAGCATAAAAACGCTGAAAGACGCTACGCTCATCCTGAGATTTGCACGCAGAGTCCCTGATAATAATGAATGCCCCCCCCGGTATGGTTGCCCCCCTGGCGCTCGGCAGCCCATACCGGTCGGACGAGTCAATCACGGCGTGTGTGTGGTTACAGAGTTTGGAGTGTAGCGGTAACCTAACCCCCCCCCCCCCCCTCGGGGAGACGGCCATTGTCCCAGCAGTAACTGCAAGTCTCTGCAACTTGTTGAACACAAACAGAGTTTCCATAGCAGCCGGGGGAGAGGAGAAGGTGCTGAGCCAAGGCAGCCTCTCAGTCTTCTCCCCGGCACAGCGTTACAAATCTCAGCTCAGGATGGACGAGGCGCCGGTGAAGGCGACCGATAAGCGACTGCAGTTCATCGAAGAATACGTTCTGAAGGCGCTGCGGCTGAAGGCGGACCGCTGGCAGAAATGCGTCTCCAGCGAGGAGAACAAAGCCGTCCTGCAGGACTTTCTGGAGAAGGGCGACTGCCCGGCGCTGGTGGTGTCCCTGAACCCGGCCGGGCTGCTGGTCCCGGCGCTGGACTTCCCCGGCGCCACCAAGAACAAGGCCGTGTACTTCGTGAAGAAGAGCGCCGGCGCCCTGACCCCCGACACCATCAGGAGCGGCTTGGTGTTTGGGAGCCTCTCCTACACCCCCCTGGACCAGCTCTCCGTCCTGGTGGAAGAGGTAAGTCCTCCTCAGATTTGGAGTGCAACTTTGGATGGGTGCGACTTGGATGGGACTTGTCGCAAAGTCAGACCCACTGTTGCATTGTAAAACATTCAGGTGCGACTTTCATGCAACTTTTGAGGGTTAGGCTCTATTCACACTTGTAGGACTCCAACGCTGCTCCAAATTTAAGGCCCCTTTTCACACTTGTGCGACTTGTCCTGCGACTTGGGACTGCAAAGTCGCATGACAAGTCGTACCCCATGATTTCCAATGAGTACCGTTCATATCTGTGCGACTTGAAAATAGTCCCTGCACTACTTTGGTCCGACTTTGATGCAACTTGAGGTCCATAGACCTATAGATTACACAGGCATTGCTTCAAGTTATATCAAAATTGCATCAAAGTCGCATGACTTTCAAGTTATACAAGTGTGAAAGGGGCCTTAGAGTGCAATTTTGGTGCAACTTTGATGCAACTTGGATACAGCTTTGACCAGCAATATTGGACAATTGTTGCATTGTAAAACATTCCAGTGCGACTTTCATGCAACCTTTGAGGGTTAGGCTCTATTCACACTTGTAGGACTCCAACGCTGCTCCAAATTTAAGGCCCCTTTTCACACTTGTGTGACTTGTCCTGCTACTTGGGACTGCAAAGTCGCATGACAAGTCATACCCCATGATTTCCAACCATTCATATCTGTGCGACTTTAAAATAGTCCCTGCACTGCTTTGGTCCGACTTTGATGCAACTTGAGGTCCATCGACCTATAGATTACACAGGCATTGCTTCAAGTTATATCAAAACTGCATCAAAGTCACATGACTTTCAGGTTATACAAGTGTGTAAGGGGCCTTAGAGTGCAATTTTGGTGCAACTTTGATGCAACTTTGGATTGGTGCAACTTGGATACGGCCTTGACCAGCAATATTGGACAACTGTTGCATTTTAAAACATTCAGGTGCGACTTTCATGCAACTTTTGAGGGTTAGGCTCTGTTCACACTTGCACGGCTCCAAAGCTGCACCAACTTTAGGCCCCTTTCACGCTTGTGCGACTTTTCCTGCGACTTGGGACTGCAAAGTCGCATCCCATGATTTTCAACCATTCATATCTGTGCGACTTTAAGGTTGTCCCTGCACTACTTTGGTCCGACTTTGATGCGACTTGAGGTCCATAGACCTCAGGATTACACAGGCATTGCTACAAGTCACATCAAAATTGTGTCAAAGTCGCATTACTTTCAGGTTATACAAGTGTGAAAGGGGCCTTAGATTGCAACTTTGATGCAACTTTGGATGGGTGCAACTTGGATACGACTTTGGCTTTCACCAGTGATAATGGACAGCTGTTGCATTGTATAACATTCAGGTGCGACTTTCATGCAACTTTTGATGGTTAACATTGAAGTTTATGGCACTCCACATATACGCGGTGCTGGAAAATGCAGCAGATTCTGTGCGTTTCCCGCACTGCATTGAAATCACACGCCATTCATGCAAGTCGCAGCGGGGGTCCGTGTTAACGGCACCCCAAAACGGTTTTCAAAATGCAGTGCGATTGACAGAATCGGATCGCATTGACATCAACACCCATGCGATTCGTTTCCAGTACAGGGTCCTGCACCCTACTGCTGGCAATCGGCACTGTTCCAACCCGTGCTGCACCAATTCGAAAAAAAGTAGTTCCTGCCCTTCTTTCGGCGATTTCGGGTGCGACTTCAATAGGCATCTGTGCATGAAGCCGCACAGCTGTCACCCTTTGGTGCAACTTTGGATGGGTGCGACTTGGCTGTGACTTGTCGCTCCCCTGCAAAGTCGGAACAACTGTTGCGTGTAAAACATTCAGGTGCGATCTTCATGCAGCTTTTGAGGGTTAACATTGAAGTCTACGGCCCTCAGCCTCAGCCATACAATATCTCACAAAAGTAAGTACACCCCTCACATTTTTGTCAATATTTTATTATTGCCCCCCCCCCCCCCCAAAAAAAAAGTGTCAAAATTGTCAGTTAGGGGTCCGATCTGTCCGCCACAATGTCGCAGTCCTGCTAAAAATCGCAGATCGCCGCCATTCTATACTAAAAAAAAAAAAATAAATAAATAAAAATGACAAATCTTTCCCCTAGTTAATAGACGCGATAACTTGTGCAAACCAATCAATGTACGCTTATTGCGATTTTTTTTTTTTTTTTTTTTACCAAAAATATGTAGCAGAAAACAAATTGGCCTAAAACAAAAAATTTTGATTTTTACATTTTTTTTTTTTTTTTTTTTTTTTGGGGGAATGTAATACAGTATATCACAAAAGTAAGTACACCCCTCACATTTTTGTGAATATTTTATTCTATCTTTTCATGTGACAACACTGAAGAAATGACACTTTGCTACAATGTAAAGTAGTGAGTGTACAGCTTGTATAACAGTGTAAATTTGCTGTCCCCTCAAAATAACTCAACACACAGCCATTAATGTCTAAACCGCTGGCAACAAAAGTGAGTACACCCCTAAGTGACAATGTCCAAATTGGGCCCAAAGTGTCAATATTTTGTGTGCCCACCATTATTTTCCAGCACTGCCTTAACCCTCTTGGGCATGGAGTTCACCAGAGCTTCACAGGTTGCCACTGGAGTCCTCTTCCACTCCTCCATGATGACATCACAGAGCTGGTGGATGTTAGAGACCTTGCGCTCCTCCACCTTCCGTTTGAGGATCCCCACAGATGCTCAATAGGGTTTAGGTCTGGAGAGATGCTTGGCCATTCCATCACCTTTACCCTCAGCTTCTTTACCAAGGCAGTGGTCATCTTGGAGGTGTGTTTGGGGTCGTTATGTTGGAATATTGCCCTGCGGCCCAGTCTCTGAAGGGAGGGGATCATGCTCTGCTTCAGTATGTCACAGTACATGTTGGCATTCATGGTTCCCTCAATGAACTGTAGCTCCCCAGTGCTGGCAGCACTCATGCAGCCCCAGACCATGACACTCCCACCACCATGCTTGACTGTAGGCAAGACACACTTGTCTTTGTACTCCTCACCTGGTTGGCGCCACACATGCTTAACACCATCTGAACCAAATAAGTTTATCTTGGTCTCATCAGACCACAGGACATGGTTCCAGTAATCCATGTCCTTAGTCTGCTTGTCTTCAGCAAACCGCGGGCTTTCTTGTGCATCATCTTTAGAAGAGGCTTCCTTCTGGGACGACAGCCATGCGGACCAATTTGATGCAGTGTGCGGCGTATGGTCTGAGCACTGACAGGGTGACCCCCCCACCCCGTCAACCTCTGCAGCAATGCTGACAGCACTCATACGTCTATTTCCCAAAGACAACCTCTGGATATGACGCTGAGCACGGCACTCAACTTCTTTGGTGGACCATGACGAGGCCTGTTCTGAGTGGAACCTGTCCTGTTAAACTGCTGTATGGTCTTGGCCACTGTGCTGCAGCTCAGTTTCAGAGTCTTGGCAATCTTCTTATAGCCTAGGCCATCTTTATGTAGAGCAACAATTCTTTTTTTCAGATCCTCAGAGAATTCTTTGCCATGAGGTGTCATGTTAAACTTCCAGTGACCAGTATGAGTGAGAGCAATAACACCAAATTTAACACACCTGCTCCCCATTCACACCTGAGACCTTGTAACACTAACGAGTCACATGACACGGGGGGAGGGAAAATGGCTATTTGGGACTTATTTAGACATTATCACGTAGGGGTGTACTCACTTTTGTTGCCAGTGGTTTAGACATTAATGGCTGTGTGTTGAGTTATTTTGAGGGGACAGCAAATTTACACTGTTATACAAGCTGTACACTCACTACTTTACATTGTAGCAAAGTGTCATTTCTTAAGGCCCCGTTCACACTGGGGCGACGCTACTTCCCGGGGCGACCTCACAGCACGGACTTCATAACATTGAAGTCAATGCAGGTCACTCCGGGTCGCCCCAAGGAAGCTCCGGACCCTTTTTCTAAGTCGGAGCGACTTGTGTCGCTCCTATTAGAACGGGTCCATAGCTTCTGTATGGAAGGCGACCTACGGCGACGTCGCCTGACAGGTCGCCCCAGTGTGAACGGGGGCTCAGTGTTGTCACATGAAAAGATAGAATAAAATATTTACAAAAATGTGAGGGGTGTACTCACTTTTGAGAGATACTGGATAACATCCTCCCCCCCCCCCCCCCCAAAAAAAAAAATTAAAAAAATCAACATTTTTCATCCTTTTAGGCCAATTTGTTTTCTGCTACATATTTTTGGTAAAAAAAAATCACAATAAGCGTATTTTGACTGGTTTGTGCAAAAGTTATCGCATCTACAAACTAGGGGAACGGTTTATTTAATTTTTATTTATTTATTTATTTTTTTTACGAGTAATGGCAGCGATCTGCGATTTTTAGCGGGACTGCGACATTTCGGCGGACGGATCGTACCCCTAACTGACATTTTTGACACTTTTGGGGGGACCAGTGACATTACTACAGTAATCAGTGTTATAAATATGCACTGTTACTGTAATAATGACACTGGCAGGGAAGGGGTTAACAGTGTGAGCCTAGGGGAGTGATTCTAATTGTATGGGGGAGGGACTTGTGAAATGATTATAGAGACCTGTGTTCCTATATAGAAGGATCACAGGCGCTCTGTGATCATTCCAGAGAGAATGTCGCTCTTTTTTGTTTATAGTGTAAAAAAAAAAAAAAAAAAAAATTGCACAGGTGATCAAATACCACCAAAAGAAAGATCTATTTGTGGGGAAAAAAAGACATCAATTTTATTTTGGCACGGTGTCACATGACTGCGCAATTTTTCCGGTAAAGTAACGCAGTGCCGAATCGCAAAAAAATGACCTGGTCATTAAGAGGGTAAAACCTTTCCGATCCAGAACTGGTTAACTGCAATAAGATGACATCTAGTGGTCAAAAATGAGAATGACCTCCCTCTCATCACAGGAACGCCAGTTAAATAATAATAAATTAAATTAAATTTCAGGCCATAAAATTATCAAAATAAAAATAACAAATATTTTTATTTTTTTTTTTAACCACTTAAGCCCCGGAAGATTTTACCCCCATTCCGACCAGGGGGTATTTTGCGATTCGGCACTGCGTGACTTTAACGGACAATTGCGCGGTCGTGCGACGCTGTACCTAAACGAATTTGGCGTCCTTTTTTTCCCACAAACAAAGCTTTCTTTTGGTGGTATTTGATCACCTGTGTGATTTTTTGATCACGCGCTATAAACAAAAAAAGAGCGTCAATTTTGCAAAAATAGCAATATTTTTCACATTTTTTTATATGAAATTCCCCAAAAAAAAAATTTAAAAATCAAAATTTTTTTACTTTTTCGGCCAATTTGTTTTATGCTACCTATGTTTGGTAAAAAAAATCGCAAAAAGCGTATTTTGATTGGTTTGCGCAAAAGTTATCGCGTTTACTAACAAAGGGAAAGATTTCTGTCATTTTTGTTGTTTTTTTTTTTAACGTGTAATGGCGGCGATCTGCGATTTTTTTTGCGGTACTGCGACATTGGGGCGGACAGATCGGACCCTTGACTGACATTTTTGACACTTTTGGGGTTACCAGTGACATTTCTACAGTAATCAGTGCTATATATATGCACTGTTACTGTAAAAATACACTGGTAGTGAAGGGGTTAACTTTATTTGGGAGGGAGGGGCTGTGTGTATCCCTAGGGGCGTGCTTTCTACTGTGATTGGCTGGGGCTTGAGCTGTATGGACACTGATCAACGGATCTACATACTAGATCCGAGTGATCAGTATCCTAACAGCAATGAGAATGACAGGTGGCTTGTTTACACAAGCTGCCTGACATTCTCCCTCTCCCCCGCCGATCGCCGAGTGACCGGCGGACATCGGGTCCGCCGGTCACACGCGCGGGGGGGTCCGTGACCACGCGGGAGCGCGCCTCCGGGGGCGCGCGCTCGCTCCCTAGACCCTCACAAGCTAGTGACGTAGCCCTACGTCACTTTGCCTGTGAGGGGCTGACTGCCGACGTAGATCGGCGTTAGGCAGTCGGCAAGTGGTTAAAGACAATCGCTCATCGTGTTGGCTTCCTGTTGGAAGGATATCTCATACACAATACCTGTTCAATCCATAGAATTGCAATACCAGAAGTTTATATTTTTAGTTACAATGTTGCAAAGCGTTATTTGCTTTGGAAAACACGCCATGACCCATAATGAGCGATCACTAAAAATCCACCCCAGCCGATCGTCCCTCACCGAGTCTGTCCAACGTTTGCACACGATGACCTTTTGTAGCGCCAGATTCCTTCAGTTCTACCTTTTTTTTTTTTTTCTTCTTTTTTTACATCCATGATTGGAACTCGTGAGCCGCCATTACAATTGTGATTAACCACTTGACCCACCCGGAAGATTTACCCCCCTTCCTGACTAGGCCTTTTTTAGCGATACAGCACTGCGTTACTTTAAATGATAATTGCGTGGTCGTGCGATGCTGTACCAAACCCCCGGAAGATTTACTCCCCCTTCTGACTAGGCCTTTTTTAGCGATACAGCACTGCGTTATTTTAAATGATAATTGCGTGGTCGTGCGATAAAAATAAAATGATTTCCTTTTTTTCCCACAAATAGATTTTTCTTTTGGTGGTATTTGATCACCCCTTGCAGTTTTTGTTTTTCTGCGCTATAAAAAAAAAAAAGACAGACAATTTTGAAAAAACAAAAAAAAAAACAAAAAAAAACTATATTTTTTTACTTTCTGCTAAAAAGATTCAATAAAAAAATGAAAAAAAAAAAATCTAATTTCTTCATCAATTTAGGCCAATATATATTCTGCTACATATTTTTGGTGAAAAAAATCCCACTCAGTGTATATTGATTGGTTTGCGCAAAAGGTATAGCATCTATATATGGGATATTTTTATAGAATTTTTATTTATTTTTGGAAGCGATTGGTGACTTATAGTGGGACTGCGATATTGTGGCGGACATCCTGACACTAACTGACACTTTGCAGGAACCAGTGACACTAATACAGTGATCAGTGCTAAAAATATGCACTGTCACTGTACTAATGACCCTGACAGGGAAGCTGTTAACATCTAGGGCGATCAAAGCTTTAAATGTGTGCCTAGCCAGTGTTTGTGTACTGTGTGTGTTGCTTTTACTAGGGGAGAAGTTGGATTTTTTTCCCCTGCTTTGCAGAAACACAGTATCCATCCTGCCCCCCCCTGTCAGAACGAAACTCGGCCTTGTTTACATAGTCAGAGCTCCGTTTTGAGTCTCTGGCCAACGATCGGCGGGGGCTGGAGGACATCGAGTGCCCGGCATCCGCAGATTGGTTTCTGCTGCGGCAATAACCTCCCGCATGCCCCCTGCAGGTGTAAGTGCAAGATCACATGTATATATATATATATACGTGATCCAGCACACAGCTGCTGCCCTGTAGCAGCAAAACCGCTGTAGGGCAGATAGCAATACACATGTGACTGCCATGTGACAGGGTGACAACACAGGAGTACAATTGAAGACAGGGACCGAGCGTTGTCACCCTGTAAACAGAGAAAAAGTAAAAAATAATATAAAAACACAAAACAAATCACAATGCACTTTGATAGCCATACATTTCCATGGTATTCCTGCAAAAGATTTCTAGCACTATACAAAATTAATAATAAGGCCAAATAGGGCACCCCATCTTTGACCATTCTATTGCTGGGTCATCCATCGTTGTCCATCCTTGGGCCGTCCATCTTTGGACTGTCTATCTTTGGGCTGTCTATCCTTGGGCCGTCTATCCTTGGGCCGTCTATCCTTGGGCCGTCTATCTTTGGGCCGTTTATCTTTGGGCCGTCCATCTTTGGGCCGTCCATCTTTGTGCCGTCCATCTTTGGGCCGTCCATCTTTGTGCCGTTCATCTTTGGGCCGTCCATCTTTGGGCCGTCCATCTTTCGGCCGTCCACCCTTGGGCCGTCCACTGGGCCGTCTATCTTTGGGCCGTCTATCTTTGGGCCGTCTATCTTTGGGCCGTCTATCTTTGGGCCGTCTATCTTTGGGCCGTCTATCTTTGGGCCGTCTATCTTTGGGCCGTCTATCTTTGGACCGTCTATCTTTGGACCGTCTATCTTTGGACCGTCTATCTTTGGACCGTCTATCTTTGGACTGTCTATGTTTGGGTCGTCTATCTTTGGACTGTCTATCTTTGGGCCGTCTATCTTTTGGCCGTCTATCCTTGGGCCGTCTATCCTTGGGCCGTCTATCTTTGGGCCGTCCATCTTTGGGCCGTCCATCTTTGGGCCGTCCATCTTTGGGCCGTCCATCTTTGGGCCGTCCATCTTTGGGCCGTCCATCTTTGGGCCGTCCATCTTTGGGCCGTCCATCTTTGGGCCGTCCATCTTTGGGCCGTCCATCTTTGGGCCGTCCATCTTTGGGCCGTCCATCTTTGGGCCGTCCATCTTTGAGCTGTCCATCTTTGGGCTGTCCATCTTTCGGCCGTCCACCCTTGGGCCGTCCACCTTTTGGCCGTCTATCCTTGGGCCGTCTATCTTTGGGCCGTCTATCTTTGGGCCGTCTATCTTTGGGCCGTCTATCTTTGGGCCGTCTATCTTTGGACCGTCTATCTTTGGACTGTCTATGTTTGGGTCGTCTATCTTTGGACTGTCTATCTTTGGGCCGTCTATCCTTGGGCCGTCTATCCTTGGGCCGTCTATCCTTGGGCCGTCTATCTTTGGGCCGTCTATCCTTGGGCCGTCTATCCTTGGGCCGTCTATCTTTGGGCCGTCTATCTTTGGACTGTCTATCTTTGGGCCGTCTATCTTTGGGCCGTCTATCTTTGGGCCGTCTATCTTTGGGCCGTCTATCTTTGGGCCGTCTATCTTTGGGCCGTCTATCTTTGGGCCGTCTATCCTTGGGCCGTCTATCTTTGGACCGTCTATCCTTGGGCCGTCTATCTTTGGACCGTCCACCTTTGGACCGTCCATCCCTGGGCCATCCATTGCTGGTCCAATCATTGTTGGGCCATCTGTCCTTGGGCAGTCTAACATTAGTTAATATATTTTTGGGCACCCTGTCTTTGGCCGTTCTGTTTTTGGACCATCTCTCTTTGGGCTGCCCATCGTTGGAACACATAATAACCTTTATCTGCAAAGGAATCATTGGGATTTTCTGTTTAAATGCAGAAATAAAGGACCAGCTGGGAGTGTTTGTAGTGTGGGCTGTGCCGCTCACCATGGAGCATGCAGCTTAGATATGGCGGGAGCATGGATAATTGTGTTACAGAAAAATGATCCTTTATTGGAAGATTACAATTTCTTTATTAAAAGTTACATATAAAAATGATCATTATCAATGCTAATACCAATGCTGGGGAGACCTTTACTGAAATCTGTAATAATTCTCACCCAGCAGCCCTCCGTTCACCCCTTCCCTGAAGCAGGGGCACCGCATTGTTCTCCTTGGCTTCTCGGAGACTCCAGGTCCTGTTACCGTTATTTGGCCTGTTCTATGCCCATTGTTTGAGTCCTCACATAACGGACCATTGGCCTCTTTCTGTAGAACTTAACTCCATTACTTAATTGCAATAAAAAAGCTCCAACAATGCTTCATGTTATAATAAGGACGTCTAGAGTTACCCCATTCCACTTTCCTTCTAGATGAATGTGGAAATCTCTCCTTGCAGACCTGCAGTCGCCCCGGAGTCTTTATTTCAGATACTCTGCAGGCCCAGAGGAGCGCCGGCTGGGAAATGAATACAAATCAGCTGGCATATTGAATTTCATTAATTAGGCTTTGACCCAAATGATCTTCTGATATAAAGGCTTTCTGGGTCAAGTCATAAATAATTACATGTTACCGTCTGGGGTTAAATTGTCCTTTTGATATTTGAATGGTTTCAGGTTGTCAGCAGAGGGTGACGGCGGCCTCAAGTTCCCTCAAATCAGAGGACCAGAGGGTTACTTCAGAAGGAGGTGAAAATATTAGGATGGAGAAATGCCATAAGTCCAGTAACTGTGTCCATGAAAGAGGATTGTGATTGGCTGCAGTGGGTTATCGCACTTTGTGGTATAAAACGACTCCGTAGCAGTGACTGCCTTCGGAATCCATCTTGCTCTGATTTGATCTCCTATTGGTTGGGATGGTGTGTTGGATGTTGTTCCTCGCACTGCCTATTGACTACATCCAGCCATAGGACCGCCATGTTATGTATGAGGATAGCGATATGCACTATGTAGTCAAAGGTTGGTCGACACTTTGACCATCGCACCCTTTTGAGCTTGTTGGACGTCCCATTCCAATATCATGGCTATTAAGATGGAGTTGGCTGCCCTTTGTGGCTAGAATACTTCTGGGAAGACTTTCTCCAAGATTTTGGGGGTTGTCTCCAGGGATTATTGCGCAACATTGAGGTTAGCTACTGATGTTGAATTATAAGGCCTGGATCACAATCAACGATCCAAATCATCCCAAAGGTGTTTAGTAAGGTTAAGGTCAGATCCTTGTGGAGGACACTTGAGTTCCTCCACACCAAACCGACCAAACCATGTCTTTATGGAGCTGGCTTTGTGCGCTGGAACTAAAAAGCACCTACCCAAGGACTAGGGTGGACGCCTCATCGCTTTAATCCAGGACACATATTAATTACACAGGTTCTGAGGCCGATATAAGGCACCAAGTGAGTTTAATTAACACCTTAACCACTTTACCACCGGAGGATTTTGCTGTCTTACGTCCAGGCCACTTTTTGCGATTCGGCGCTGTGCCACTTTAACTGACAATTGCGCGGTCGTGCAACACGGTACCCAAACAAAATTTACGTTCTTTTTTTCCCACAAACAGAGCTTTCTTTTGGTGGTATTTGATCACCTGTGCGCTTTTTACTTTTTGCGCTATAAACAAAAAAAGAGCGTAAATTTAGAAAAAATAACAATATTTTTCACATTTTTTTATATGAAATTCCCCCCCCAAAAAAATGTAAAAATCAAAATTTTTGGCCAATTTGTTTTCTGCTACCTATGTTTGGTAAAAAAAATCACAATAAGCGTATTTTGATTGGTTTGCGCAAAAGAGTTATTGCGTTTACTAACTAAGGGAAAGATTTCTGTCATTTTTGGTGTTTTTTTTTTTTAACGAGTAATGGCGGCGATCTGCGTTTTTTTTTTTTTTCTTTTTACGGGACTGCGACATTGCGGCGGACAGATCGGACCCTTGACTGACCTTTTTGACACTTTTGGGGGGACCAGTGACATTACTGCAGTAATCAGTGCTATAAATATGCACTGTTACTGTAAAAATGACACTGGCAGGGAAGGGGTTAAATTTATTGGAGAGGGAGGGGTTAATGTATGCCTGGTGCTTACTGACATGTGTGGGGGGAGGGGACTGAGTGACACAGGGACAGATCGCAGGTTCAGCTATGATGAACCCTGCAATCTGTCACTGTTTGTCACTGAGGAGATCCACCCGCTCTGTTTACACAAGCGGGTGGATCTCCAAACTCGATTCCCCGACGATCGGGGAAGAGCAGCGGCGATCGCCGCCGCCACTCCCCTGGCCCGACTCCTGCTGTGAATGAATACAGCGGGAGCGAGCCTCCGGCGGCGCGCGAGCGCCGCCCACAAGGGGAGGAGTCCAGCGACGTAGTACTACGTCGCTGGACGATAACGAGCCACTGTGCCGCAGTAGAGGCACCGTGAGCGGCCGTAAAGTGGTTAAGCAGTCACATAATTTGTGTCAATAATATGTGTCCTGGTTTAAAGGGATGAGGTGGCAACCCTACCAAGGACCCCACCACAAGGTTGAAAGGTTTAAATGTCTTTTGTATGTTGTAGCATTAACAGGACCATTCACTGGGAACACCTGAACTCAATCATGTGGAATGGGCTTTGCATACTTTTGGCCTTCGTCCAAAGCAACCAGTTGGGTTCTGCCTTTCAACTCCCCATGCTGCGTGAGACTTAGACGGATGAATCTGGTTGGTTGGTTAGGGGAAAGAAGACTTGTTCTTTCTTTAGACATCATTATGAGTCAGATCTGCCCGGGATGCATTGTGTTCCAGCCTTCGAGGTGTGTTTGTATGTAAATGGTCAGATCATTTATCTTATTACTGCCAGGAGCTGCAGAGGGCTGAACACACAGGGCATAGTTTACTCAGCCAGGTGATTGTTTGCTGGCTGATCTATACAATCAGCAAACAGAACAGGTGAGTCAGACATCTCCACTGTAAGGGAGAGTTTCCCTAGGTTATCTCAAGGTCAGCCTGTGTTGGCCAACCTATAGATGTGAGAAGACCTCATCTATTCTTCCCGGGTCAGGAGATTGTCTTGTTTATCGCAGCAGCCAGAGCTGGAAAATCCGTAAGGCAATCTTACCAGGTGCCTAGGCCCCACTGGATGTCCTTTAAGGGAGGAATAGTACCCAATAATTGGTGTCAGTGGGAGGAGCAGTTCCCCGTCATTGGTGTCAGTGGGAGGAATAGTGCCCCATCATTGGTGTCAGTGGGTGGAATAATGCCCCATCACTGGTGTAAGTGGGAAGATGGTGCCCCAATGTTGGTGTCAGTAGAAGGATAGTGCCCCATCGTTGGTGTCAGTGGGAGGAATATTCCCCCGTCATTGGTGTCAGTGGAGGGAATAATGCCTAATTGTTGGTGTCAATGGGAGGAATAGTGTCCCATCATTGGTGTCAGTGGAAGGATAGTGCCCCATCGTTGGTGTCAGTGGGTGGAATAGTGTCCCTTAATTAATGTCAGTGGGAGGAATAGTGCCCCATCATTGGTGTCAGTGGGAGGAATAGTGTCCCATCATTGGTGTCAGTGGAAGGATAGTGCCCCATCGTTGGTGTCAGTGGGTGGAATAGTGCCCCATCATTGGTATCAGTGGAAGGATAGTGCCCCATCGTTGGTGTGAGTGGGTGGAATAATGCCCCATTACTGGTGTCACTTGGAAGAATAGTGCCCCATCATTGGTGTCAGTGGGAGGAATAGTGCCCCATCATTGGTGTCAGTGGGGGGAATAGTGCCCCATCATTGGTGTCAGTGGGAGGAATAGTGCCCCATCATTGGTATCAGTGGGAGAAATAGAGCCCCATCATTGGTGTCAGTGGGAGGAATAATGCCCCATCATTGGTGTCAGTGGGAGGAATAGTGCCCCATCGTTGGTGTCAGTGGGAGGAATAGTGCCCCATCGTTGGTGTCAGTGGGAGGAATAGTGCCCCATCATTGGTGTCAGTGGGAGGAATAGTGCCCAATCATTGGTGTCAGTGGGGGGAATAGTGCCCCATCATTGGTGTCAGTGGGAGGAAGAGTGCCCAATCATTGGTGTCAGTGGGAGGAATAGTGCCCCATCATTGGTGTCAGTGGGAGGAATAGTGCCCCATCATTGGTGTCAGTGGGGGGAATAGTGCCCCATCATTGGTGTCAGTGGGAGGAAGAGTGCCCAATCATTGGTGTCAGTGGGAGGAATAGTGCCCCATCATTGGTGTCAGTGGGAGGAATAGTGCCCCATCATTGGTGTCAGTGGGGGGAATAGTGCCCCATCATTGGTGTCAGTGGGAGGAAGAGTGCCCAATCATTGGTGTCAGTGGGAGGAATAGTGCCCCATCATTGGTGTCAGTGGGAGAAATAGTGCCCCATCATTGGTGTCAGTTGGAGGAATAGTGCCCCATCATTGGTGTCGGTGGGAGAAATAGTGCCCCATCATTGGTGTCGGTGGGAAAAATAGTGCCCCATCATTTGTGTCAGTTGGAGGAATAGTGTCATATCGTTGGTATCAGTGGGAGGAATAGTGCCCCATCATTGGTGTCAGTGGGAGGAATAGTGCCCCATCATTGGTGTCAGTGGGAGGAATAGTGCCCCATCAATGGTGTCAGTGCTCCTCAATGCAAAATGGTCAAGTGCTCTATTTTGGACAATAGGGCGGTTGGCACCCTGTTGGTTTCAATAGGCTCCTTAAGGGCAACACATGTTAATGTGCGACAAAATGGTGCCTCAAAGAAAAAAAAAATGGGTCCTCCACAATTCTGAGACAAAATGTTAGAATTCATTGTATTTATTTTTACAATTCTGAGATTTTTTTTTGGCCCCGGTGCGCTTTGGTTGTTTTCCCTTCTGGCGTCAGTGTTTCCCCAGTAACAGGAATGTTTGGCTGGTAGTCTGAGCGATGCCCTGTGAAGGGTTAACTGCCCGAGGGTGACCACAGGACATGAGTAGTGAGAAGTTTTGTGTACAATGTTGCTGTGGTGATGGTGACAATGGATTGTCCCCTGCTGAGAACAGGCTGACCGCTGACATACATAGTCAATAACCACAACCCCCCCATCCATCCATCCATCCGACACTGTGCAGCACCGAATACCTTCCTCACTGGAGCACGGCCCATCCTCACCCACTGCCAGAATCTTCCATTATACAGATGGAGGAGGAGCCGCACTGCAAATAATTAATTTCCTAAATGTCCGTTTTCTTAAAGGAAATGTCCACTTTCAAAGAAAAAAAAAAAAATATAGCAAATAAAAAAAAATAATCGTCACGGTTTGCAGATAAACATTCTATCTCTATTTTTTACCTTGGAGCCTGCAAAGCATTGCGCCTGCGATCAGTGGATTGCGGGTGCGATACCTGAATTTTTTTAAAATGTGACAGTGGGCTCGGGGGGGGGGGGGGGGGGGAATGTGTGTCTGGTAACTCTCCCCATGCCCACTCTCACATTTTTAAAACTGCCATACCTCCCAATTATAGAACTTCGGCATGAGGGACACTTCGCGGTGAGTGACCTGCGGCGCACAGCGCGCCATGGTGAAGAGTGGGTTGGGTAAATTTTGGGTGGAGCCAGACTGTTGACAGTGGGAGGGGCTTAAAAAGGGCATGGTTAACCAAAACCTAGGCTATCTTATACCTATAAAATTTACTTTGCTTTCTGTGTCACAAGCAAGAGTCTCACAGACACACATAAACATCAGCACAATATAAAAATAGACTGTGCGCACTGCATATATTACCCCACCCCCCCGGACACACTGCTCCTTCCTGCATATATTACCTCCCTCCCTGTATGCACTGCCCACTCCTACATATATTACCCCCCCTCCCTTTACAAACTGCCCACTCCTACGTATATTACCCTCCCCCCTGTACACACTGGACACTCCTACATATATTACCCCCCTCCATGTATGCACTGCCCGCTCCTACGTATATTACCCCCCTCCCTGTACGCACTGCCCGCTCCTACGTATATTACCCCCCTCCCTGTACACACTGCCCGCTCCTACGTATTTTACCCCCCTCCCTGTACACACTGCCCGCTCCTACGTATATTACCCCCCTCCCTGTACACCCTGCCCATTCCTACATATATTACCCCCCTTGTATTCACTGCCCACTCCTACATATATTACCCCCCCCTGTACACACTGCCCGCTTCTACATATATTACCCCCTCCCCCCCCTCCCTGTAATCACTGCCCGCTCCTACGTATATTATCCCCCCCCGTACACACTGCCCGCTCCTACATATATAACCCCCTCCCTGTACACACTGGACACTCCTACGTATATTACCCCCCTCCCTGTAATCACTGCCCACTCCTACATATATTACCCCCCCCCCTGTATGCACTGCCCCCTCCAACGTATATTACCCCCCCTCCCTGTACACACTGGACACTCCTACGTATATTACCCCCCCTCCCTGTAATCACTGCCCGCTCCTACGTATATTATCCCCCCCCCGTACACACTGCCCGCTTCTGCATATATTACCCCCCTTCCTGTACACAGTGCCCACTCCTACATATATTACCCCCCCCCCCGTACACACTGGACACTCCTATGTATATTTACGTATATTACCCCCCTCCCTGTAATCACTGCCTGCTCCTATCTGACATGTGTCAGAAATAGGCCTGGTTCTTAAGTGATTTAAGAGGAACTCCAGGCACCTATAAAAAAAAAATAAAAGTCAGCAGCTAAAAAAAAGTGTAGCTGCTGACTTTTAAGAAACCGTCACTCACCTGTCCAGTGGTCCAGCTGTGAGCTCACCGCAGCCGTCTTCTTCCTCTGTCCTCCCTCGGCGGTGCCGGCATCTTCACTATGGGCACCCGGCTGTGACAGCTTGCGGCTTCGCAGCCTGGCACCGACTGCGCATGCGCGAGACATGCGGCGGATCTTGCATTAATGGGTGCAGTCTTCTGGGACCTGTCTAGTGCCCCAGAAGACTGCAGGGGGGAGGGAGGAAGAAGAACTTCAGCGCTGGGAACGAAAGTGGGAGCAGGTACCTGTCAAAATCAACCGCCCCCCCCCCCCCTCGCTCCTCAAAAGTGCCAATTTTGCAGGAGGAATGGGGAACGAGTACTTAAAGCGGAACTTCCCATTTTGGGTGGAGTTCCGCTTTGAGCGGAACCCAATAAGGTGGCGGTTGAGGTGTTGGCATCGACAGACCGTTCTTCAGATCGATAACAGCAATGCAACCAATACAAATGTTCCTGATTGAAGTTTGGTTTGTGCTCAGTCTGGCCACTGGGTGTCACTGTTGCTCCGGTTATGAAGATTTCTGGGACTTGAGTTGAATTTATTCTCCTCCTGCAGTAATGTGTAATAATTGGAGGGAATGTCAGCGAGCCGGTGAATGGGGGTGGCGCAGCCGTGTGGATAAAATCAGTTTCTTTAGAGCCGTTCATCCAGCCGGAATACATTTTTAGATTATTTGTGTCGTTTTAATAAAAAAAAAAAAATAAATGAATCGGAATTTGCGACTTATTTATGAGAGCTCAACAATCAAACCTACCGGAGCTCGGCAATGAACGGCAGCAGACATCGTCTGTGGCCAACACTCGCGGGCTGAATACTGACCCACCAGCCAGCAGTGAAAGCCTCAGACCTGGCTAACAGAAGCCACGTTATACTGTGAGTGGGTATAAAATCCATAAACTTCCAGCAACTTTCATAATGAACTTTATTCTGCTTGTTCCACCCTCACCCCCTCATCAACATAGTCATAAAGTTTTTAAATAAAGTTTCTCATTGCATACATTTTAGACCCAGTGATTTCATCACTGGGCCTCTGTGCTTCTTTATGCAGTTCAGGCAGATCATGGCTGGTGGGAGGGGCCAGCAAGGGGCTGTACATAGCTTCCTGAAAACATCACAGCACCCTGCCTCAGTACTTCTCTATAGAGCACTCAGTCCTGATGCAAGCAGTGGGCGGACTCTTGGGAGGAGTTATGCAAATATCACAATGCCTTGATGGGCCCTCAGTCCTAATGCAAGCAGTGGGAGGGCTTTTGGGAGGAGTTATGCAAATATCACAATGCCTTGATGGACCATCAGTCCTGATGCAAGCAGTGGGCGGACTCTTGGGAGGAGTTATGCAAATATCACAATGCCTTGATGGGTCCTCAGTCTTAAAGCAAGCAGTGGGCGGACTCTTGGGAGGAGTTATGCAAATATCACAATGCCATGATTGGCTCTCAGTCCTGATGCAAGCAGTGGGCAGGCTCTTGGGAGGAGTTATGCAAATATCAAAATGCCTTGATGGGTCCTCAGTCCTGATGCAAGCAGTGGGTGGACTCTTGGGAGGAGTTATGCAAATATCACAATGCCTTGATGGACCCTCAGTCCTGATGCAAGCAGTGGGAGGGCTCTTGGGAGGAGTTATGCAAATATCGCAATGCCTTGATGGACCCTCAGTCCTGATGCAAGCAGTGGGCAAATATCAACCCCATGTAATGTGCAGCCTCCATTATTGAAAGAACTAAAATCCAATGAATGGAAGGGACAGTCAGGCTGAGGAGGAAAGAGGTAAATTATGCTGGATGTCCTACAGCCAGGAAGAGGTGAGGCTCTGTGTGACCTGGAGAGGGGGGCTGCTCAGGAGAGGAGAGTTATAGAGGAAGGAGCAGAGTCCTCCAGCAGTGCAGAGTATTTCAGGAGAGGAGAGTTATAGAGGAAGGAGCAGAGTCCTCCAGCAGAGCAGAGTATTTCAGGAGAGGAGAGTTATAGAGGGAGGAGCAGAGTCCTCCAGCAGTGCAGAGTATTTCAGGAGAGGAGAGTTATAGAGGAAGGAGCAGAGTCCTCCAGCAGTGCAGAGTATTTCAGGAGAGGAGAGTTATAGAGGAAGGAGCAGAGTCCTCCAGCAGTACAGGTCATTCTGTACACTGGTTGCTCAGACTATATAGGAGATCTGATCTGGTGGTCTCGGTATTCAGAGCTCTGATTTTTTTTTCTCCTCTACAGGTTGTGGCCCCAATTTTGGCAAATCCTAGAAATCAGCAGAACTGGCCCCAGGTGCTGTCCCAGGATGTCCTGCGTCACGTGAGCGCCCTGAAAAGCAATCTCTCTGTTATGGTGGGACAGGTACGCGGGAAGACGCTACTGCCCCTCCCATCGGGCTCAGAGAAGGTGGAGGACATCGACTATGAGAGTGAGAAAAAGTATGTGCACCCCCTATATTATATTCTATATCTGGATATTGAACATAATTTCACTGCTGGGGGCCGCCATGTTGGTGTGATATAGACGTATGAGTGATTACATTTCTCCTTGGTGATAATGGCCCTCCAAGTCCTCTGTGAGAGAGGACAGAACGGGGGACGGGGGGGGGGGGGTGTTTACAGGTTTACAGGTTCTAGAAATTAAGTTTGGCTACGAAAGTACTAGACCTATCAACTGTCATTTCATCTGTATAGGCAAGGTCAGGTATACACCTGTCAACTGTCATCTCCATTATTTAGGTAAGGTCAGGTATACACCTGTCAACTGTCATCTCCTTTCTATAGGCAAGGTCAGGTATGGACATGTCAACTGTCATTTCATATATACTGTATATAGACAAGGTCCGGTATAGCCCTGTCAAATGTCATCTCATGTCTATAGGCAAGGTCAGGTATAGCCCCGTCAACTGTCACCTTATGTCTTGTCCGGTATAGCCCTATCAACTGTCATTATGTCTATAGGTAAGGTCCTGTATAGCCCTGTCAACTGTCACCTCATGTCTATTGGCAAGGTTAGGTATAGCCCCGTCAACTGTCACCTCATGTCTTGTCCAGTATAGCCCTGTCAGCTGTCATTATGTCTATAGGTAAGGTCCTGTATAGCCCTGCCAACTGTCACCTCATGTCTATTAGCATGGTTAGGCATAGACCTGTCAACTGTCACCTCATGTCTATTGGCAAGGTTAGGTATAGCCCCGTCAACTGTCACCTCATGTCTTGTCCAGTATAGCCCTGTCAGCTGTCATTATGTCTATAGGTAAGGTCCTGTATAGCCCTGCCAACTGTCACCTCATGTCTATTAGCATGGTTAGGCATAGACCTGTCAACTGTCACCTCATGTCTATAGGCAAGGTCAGGCATAGATCTGTCAATTGTCACCTCATGTCTTTAGGCAAGGTCAAGCATTTCAACTGTAATCTCATATCTATAGGCAACGTCAGGTGTAGACCTGTCAACTGTCATCTCCTATCTATAGGCAAGGCCCAGTATAGACTTGTCAACTGTCATATCATGTCTATAGGCAATTTCAGGTAAAGCCCTGTCAACTGTCACCTCACGTCTATAGGCAAGGTCAGGCATAGATCTGTCAATTGTCATCTCATGTCTATAGGCAATGTCAAGCCTTTCAACTGTAATCTCATGTTTATTGGCAACGTCAGGTATAGACTTGTCAACTGTCATCTCCTATCTATAGGCAAGGCCCAGTATAGACTTGTCAACTGTTATCTCATGTCTATAAGCAAGGTCAAATCTTTCAACTGTAATCTTATGTAATATATATATATATTTTTTTAGTATTATTAATTTCAAGTCGCGGTGAATAACCATCCCCGTTAATCTGACCCTATGATCTCCTTGAAATTGCGCCTTATTTTTGCGTTCTCCGCAGCATCTATGAAAATGATAAAAAATCCTTTTATTGAAGTTTGCTGCTGTGAACTTGAAATAGATTCGAGCAATAAAAAAAAAAAAAAAAAAAATATCTTGTCTGCTTTGTTTTGTGAGGTTTCGGCTGTTGAAGCCTCAGTGACGGGGGCCCCCGTTTAATCTCATTTATTGCTGCTGAGTTGAATTTGCAGCACAGGTAATGGAGCGACAGCCCGCGCATGGCGCCGGCAGAGGCCTGGGTTTAACCCTTTCCGCTGCAGGAAGCTGGCGTTATTTATCATGAGAGAGGCTGCTGCGTCCGGAGTCACAGATATTCACCCTTCCCAGAGGCTAATTGGAGCGATCGTTGAGCCCCGCGGTCTGCTCTGTAGATATATCGATTCGTGTCTTAGGCGGGTTCCGTTGGAAGCGGAGTTTATTGATATGTTGGAAGTCAAATAAAACACGAGAGCTTTACAAAATCAGAACAGTGACAGAGAAATTGTAGAGGAGGATGATATTCAAGAGTCAGGCCACCCAAACGTTCTACACTATATTGTCCAAAGTATTGGGACGTCTGCCTTTACCATGAACTTTAATGGCATCCCAGTCTTAGTCCGTAGGGTTCAATATTGAATTGGCCCACCCTTTGCAGCTATAACAGCTTCAACTCTTCTGGGAAGGCTGTCCACAAGGTTTAGGAGTGTGTCTATGGGAATGTTTGACCATTCTTCCAGAAGCGCATTTGTGAGGTCAGGCACTTATGTTGGAGAGAAGGCCTGGCTCGCAGTTTCCACTCTTAATTCATCCCAAAGGTGTTCTATTGGTTTGAGGTCAGGACTCTGTGCAGGCCAGTCAAGTTCCTTCACCCCAAACTCGCTCATCCATGTCTTTATGGACCTTGCTTTGTGCACTGATGTTAGAGAGAAGGCCCCTTTCACTGTCAGTTTTTTTGGTGGATCTGAACGGACGCCCCATACATCTCTATGGGGCATCGAATGTCAGCGGAGACATGTCCGCTGACATCCGATCCGTCAAATCTGGATGGATGGAAACCCTATCTTCCATCCATCCAGCGGATCGGATGAGAACGGACAGACAGTCCGTGCCCATCCGATTCCCCCATAGAGGACAGCGGGACCTGACAGATGTGTCTCCGCACACAGCGGCGCGGAGACACAGCTGCCATCCGCCTGCTCAGCGGGGGATCGGCGGATCGATCCCCCGCTTAAGAAAAACGAGAGTCCGCCAACGGACTCCACTGTGTGAAAGGGGCCTAATAGATTTATTTTACTTTTACTTATATAATTGTGTTGTTATCTACAATATAAAAAAATTTATTTTTACAAACATTTCATTCATTCATCCATGAAGTTGCTATCAGAAAACGTTTGCCTTCTTATTGGCTCTTTGTCAGGACCTGGATCACCTGGTAGCACTATACCAGAGTGGGACACTGGTACTTTTACCCTCATTACGTAATGATTTAGTCATATAGGCAGAGCCTATATGCACCCATGCCCCCCCCCCCCCGAAAGGCATTTAAATGTATTTGAAGTTCTTAATAAATATTTGAAATGAACTGGAAAGGTATACTAAGCTCTCCTAACCACATGCCCATCTAGTTTCTGTAGGCACCTTCAAGATCTTCATCAGGAAAAGTAAAGACTTTATGTATTCTTTTTTCTTCTTTTAGAAGTGAAAATCTAGCCAAGGCAATCGTTCACGACATCGAATCCGCCATCATTCAATGGAGCCACCAGGTCCGCGGGGTGTTAAACAGAGACTCCTCAGAGCAAATTCTTCAAGGCCGCAACCCAAATCCCAATGTGGAGCTGGACTTCTGGAAGAGCAGGTACAGAACCACACAGGGCCCAGTGACCTCAAGGAGTCGTCTGCTTGTTTTGGTGAAACCCAACAAACCCAACAAACCCAACTCCTTGAACTCCTGAACCTGATGGTTTACATAAATCCTAATGCACATTCCTAGCGATATGTAATATTTTGGAGCCCCCCCCTATTTAAACCCTCTCACGTACTGTTCTTGGTGGCCCACCCAGGGCCACTGATAAGGCAGTACAGCCAGCCCTCCTGTACTGGGCTCAGGCCCCATCAGTTCAAAAGAGGGGCCCAGGCACCTGCTGAGCAGGTGGCCAGGCTGTACTGTCTTATTGCAGACACTGATCCTCTTCTGCCTCCCCCTGAAGCACTGCCAGCTTCTCCTATTCATTCCCCCTCCAGCTGCACTGCAGGGGGATTGGTTCTAGCACATGCGCCCCTTCCATCTTCTGTCCAGGGCCCACTGTGTGCCCCTTTCCCTGCCAGGGCCGTAGATGAGGGGGTACCACCAGGCCTCCTGTACAGGGCCTGGGTAAGCAGGGGGGTCCAGGCAACAAGGTGAATTCAAAGTGGGCAGGGAGGGTGATTGGCGCTGCAAAGGAGGGGGGGGATTAATTACTAAAACTGATCCCTGTATGACTCTCTCTGCAGCAGCTAAAAGCTGGCTTCTTCTCTTCCTCCTACTGGCTTTCAGCTTTTGCAGAGGGAGCCATACAGGGGATCAGTTCCAGGAATTGCCCCGCCCGCCACCCACCCCCCTCCCCCGCATCACTGATCAAACTCGCTGTGCACCATACGTTTTCAACTGCCAGGCCCCCCTGTGTGCTTCCCCTACCCCGGCTGTGCTTCCTCTCCTCTCCTTCCTACCGGCAGGTGCAAGCACACAATTATTATTATTATACAGGATTTATATAGCGCCAACAGTTTGCGCAGCGCTTAACAAAATGAAGGCAGACATTACAGTTACAATACAATTTGGAACAAGAGGAATCCGAGGGCCCTGCTCGTTAGAGCTTACAATCTAAAAGGGAGGGTCAATTAATACAAAAGGCAATAGCTGTGGGGGATGGGCTGATGGAGCAAGTGAAACAGTGTTATTAGTTAGTAGCCGGATAGGCTTCTTTAAAGAGAAGGGTTTTCAGGGATCGTCTAAAGATGGATAGATTAGGGGACAGTCGGACAGATTGGGGTAGAGAGTTCCAAAGAATGGGAGAAGCTCTGGAGAAATCCTGGAGGCGCGCATGGGAAGAGGTGACAAGGGAGCTAGAGAGCAGGAGGTCAATAGGATTCTTTAGGATGGAGAGTGGGGGAAAGAGTCCAGTAAATGTGTCATATTTACCAACCCCTTCCTTTTCCTGAATGAACACAATGAGTGATTGGTACCGATGGATTAAACGTTGACTTAATCTGCAACAACATGTCTGGTTTATTGATGTTCACAACCAAGGTTGGGTATCTTGGGTAAAAGTTTTATATGAATTTTAGATGAAACCATTGATAAGTAGACCCCCCCATGTATTTGCACTTGAATACACTTTAAAGATAATGTTGTGTTTTAGATATGCCGATCTGGAGTGTATATACGATCAACTGAAAACCAGGAAAGTACGAAAAATGGCGGAGCTCCTGGAGAATATAGAAAGCAGTTATTTCCCAGCATTCAAAGCATTGTTCCGAGACGTAGTAGCAGGTAACCTCTGGATAGCACTCCTCGTGTTCTCTCTATGTAGGACTGTTTGTTTCATTCTTTTCTTTTTCCAGCATGAAAAAGTGAGCAATAATCCCACGTGGTGACCTGACCAGGGCCGGACATTTTTGGGCGCATTCATTTTTTAAAATGGAGTTTTGAATTGAGCCTCAAATATAGAAACCAACAAGCCAATACACACAATGCAGCTGCATCCACTTGTAAACCCTCTTCATAAACAATTAGTCGGAAGTCGAGAGTAGAGATGTATACGACAGAAACATTTGTTTAGGTTTAGATTCGTTCGTTAAGTTACATAGTAGTTGAGGTTGAATAAAGACAATAGTCCATCCAGTTCAACCTGTGTAGGTGTGTGTGGCCGTAATCATCTCTCATACCCCTGAATGTTCTGATCCTTGAGAGGTACGTCTAAGAGTCTTTTGAAAGCCACCATACTTCCCGCAGAAACCACCTCTTGTGGTAGAGAATTCCACAATCCTGTAGCCCCAACAGTAAAGAACCCCCTGCGTTGCCTGAGGTTAAAACGCTTCTCCTCTAATCCCATTGTATGTCCTCGAGTCCTCATACAATCATTTCGACTGAATAGCCTTTTTTCTATGCTGAGATCACCATTGAGATATTTATAAATTGCTATCATGTCCCCTCTCAGGCGTCTCATCCCCAGGGAGAATAAATCAAGCGATCAATGCTCCTCATAATTAAGGTCCTCCAATCCCCTAATTAGTTTAGTTGCCCTTCTCTGGACTCTCTCCATCTCCAACACATCCCTCCTGAGGATTAATCATTTTGTTTCGTCATATTCGTTATGTTAGAATTATTCATTTTCGGAATTTGCTTTGTATATTCAGATTTCTTATTTTCAGATCGATTCAAATTTTGGAAGATGGTTATTCATTCTATTTTGTTCTATTCTATTCCAATCTTTTCTATTTTGTTTTCTATTCTATTTTATTCTCTTCTGATCTATTCTATTCTGTTTTTTTCAGTTCTATTCTTAATTTTGTTTTCTATTCTATTCTATTCTGTTTTATTTTATTCTTTTAATTTCTATTCTGTTTTATTCTAATATATTTTTTCTATTGTATTCAGTTTTATTCTATTCTAGTCTCTAATGCAGCCTAAGTAGGGATCATCATCTCATTTCACTTTTATACCTTACTGTATTAATTGCAATATGTTTCCATTTCAAATTCAAATTCATTTTCAAATTTGACAAATAATTTCATTATAATTTATTTTGAAATAGTTGAAATCTGTTACTATTGTGATGTGAAAATTCGTATACATCCCAATCTCCTAATAACAAAAAATTTAGTCCAAATTCCAATTCGTAATGCAATGTCTAGTGGGGAATTTGTAAGCAGGTGAGGAGGTACGCTCTGACTTTACTGTATACTTTTACCCTCATTACATAATGATTTATTCATATAGGCAGAGCCTGCTCATGCACAAGGCACTTTAGGCAGGAGCTCAGGGCCCATTGTATGTTTAGGGGCCCAGTGATACCCTTCATACTCCTGCAGGGAGATGGTGCAATTGGTCAAAGCTGTGCACCAGTCTATTACTTCACAAGTGTGCACTTGTAGGCAGATACTTCTCTGTGCCTATAGAATTCCTTATCAATATCAATTGGAAGAATGAGGGGCCAAAGCTTCTACCTTGCCTGGGGCCCAGTGTAGATCCAGGAACTCCAACTACAATCTTCATGCTCCTGCAGAGGAATAGTGCAGTCCATCAAAGCTGTGCACCAGCCTACCACTTCACAAGGGAAGATGGTCTTGTAGGCAGTTGGTGTCTGCCAGGATAGACCATGCAGATGGGGTGACTTATGCATATTGTTGGCATCAATGTAAATTGAAGGGTAATGGGCTAAAGTTACTACATTGCCTAGGGCCCATTCTACCTCTCTCTATCTCTGCACATAGGCAAAGGAACTACCACCCATTCCAGTCCCTATTCCTGATCCCATAGTTGTTGGCGGCGTCATTTGTATGTTTTCATACCTGCTTCTCATTTCCAGCTTTGTCGGAGGCCCAGGACATCAACCTGCACCTCAAACCTCTTCAGCGCCATTTTGAAGAAATTGAGAATGTGGATTTTAACGAAGTGAAGCCTCTGATCGTCCCTCTGATGCATGTCCTGTGTTTGGTGTGGGCTCACTCCAAGTACTACAACACCCCAACCCGCATCATTGTCCTTCTTCAGGAAATTTGCAACCTCTTCATCCAGCAGGTGAGTGGATCTCTTCCTCCGCCCACTGGAATAATTTCACCTATATTTAGCTTACTGTTCCTTTTGTTTGCCTTGGTTGTGAAATATTTTACAATCTAAATGTGACCAGTTTATTGTAATTTGTGATAATGTTTTACAAATCTCCTGTGTGTAGTATGTCATGTATGCTATATGGCCAACATTATGATGACCCCCCTCCATCCAAATGATGGAGTTCAGGTTTTTCCATTGAAGTTCCATTTTAGACTATTGAGCACTTCCAAACCTTTTATGTACCTTATAGCAGAGCCTGATGAGTTTAGGGAGGCCTCTCTTACAGCCCCGGCTCAAGTACCACTGGTAGTGAGACAGTGGCCATGAGAGCACAGCGAGGTATGAGTCCCTGGAGAGCAGCGGTCTTCAAACTATGGCCCTCCAGCTGTTCAGGAACTGCAATTCCCATCATGCCTAGTCATGTCTGTGAATGTCAGAGTTTTACAATGCCTCATGGGATGTGTAGTTCCACAACAGCTGGAGGGCCGTCGTTTGAGGATCCCTGCTGTAGAGTGTCCAGCCAACCACACAGGTAATTAGCAGGTTCTTCACCAGGGAATAGATCAGGTGGCCGGCACAGCACAAGACAGCAGAAGCAGCGTACCCAGAACTAGGCAAACAGTAGGCTGACAAGTGACTGGTCACAGGTGCAAAGTAGGCTGGTGACAGGTGGCAGATGGATGACCAATAAGGACCAGGTAAGTAGCTTTCAGAGCCAGGCAGATGGATAATAGAATGCATGATCAGACGAGCCAGGTCAGCAATAGGCGGTCGGATACCTGCATGGGCAGCTTGCAAGAGAATGGTCAGGATACAGGCAAAGGTCAGCAACACTGGAGTAGGCTAGTGGGCAGAGAGCAGGCAAAGTTCAGAGGCAAGCCAAGGTCAGGGAAGGTAGCGTTCAAGCGTGTTCAGGACAAGCCCGTCCCCGGTCAAATACAGGAGTCAGATACAGGAACCGGCACAGTAGCACAGGGAGAGCTGTAGTTTAGACAGCACGGACTAGTACAACTGCTGCACCTAAATAGTCCATTTGGCGTCAGTATCAGCAATGGGTGCACACGGTAATGCCCAGCAAAATGAGCATCCACAGGCCTGCGTCTTTAGCCTTCATCTGCAGTGTTCTCCTGACATTACCTGGTGATAACATATTGGGGAAAGTCCTTTTTTGTTCCAGTATGACAGCACCCTTATGTACAAAGCCAGCTCCATAAAGACATGATTTTGACCAGTTTGGTGTGGAGGAACTTAAGTTGGCCACACAGAGAGGACACACCTCAACCCTACTGAACAGCTTTTGTGATGTGTTAGAATGTCAATGATGAGCCAGGTCTTCTCACCCAACACCAGTACCTAACCTCACAAGTAGACACAAAATCCCATGGTTTGGGAATGAGATGTCCATTAAACTCATATGGGTATGATGGTAGGGTGTTCAAAAATTGTTGGCCATATGGTGTATTTTTATGGCACTCTGTGTAGGCGTTCATTACATATGAAGGTTCTGCTTCACTATTGTGCTTGCTCAATGCAATTCCATAAGGTGGGTCAGATTGTCCAAAAACAGATTTTATCTTAGCAGTGTTTCAGAAGGGTATAGGGAAAGAACAGTCAACAAATCAGATTTAATTGATCCTTTGTTTGTGGTCTAATAAAGGCTCGAGTTTATCTGAACCCAGAAGATCTACTAAAGGGGGAGACAGAGGAGAGTTTGTCCAGAGTCCAAGAGGTCTTGTCTACATTGCGCTTCCTAATACAGACCTTTGAAGATCGAAGGGAGAAGCTTCCAAGCTACTACAAGAATGGGCAAGAGGTGAAATCTTGGGACTTCCCATCGATATTGGTCTTTGTGAGGCTAGAAGGCTTCATCCGGAGGCTGGAGACCATTGAGGTGAGGGCAACAATTGGCTGTGATGGCGTTTTGGAGTTCCTGGTTGTGGTCAAGACTGTTTTACCAAGGGGGGCAGAATGGACACCAAGTCAGGTCCATCAGATTGGGGAAGCTAGCGCGAGATTTTCAGGTGATGACATATGATCTCCAATCTCACCCCTGGTGATCTAGGGTCCGTTGGGGCTATTGTTCTAAGAGGACCTTCACTTTGTTTAGTTTATTGGTGTAGATTAGTTGATCCTAAATCAACACAGTTCCATAGCAATATGATAAAAGTACAAAATGTTGATGTTTAATTATAATCTGCCCAATCCTATTAATTAAATACTAATACATATTACTAAAGCTCCCACGTCAAACCATGTGTAGATGTCCACCTATGTAAGGACCTCAGATAGAGGCATAACTAGAACATTCAGGGCCCTGGTGCAAGAAACCATGAAGGGCCCCCCGGACCCCTGGCCGGGGCCCTTCCCTTCAAGCCTGGGGCTCTTACCACTGATCCTAGGGCCCTTTACTCTCATTGCGGGGCCCTTCCTGCCATCTTGGGGCCTCCCCACGGGGGTGGAATGCCAGGGCCCGGTCGCAAGTTTGACCTTTGCGATCCTGGAAGTTCCCCCACTGGTGTCAGTAGTTTTTATTTTTGGTATTTTAATTGTATTATTTTTTATCATTTTATTTTTATTTTTTTACAATGTGATTGACTATGACTCTGTCCATTCAGAAAAGGAAGGAGCTGGTAAATTACATATTTACCGACCCCTTCCTGGTTCTCTATTGTGACACATCCCCTGCAATAGCCGGCAGGAGAGGGGAAGGGAGCACAGTGGGATGGGGGGGGCAGCACAGTTGGGTGGGGGGGGGACCAGGGGAGTACACAGGGGCCCAGAGGCAGCAGAACACAAGTGAACTGGATAGGAGGAGTGGCGGGGGCAGCATTCAGAGGAACCAATCTCCTCAATTTTCCTCCTGCAGCTACAGGAGAAAAAAGGAGGACAGTGATTTCTCTGCATGCTGCCTCCGCCCCCCCTCCTATCCAGGTGTACAGGGGAGCCACACAGGCCCCCTGGAGCATGGGGCCCAGTTGCAATTGCAACCCCTGCAACCCCTGTAGTTACGCCCCTGACCTCAGAGTCCCAGTACCTGCTTTCTGCAAGTAGGTATTCACATATGATCAGGCCAAAGATCACTCAGGCATCAAGCCTTGCATTGCAGGATGAGAGAGCAAGTCTGGCCCGTAGTCAGAAGATTTATTTTTTTCATAGACATAGCCAAAAAGCGGGGTACAGTGGGTTGGTACTGTAAAGGTAAGATATATTATTGAAGGTTAGCCTGGACAAGCCAGGGATGAAGGTGAGGAGCCCGAAACACAACAGTAGCAGCAGGGGAACAGCGGTCTCCGTGCTTGAGGTCTACCGGCCTTCAGATATTGTTGTGGGGCATCCTGTGAGTACCCCTTGCTGACTTTCTGCGTGGTCTTAAAAATGCCTCGTCATGTGATCTGTCAGTCATGTGACTTTTAATAAAAAAGCAGATGCGGTGTCCATTGGAGAGCGAATAGCGATAACTACTCTCCATTTTTTAATAGGCAATTCTATGCAAGACTATCAGATATTTGATATGCATGTACTTTTACATGCTGCCTAATCACCTTCTTCTTCCATCACTCAGCATTCAGCCCAGCTACTTCCACTGTATGGCTGATTTTAACTTTCAGCTGCATGTGGCAACATAGTATACCCATAAACAGGTCTATAACACTGTCTAGACAAAGAAATTATTTTCTCATTTTTGAGTAAATAGAAAAATGAAGGAAAAGGGCGTTTTATATATCTGGTTAGAATTGTTTTTCATTGCAGACTGAAGTCTTCTAATTTCTAGAAAATCGATTTCCCTCTGGCTGAGTAACCCTTTCCTCACCAGGCTCGCTCACCTCGCTTCTCGGCGATTGCCTTAACGCACCTAAATCCAATTTGCTGCAGAGAAGTAATTACATTCCAGTGGGGGATATCCTCGTCGCTGTGAAGCCGGGGAAGAAGGATTACAAATCATCCCGGAACACGTTGTCTTTATTTCAGGAATTAGCGGCAGATGACGACGGTCAAAGCCGAGCGAATTACTTTTAATACCCTATTTAGCTGTCAGTTCTAATGATGAAATGAAATTATCTGACCCATCTGTTAGAGCAGGTGTGAAGAACATGGTAGGGTTCACAAGTCTATTAAAATGTGTCATGGGGCAGCAGGATAGGGAAAGAGAGAAATGGATAGTGCCGTTTTGTTTATCGGGGTACTTCCCCTTCTGTGACAACAACTGAAAAAGGGGAATGGTGGGAAGACACCTGTCCAGTCACTACTAAGAGAGGATTTCTTCTCACTTCTTGTTGTGTCTCGGGGAGAAAGTGAAGGGAATTTTTATGCTTTTCAATGCAAAGGGACATACTGTACATTGAATTTGTCATCTATCATTGTCTTAATTCCATTAGATGCTTTACTGATCCCTCCATGAAAACCCCAACTGTCATTGACCTGATTCTATTAGGTGTTATACTGTTCCTTCCATGAAAACCCCAACTGCCATTGACCTGATTCCATTAGGTGTTATACTGTTCCTTCCATGAAAACCCCAACTGTCATTGACCTGATTCCATTAGGTGTTATACTGTTCCTTCCATGAAAACCCCAACTGTCATTGACCTGATTCCATTAGGTGTTATACTGTTCCTTCCATGAAAACCCCAACTGTCATTGACCTGATTCCATTAGGTGTTATACTGTTCCTTCCATGAAAACCCCAACTGTCATTGACCTGATTCCATTAGGTGTTATACTGTTCCTTCCATGAAAATCCCTACTGTCATTGACCTGATTCCATTAGGTGTTATACTGTTCCTTCCATGAAAACCCCAACTGCCATTGACCTGATTCTTTTTGGTGGATTACTCTTTCTTCCATGAAAATAACAACTGTCTTTGACCTGATTCCATTATGTTGTTTAATGATCATTCCATCAAAACTCCAACTGTCATTGACCTTATTCTATTAGGCGGTATACTGTTCCTTCCATGAAAACCCCAACTGCCATTGACCTGATTCCATTAGGTGTTATACTGTTCCTTCCATGAAAACCCCAACTGCCATTGACCTGATTCCATTAGGTGTTATACTGTTCCTTCCATGAAAACCCCAACTGTCATTGACCTGATTCCATTAGGTGTTATACTGTTCCTTCCATGAAAACCCCAACTGCCATTGACCTGATTCCATTAGGTGTTATACTGTTCCTTCCATGAAAACCCCAACTGTCATTGACCTGATTCCATTAGGTGTTATACTGTTCCTTCCATGAAAACCCCAACTGTCATTGACCTGATTCCATTAGGTGTTATACTGTTCCTTCCATGAAAATCCCTACTGTCATTGACCTGATTCCATTAGGTGTTATACTGTTCCTTCCATGAAAACCCCAACTGCCATTGACCTGATTCTTTTTGGTGGATTACTCTTTCTTCCATGAAAATAACAACTGTCTTTGACCTGATTCCATTATGTTGTTTAATGATCATTCCATCAAAACTCCAACTGTCATTGACCTTATTCTATTAGGCGGTATACTGTTCCTTCCATAAAACCCCCCAACTGTCATTTACCTGATTTCATTAGATCAGGGATTCCCAAACTACGGCCCTCCAGTTGTTCAGGAACTACAATTCCTAGACATGTATGTGAATGGCAGAGTTTTACAATGCATCATAGGATGTGTAGTTCTGCAACAGCGGCAGGGTCGTAGTTTGGGAATCCCTGCATTAGATGATTTAATGATCCTCCATGAAAACCCCAACTGTCATTGACCTGATTCCATTAGGTGTTATACTGTTCCTTCCATGAAAACCCCAACTGCCATTGACCTGATTCCATTAGGAGTTATACTGTTCCTTCCATGAAAACCCCAACTGCCATTGACCTGATTCCATTAGGTGTTATACTGTTCCTTCCATGAAAACCCCAACTGCCATTGACCTGATTCAATTAGGTGTTATACTGTTCCTTCCATGAAAACCCCAACTGCCATTGACCTGATTCCATTAGGTGTTATACTGTTCCTTCCATGAAAACCCCAACTGTCATTGACCTGATTCCATTAGGTGTTATACTGTTCCTTCCATGAAAACCCCAACTGTCATTGACCTGATTCCATTAGGTGTTATACTGTTCCTTCCATGAAAATCCCTACTGTCATTGACCTGATTCCATTAGGTGTTATACTGTTCCTTCCATGAAAACCCCAACTGCCATTGACCTGATTCTTTTTGGTGGATTACTCTTTCTTCCATGAAAATAACAACTGTCTTTGACCTGATTCCATTATGTTGTTTAATGATCATTCCATCAAAACTCCAACTGTCATTGACCTTATTCTGTTAGGCGGTATACTGTTCCTTCCATGAAAACCCCAACTGCCATTGACCTGATTCCATTAAGTGTTATACTGTTCCTTCCATGAAAACCCCAACTGCCATTGACCTGATTCCATTAGGTGTTATACTGTTCCTTCCATGAAAACCCCAACTGTCATTGACCTGATTCCATTAGGTGTTATACTGTTCCTTCCATGAAAACCCCAACTGCCATTGACCTGATTCCATTAGGTGTTATACTGTTCCTTCCATGAAAACCCCAACTGTCATTGACCTGATTCCATTAGGTGTTATACTGTTCCTTCCATGAAAACCCCAACTGTCATTGACCTGATTCCATTAGGTGTTATACTGTTCCTTCCATGAAAACCCCAACTGTCATTGACCTGATTCCATTAGGTGTTATACTGTTCCTTCCATGAAAACCCCAACTGTCATTGACCTGATTCTTTTTGGTGGATTACTCTTTCTTCCATGAAAATAACAACTGTCTTTGACCTGATTCCATTATGTTGTTTAATGATCATTCCATCAAAACTCCAACTGTCATTGACCTTATTCTATTAGGCGGTATACTGTTCCTTCCATAAAACCCCCCAACTGTCATTTACCTGATTTCATTAGATCAGGGATTCCCAAACTACGGCCCTCCAGTTGTTTAGGAACTACAATTCCTAGACATGTATGTGAATGGCAGAGTTTTACAATGCATCATAGGATGTGTAGTTCTGCAACAGCGGCAGGGTCGTAGTTTGGGAATCCCTGCATTAGATGATTTAATGATCCTTCATGAAAACCCCAACTGTCATTGACCTGATTCCATTAGGTGTTATACTGTTCCTTCCATGAAAACCCCAACTGCCATTGACCTGATTCTTTTAGGTGGATTACTGTTTCTTCCATGAAAATAACAACTGTCTTTGACCTGATTCCATTAGGTTGTTTAATGATCATTCCATCAAAAATCCAACTGTCATTGACCTTATTCTGTTAGGTGGTATACTGTTCCTTCCATAAAAACCCCCAACTGTCATTTACCTGATTTCATTAGATGATTTAATGATCCTTCATGAAAACCCCAACTGTCATTGACCTGATTCCATTAGGTAGTATACCGTTCCTTCCATGAAAACCCCAGCTGCCATTGACCTGATCCTTTTAGGTGGATTACTGTTTCTTCCAAGAACATAACAACTGTCTTTTTGACCTGATTCCATTAGGTCCTTAATGATCATTCCATCAAAACTCTGACTTATTCTATTAGGCGGTATACTGTTCCTTCCATGAAAACCCCAACTGCCATTTACCTGATTTCATTAGATGATTTACTGATCCTTACATGAAAACCTCAACTCTCATTGACCTGATTCCATTAGGTGGTTTACTGATCCTTCAACGAAACCCCCCAACTGTCATTGACCTGATTCCATTAGATGCTTTACTGATCCTTCCATGAAAACCCCCAACTGTCATTGACCTGATTCCATTAGGTTGTTTACTGATCCTTCAATGAAAACCCCAACTGTCCTTGACCTGATTCCATTAGGTGGTTTACCGATCCTTCAATGAAAACCCCAACTGTCCTTGACCTGATTCCATTAGGTGGTTTACTGATCCTTCAATGAAAACCCCAACTGTCCTTGACCTGATTCCATTGGGTAGTTTACTGATTCTTCAATGAAAACCCCAACTGTCATTGACCTGATTCCATTAGATGCTTTACTGACCCTTCCATGAAAACCCCAACTGTCTTTGACCTGATTCCATTAGGACTTTTATTGTTCCCGAAAACCCCAGCTGTCATTAACCTCATTTTATTAGGTGGTTTACTGATCCTTCCATGAAAACCCAAATGTCATTGACCTGATAACATTAGGTGATTTAGTGATTTTTCCATGAAAACCCCCCAACTGTCATTGACCTGATTCCATTAGGGGGTTTACTGATCCTTCCATGAAAAGCTCCAACTGTCACTGACCTGATCCCATTAGGTGGTTTACTCATATCTACCAGAAATTGAAATGACAGTTGTGGAAACAATGATCTTTTAAAGTAAACTTGTAGTAGACCTGAGCAATTCAAAGTAAAGTAAACTAAATAAATTAAAGGAATTCCCCTCCATGGATTTGGAGACAGTGCAGATGAAGTTATATACTGGTCTTGCTTTTTTGTAAAGGTCTAGCCAGCTCCACCCCTTTTTGGTTTCTGAGCCTTCCTGTTGGTCCTTTAATGTAATGTCTGATCATGCTGGACCAATAAAATTGAGACTTCTGAGGGATATACAGTAGAGAGCATCTTCCTTCAAAGGAGTTGACTTGTGATGAAGGTTTAGTGTATTTGGACTTTGTTCTGGTCCTAGCTTGCTATCTCTCTGAGTGCTCAGCAGATGATAAACTCTGGGGTGGGTATTGAAGAGCGCCTAGTACAAAACTTCATATCGCTTGAAGGTATTTTTGAAGCGTTTATTGGCTAAGAGCATCAAAGGCATTCAACGTGTTTCAGGGAAAAGACCTCCCCCTTTCTCAAGGCTAGACAAGTAGATGTTTTTACCCAGCTGGCAGTTCATAGTGCCATTAAGATATAACATTTATCTTTAAGATATAACATTTATCTTGTCTTTATCAAGCCCTAACCTAAGCCTTTATTGCATCTTAAAGCGGAGTTCCACCCAAAAGTGGAACTTCCGCTTTAGGGAGTCCTGACCCCCCGACATGCCACATTTGGCATGTCATTTTTTGGGGGGGGGGGAGCGGGTACCTAGTTTTGACAGGTACCCGCTCCCACTTCCGCTCGGAGCGCCGCGGCGCCCTGAGCGGAAGTTCTCCTCTCCCCCTCCCTCCCTGCAATCTTCTGGGACACGTCAGAGGTCCCAGAAGATTGCCGGACAATCACGGCGCGCAGCGCGACTCGCGCATGCGCAGTGGGTACCCGGCTGTGAAGCCGCAAACTGTAACAGCCGGGTGCCCACAGCAGTGATGCCGGCGCCGAGGGAGAGGATCGAGGCTTCCGGCGGCCGCATCGCTGGACCGTTGGACAGGTGAGTAAATGGCTGGAACTCCGCTTTAACTTAATTCTAATAACATCTGCAGCTGAAGCCCTGAGGAAGTAGGAAGCCTTTCCCCCGAAACATTTAGACTGTATTTGATTCTTCTTGGCAATAAACATTTCAGAAAGACTTTTAATTTACATGAACTTTTGTACTAAACACTTTAATGTAATAAGCAGCTTGACAAACGAATGTGGAGCCTTCAAAAGTTGGGAGAGGAGGTGGAGCCAAACCTTTTTTGATGACCGGTTGGAATTGACTTCAGCTGCTTATATCTCCTTGTTCTGTTCTCACTACACGTATGCCCCAGGCGTGTGCAGCTCAACATACAGCTAAACCTTCAATCCTATAATAACCAGTCCTTTTGTAACTTAAGGCTTTATTCCAGTGAAAGAATGGTGGTCACATGAAACAGGATACAAGTCAGATGGATATGCAAATAGGATTGAGAATAGTCAGGTGAAACTGTAAATAAACAGATAAAGGCATATAATCAGTATATAAACATAAACATGCACTGTATGCAGCTAACATTTCTGAGGCATACCAGCGATGCTTCCAAGAAGAGTTCAGGAATCTCCCACAGGCACATAGGCTGCTGTCTGCTCTTCCATGAGGTCTAAAATGGAGATTTTCTCAGAGAGGGGTGGAACCAATACCCAGTAATAGAGAGCAAGAGATACCATAAAGTACTGTCCAACAACAGTCTTTGTCACAGTGGCATCTTGTGGACAATATTGGTATTGCAAGTTCCACTAACATTAATTATTTCTTAAGCTGGAGGCATGACACTCCTGATCTACCAATCATTATGGCATGCACATTTGACTAAAGATAATCTCTGATACAAAGAGAAAAAAGTCCTATAAGCCCCACATCACTACAAAACCTGTGTGTGGAGAGTGAAACCGCCTCAGCCCGGGCTCCATCCGGGCCACCCCTCCCACGCGTTTCGCCCTGCCCATGTAGCTTATTTATGACTTATAGGACTTTTCTCTCTTTGTATTGGTATTCCCGAAGCTGGGATGAGCTCCACTCTCATCTGCACTCCCAGTGGCTTATTATAGAAGATAATCATTTGGAGCCTCAAGCAACACCTGCAATTTGGCACGGGTTCACAGTGAAGATTATCTCTGCTTCTGTATTTTTTCATCAAATGTTCAGATTGAATTATGACAGGTTCCCTTTAAATGTGTTTCATATCCTCCGCTGCTAGTAGTGTTATGGCTCTGTAAGTTTTATTCCCTTTCCTGCTCCATTCTGCTGCCTGTCAGTGGTGGGAGCGAGTCTCCTCTTGCAGTTAAAATAATGGACAGTATTAGCGGGAACATTCTGCTCCTTCCCTGGAACACCGGCAGAATACAAAACTTTATCGATCTCTTTTCTGTCTCCTGTAACCCTTTCCTCTCCTCCGGAGAAGAGACTTTCTGCTGGCCTGAGCTAACCAAAAATAAAGAGAAACTCTACTTCTCTAAAAGCAAACCGAAGAGTATTTTTTTTAAGTCCATATTGGAATCTCTCGGACAGGCTGACCCAGATTGGTAGACAGGCCACACAGGCCATTACCTAGTTAGGCAGATTCTTCAACTGCATCATGATATATATATATATATATATATATATATATATATATACAAACACACTATATTACCAAAAGTATCGGGACGCCTGCCTTTACACACACATGAACTTTAATGACATCCCAGTCTTAGTCCGTAGGGTTCAATGTTGAGTTGGCCCGCTATTTGCACCTATAACAGCTTCAACTCTTCTGCGAAGGCCGTCCACAAGGCTTAGGAGTGTGTCTATGGGAATGTTTGACCATTCTTCCAGAAGCGCATTTGTGAGGTCAGGCACTGATGTTGGATGAGAAGGCTTGCTCGCATCTTAGCTCTAATTCATCCCAAAGATGTTCTATCAGGTTGAGGTCAGGGCTCTGTGCAGGCCAGTCAAGTTCCTCCACCCTAAACTCACTCATCCATGTCTTTGAGACCTTGCTCTACGCACTGGCGCACAGTCATGTTGGAACAGGAAGGGGCCATCCCCAAACTGTTCCCACAAAGTTGGGAGCATGAAATTGTCCAAAATGTCTTGGTATGCTGACGCCTTAAGGGTTCCCTTTACTGGAACTAAGGGTCCAAGCCCAACCCCTAAAAAACATCCCCATGCCATAACCCCCCCCCCCCCTCCTTCCAGCAAATGATTTGGACGAGTGCACAAAGCAAGGTCCATAAAGACATGGATGAGCGAGTTTGGGGTGGAGAAACTTGACTGGCCTGCACAGAGTCCTGACCTCAACCCGATAGAACACCTTTGGGATAAATTAGAGTGGAAACTGCGAGCCAGGCCTTCTCGTCCAATATCATTGCCTAACCTCAAAAATGCCCATAGACACACTCCTAAACCTTATGGACAGCCTTCCCAGAAGAGTTGAAGCTGTTCTAGCTACAAAGGGTGGGCCAACTCAATATTAAACCCTACGGACTAAGACTGGGATGCCATTAAAGTTCATGTGCGTGTAAAGGCAGGCGTCCCAATACTTTTGGTAATAAAGTGTGTGTGTGTATATAATAAATATATGTATGTATGTATGTAATATATATATGTATGTATGTATGTGTGTGTGTGTGTGTATATATATATATATATATATATATATATATACACATACATATATACATATCCCACTTATTTGTAATATTAAAGAACATCTGTTGTCACCTCTCTGCTGCAGCATTGGTCATGTAGGTGCACTCCTGTGACCCAATTGAGAATTATGGGCTAAAAAACTTTGGTCACACTTCTATTTTAAACTGCATCAGGTTATTATTGTTCTGCAGTATGCTTACACCTAGTGGTGGCTTTTGGCCACTACAGCTTGTGTACTTATATAATTTGGTATCTCCCCCTGTTACCACTCCTGTTTAGTGCTTGGTAATTCAGTTCTGGCTAGACCTTCCCTGTTTCTTGCATGTTGCCTTCCTTGGTATTAATTCTATGTAGAGCCGGGGCTTAGGAAAGTCATTGTCTTCTTACGCTTTAAAAGAATTGAAAAAATTAGCTGAAGTAAAATTGTGTTGGATTCAACTTATTGAAGAGTTAAGCTGCCTGTGGATGGTGCCAAGTCAGCAAGTGACCATACTGTCTGGACAGACAGGGTCTAAGGAGGTATCGCAACGCATAAAGCAGCATTTCAAGCATTACATTTTGTATGCAAGTCTTCAGGCAGGAAAACATGCGCTGACTAAACAATTCACCAAATGGGTTATACATATTTATTATTAATAGTCTGGCAGTGAAATCTAACCCTGGACTTGGCGTGAAAAAATTAGTATTAATAAACATAATAATGTTATCGTTTAGATTTTCATCTGAATTATATTAATACTTAATTTCTCCCTGGAGTTTCTTCTCGCATTTTCAAAGCGGATGTAAATAATCACTAAACTCTCATAGAAGCTTTATCATGTTACTTTTGCTAAGTTGTTTATATTTATAAGTCTTATATAGTTTAAATAATTTATAAGACCCCTGCGCTATGTGTTTGATACTGCTGACCTCTGAACTCTGCGTTACTTATCCCTGATCTCCGCACCGTGCTTTACATACCGCTGACCTCTGTGTTACATACTACTGAACTCTGAACTATGCATTACCTATTTCTGACCTCTGAACTATGTGTTACTTATCTCTGAGCTCTGTACTGTGTGTGACATACGACTGGCCTCTGAACTCTGTATTACTACTGAACCCTGCACTCTGTGTGACATACGACTGACCTCTGAACTCTGTATTACTACTGAACCCTGCACTCTGTGTGACATACGACTGACCTCTGAACTCTGTATTACTACTGAACCCTGCACTCTGTGTGACATATGACTGACCTCTGAACTCTGTTACTTACTAATAACCTCTGATCTATGCATTACATACTACTGACCCCTGTGTGAAATAATTCTGACCTTTGAACTGTCACTTGCTCCTGACCTATGTTCCCTCTTTTACTTATTACATACGTTACATACTACTAGTTACATATTTATATAGTTAGTGAGGTTGAAAAAAGACATCAGTCCATCCAGTTCAACCTATGATGTGTGTGTGTGTGTGTTTGCTTTTAACCGTACATTGTATACCCCTGTATGTTGTACATTGTATACCCCTGTATGTTGTACATTGTATACCCCTGTATGTTGTACATTGTATACCCCTGTATGTTGTACATTGTATACCCCTGTATGTTGTACATTGTATACCCCTGTATGTTGTACATTGTATACCCTTGTATGTTTTGGTCTCTAAGGTGCCCATCTAATAGTTTTTTGAAACTATCGATGCTCCCTGCTGATACCACTGCTTGTGGAAGAGAATTCCACATCCTTACCGCTCTTACAGTGAAGAACCCCTTACGCATTTTAAGGTTAAACCGCCTTTCCTCTAGTTTTAGTGAGTGGCCACGTGTCTTATTGTATTCCCTTACTCTGAATAGTTTGTTCCTTATGCTAGGGTCGCCAGTACAATATTTGTACATTGATATCATATCCCCCCTCAATCGTCTCTTCTCCAGAGAGAATAGGTTCAGTGCTTGTAGTCTTTCCTCATAGCCGATGTCCTCCATTCCCCTAATTATTTTTGTTGCCCTTCTCTGGACTTCCAATTCCACACATCCTTCCTGAGGACCAGTGGCGTAGCTTGGGTTGTCAGCGCCCGGGGCAAGGTAAGTAATTTGCGCCCCCTACACAAATCTACTAGACCACTACACAGACCTACCTTATTCCTACACTGACCTGCCTGATTACTATACTGACACCTACACAGACCTACCTGACCACTACAGAGACCTACCTTATACCTACACTGACACCCCCATACACTGACACCCACACTGGTCCCCCCATACACTGACCCCCCTACACTGACCCCCCTTACACTGACGACGTCACTGACCCCCACTACACTGACCCCCCTTACACTGACAACTTCACTGACAACTACACTGACCCCCCCCCACACTGACCCCCTATACTGACCCCCTTTCACTGACCACCCCTACTCTGACTACCCCTACATTCCCACATACACTGAGACCTACACTGACAACTGCACTGATCCCCCCCTACATTGACCCCCCTTACACTGACAACTTCACTGACAACTACACTGACCCCCCCCCCTACACTGACCCCCTATACTGACCCCCCTTCACTGACCACCCCTACTCTGACCACCCCTACATTCCCACATACACTGAGACCTACACTGACCCCACACACTGACACACACACTGACACCCCTACACTGACCCCCCTTAAACTGACAACTACACTGACAACTGCACTGCCCCCCCTACACTGACACCACACACTGACTCCCCTACAATGACCCCCCCTACACTGACCCCCCTTAAACTGACAACTACACTGACCCCCACTCATACACTGACACCTACACTGACCCCCCCCATACACCGACACCTACACTGACACCTACACTGACCTCCATACACTGACACCTACACTGACCCCTACACTGACCCCCCCCCATACACTGACACCTACACTGACCCCCCCACACACTGACACCTACACTGACTTCCCCATACACTGACCCCTACACTGACCCCCCCATACACTGACACCTACACTGACCCCCCCATACACTGACACCTACACTGACCCCCCCATACACTGACACCTACACTGACCCCCCCATACACTGACCATCACCATACACTGACACCTACACTGACCCCCCATACACTGACACCTACACTGACCCCCCCCATACACTGACCATCCCCATACACTGACACCTACACTGAACCCCCATACACTGACACCTAAACTGACCCCCTATACACTGACCCCCCCATACACTGACACCTACACTGACACCCCCTACACTGACCCCCCATACACTGACACCTACACTGACCCCCCTCCATACACTGACACCCCCTACACTGACCCCCCCATACACTGACACCTACACTGACCCCCCCCCATACACTGATCCCTGCACTGACCCCCAATACACTGATCCCTACACTGACCCCCCATACACTGACACCTACACTGATCCCCCCCCCTACACTGACCTATCTCCCCCCTCCTATGTCCACTTCCCTGGGCTCCCGGGCAGGCAGCACATCACTCAAGTCACCTCTTTCTGTGTCCAGACACTGGGGACTTGAGGAGACGATCTGGAGCAGAGGAGAGACACAGCGTGTCAGCAGCAGCAGCCAGCGTGGAGGCAGCCAGTCCGGACAGCAGGTAGAGACTCCAAGAGCGGTGCTGCACATGCACCGAGCCGCCGGCTGCCATCTTCACCCACGATTCAGCCCCGCCCCGCCCCCCTGGCCGCACATGACAACTTCAGTGTCCACCGCTGCTCGTCCTGCACAGTAAAGGAGCCAAGTGCAGGAAAGAGCGGCCGGGCCGCCGGACAGGGCATTGTCACAAATAAAGGGATGCGGGACACTATGATCTTGCGGATGGCGGGCGTGGGATGCGCCCCCCTAAATATTGCGCCCGGTGCCAGTGGCCCCCCCCGCACCCCCCACGCTACGCCACTGCTGAGGACCGGTGCCCAGAACTGGACAGCATACTCCAGATGTGGCCGGACCAGAGTCTTGTAGAGTGGGAGAATAATCTCTTTATTTCTGGAGTGAATCCCATTTTTTATACATCCCAGTATTTTGTTGGCTTTGCTTGCAGCTGCTTGGCATTGCATGCCACTGCCAAGCCTGTTGTCTACCAGTACCCCCAGGTCCTTTTCCATCCTAGACTCCCCCAGAGGTTCCCCCCCTAGTGAGTAGCTTGCTTTCTGGTTTCTGGCCCCCAAGTGCATTACTTTACATTTTTCAACATTAAACCTCATCTGCCATGTAGTTGCCCACCCCGTTATTTTGTTCAGGTCCGCTTGTAAGGTTTCCACATCCTGCATAGAAGATATTGGCATGCCTAATTTAGTATCATCCGCAAATACTGAGATTGTACTAGATATCCCCTCCTCAAGATCATTCATTTACTACTGACCTCTCAACTCTGCCTTACTCCTGACCCCAGCAATCTCCATTACTTACTCCTGACCCCCTTATTCTGCATTACTTACTCCTGACCCCCTCACTCTGCGTTTCTTACTCCTGACCCCCTTACTCTGCATTACTTACTCCAGACCCCCTCACTCTGCGTTATTTACTCCTGACCCCTGCACTCTGCAACACTTATTCCTGACCCCCGCACTCTGCATTACTTTCAACTGATCCCCTCACTCTGCGTTATTTACTCCTGACCCCAGCACTCTGCATTACTTACTCTTGACCCCCACACTCTGCATTACTTACTCCTGACCCCTGTATTGCTGCATTACTTACTCCTGACCCCCTCACTCTGCATTACTTACTCGTGACCCCCTCACTCTGCATTACATACTCCTGATCCCCGCACTCTGCATTACTTACTCCTGACCCCCTCACTCTGTGTTACTCCTGACCCCCTCACTCTGCGTTTCTTACTCCTGACCCCCTCACTCTGCATTACTTACTCTTGACCCCCTCACTCTGCATTACTTACTCTTGACCCCCTCACTCTGCATTACTTACTCCTGACCCCCTCACTCTGTGTTACTCCTGACCCTCGCACTGTGCATTACTTACTCCTGACCCCCTCACTCTGCATTACTTCTGACCCCCTCACTCTGCGTTTCTTACTCCTGACCCCCTCACTCTGCGTTACTTATTCCTGACCCCCTCACTCTGCATTACTTACGCCTGACCCCTCACTCTGCATTACTTATGCCTTACCCCTCACTCTGCATTACTTACTCCTGACCCCCTCACTCTGCATTGTTTACTCCTACCCCCTGCACTCTGCATTACTTACTGCTGACCATCGCACTCTGCATTATTCACTCCTGACCCCCTCACCTAAATTCTTGTTCAGGTAGACCTCCACCTCTCCAGGGTTGCCTGTCCCTGTTCTAATGTGACAAGTGCACCACTCTATAGGAACCATTTACATTTCAGTCTGCTGCATTCAACTCACAGAAAGTCGTATGCGGATCGATTTATACTGTGCCCATAGTCTCTTTTGACACAGTGTCCTCAGCTTGTCTGCAGGTGACAATGATGTCCTCTCACCTCCACATGTTGTCTTCTCATACTGATCAGTGTTTTGCAGAGATGTATAGTAACGAAGTAGAACTACTTAAGTACTGTACTTAAGTACCGAAATGCGGTATCTGTACTTTCCTAGAGTAGAATTTTTTTCTCTAACTTCTACTTTTACTTCACTACATTTTTTCGATGATTTCGATACTTCTACTCAAGTATTTTTTTTTTGTGCTGCATAGTTACTCGTTACTTTTAAAAAAATTACCACTGCCAGAATAGTAGATGGCAGGTTGCATAAAGCTCAAAAAAATGTGTATAATGTCATTTGTAAATCAGCGCATTCGAAAATAAAGGCTGTGTATAATAAAAGCTGCTATACCAAATCTTTCCAATAAAAAGAAAATATGAAACAAACAAATAAATGGTGCTACAGCGCTTAAAGTGCATCAAGAAACTACTAACAAACACCGGTTAATCATTTGAATAAATCATTTGAAATAATAAAAACAATAAGATGTTCATACTTTTGACTTCTTTCTTTAATAACTACATAACACAGTACTTGTACTTCTACTTTCAGTACTTGAGTAGAAATTTTTTTTCAAAACTACTGGTACTTTTTACTTTTAGTACTTAAGTAGCAAATTTTTTGAAAAAACTACTTGCAATACTTAAGTAAAAAAAATGTTGAATACTTTAGTACTTCTACTTAAGTAACTTTTTCTGCAAGCACTTCCACTTCTACTCAAGTAATTTTTTGATCGAGCACTTGTACTTTTACTCAAGTAGAAATTTCGAGTACTTTATACAAGTCTGGTGTTTTGTCTCTACAGGATTTGTTAATCACAGCACTGGACATGATGAAACTGGAGAAAATCGAGTTTGGAGGGGTTAAAGGAAAAGTATTAAGTCAGACAGTGGCGGATATGTACCTGGAGTTTCAGGAAACGTACAAAGTCTTCTCAGAGCGAAGCTACGACTGCCTGGACAACGAGAACAAGGTGGGGATCTGAATTACACATCTGCCCAAAACATCCATGCACAACCCTTAGGATGGGTCACATAGATTGGTGAATGGTGGGATGTCTGTCCAAATCAGAATCTCTCTATATCCACTCTGCATCCTTCCCTTTCCTCCAAGGCCAAGGGAAAGATCAGTGACATCAAAGTGTATTTCCAGCCAAAGCTACCACCCTTGATGAAATTAACTTCACGTCAGAAGCCTTCGTTCATTATTATTATTATTATACAGGATTTATATAGTGCCAACAGTTTGCGCAGCGCTTTACAATGTGAAGGAAGACAATACAGTTACAATACAGTTCAAAACTGGAGGAACTAGAGGGCCCTGCTCGTTAGAGCTTACAATCTAGAAATAGTTCATATCAGAGGTCTGCCCTTCACATCAGAGATACCCCTATTACATCAGCGCCCCCCATCACATCAGAGGTCCCCCCATCAAATCTGAGGTCCTCCCATCACATTAGATGTCCTCCTATCGCAGTAGAGGTCCCCCTATCACATCAGAGGTCCCCCTATCACGTCAGTGCCCCCCCATCACATTAGAGGTCTCCCCATCACATTAGAGGTCTCCCCATCACATTAGAGGTCTCCCTATCACATCAGAGGTCTCCCCATCACATCAGAGGTCTCCCCATCACATCAGAGGTCTCCCCATCACATCAGAGGTTCCCCCATCACATCAGAGGTTCCCCCATCAAATCTGACGTCCTCCCATCACATTAGATGTCCCCCTATCACATCAGAGGTCCCCCTCTCACGTCAGTGCCCCCCCCCCATCACATTAGAGGTCTCCTCATCACATTAGAAGTCTCCCCATCACATCAGAGGTCTCCCTATCACATCAGAGGTCTCCCCATCACATCAGAGGTCTCCCTATCACATCAGAGGTCTCCCTATCACATCAGAGGTCTCCCTATCACATCAGAGGTCTCCCCATCACATCAGAGGTTCCCCCATCACATCAGAGGTCTCCCCATCACATCAGAGGTTCCCCTATCATATCTGAGGTCCTCCCAATCCATCAGTGCCCCCCTATTACATCAGAGGTCCCTCAATTATATCAGAGACCCCCCATCACATCAGAGCTCCCGCTATCATATCTGAGGTCCTCCCATCACATCAGAGCCCCCCCATTACATCAGAGGTCCCCCTATCGCATCTGAGGTCCTCCCTCAATATCAGAGGCTCCCTATCACATTAGAACCCCCTAAAAACATCAGAGGTCCCCCTTCATGTCAGAGTACTCCCGTTCACATCAGAGCCCCCTATCGCATCAATAACCCCTATACATTAGAGGTCCCCTATACATCAGTCCCCCCTCCCCCCCATTACATTTCAAGCTTTCCCATCACATTAGAGGCCACTCCATCAACATTAGAGCCCCCCCATCACCATAGACCCCCCCCCCAATCCCACAGCCCACAATCACAAGGCCAACAAAACACACAGACCCCATCACAGACCAGAGTCACACATGGGCATGGTGTGGGCAAGATAGCTGCTGTCTCCATAGTAATGAATGACACCGTGTGTCTTGGCCCTAGAGTGTGATTGGTTGGCCCACCTGCACCCTGCCAACAGGCCGATTCAGGACAAAATGGATCCTGTGCTTTCAGCACCCAGGGGGAACCCAGGTGGCACCATAGTTGAGAAACACTGCCTTAGTAAATACATAATAGGATTATATCTGCCTGGCATTCAGCAATGTGCGTCTCTTCTGACTAATCAGGGCCTGAACTGAAGGCTATAGAATTCTCCAGCTTGTCTGGCATCAGCAATGCAACTTTGTTTCACATGTAGCATGTCAAATGAAGACGAGGAGTCAGATGTGAGAGTTGTTGGGTTCCTCCAGTGGTAATCTAACTCCGTCTTACATCCTTGTTGCTGAGCAGACAACTTTCCAATCATTTCTCTTCCCAGAATTGGGGGGTTTCGGAGCAGGGGGCCCATCCTTTGAGCGGTGTGCGCAATGGATGACCCTCTGCTGCGGAGCAAGATCAATCTCCTCGAACTTGACAGCACTGGCTGATTATTATTCCTCCAGCCGTCTGCTGCGTAGGCCTAATTAGCGAGCTAATCAAAGTTTTTATTAGACTGATATCCAAACCCTTAAAGGATGAGATTTGTTTCATGTTCTGCCAGAGGCTGCACATCAGAGTGTGCGACGACCTGTTCGCGAGAAGGACCATCACCTCGAAAGATGAAGGCCAAACTTTCCATGCTAGCCAATTTTAGGGCCGTAATGTTCACCCTAATGTAAAATATCAGACTTCGTAAATAGTTTTCTCAAGTGAGATGTCATATAAAACCATCCAGAGGCTCTAGATCAGTGATGGCGAACCTATGGCACGCGTGCCACAGCTGGCACGCAGGGCCCTCTCTGTGGGCACAGCAGCTATACTGGGAAGCTGCTGCCATGTGGGGGGAGGGAGGATTAGGGAGCCAGGGCATCAGCGGTGGCAGCTTCCCAGTATAGCTGCTGTGCCCACAGAGAGGGCCCTTTGTGCCAGCTGTGGCACGCGTGCCATAGGTTCGCCATCACTGACCTGGGGGATGTTGCCCCCAGCAGTCATGTGACAAGGGGGGATGCCAGCGTGGACTGTCAGTGTATTTCCCCGCTCGCCGTTGCAGAGATCACCGCCCGCTCTGATTCCTCCTGCCTCCCCACTGGCTGCAGCCAAGCACCAATGAGGAGGTTGACAAGCGCACCATGGGACATTTAGTCCTGGAAGACTATGGGGGGAGAGAGAGAGATTGAGATTGTGAAAGAGATTGTGAGAGAGAGAGAGACTGTGAACCAGGGGACAGAGGCTGCGAGGATACCCCCCCCCCCCCTGCAGTGCCAGTTGCGGGCCTTGCCACGGGCAACCGAGGAGTGAGTGGACATCTGTTCAGAGGAAGTGTTGCTGTGTCGCTGGGATTGGTGAGAGGCCCTTGCGGCCATTATCTGTGGCTGTTATTGCAGAGTTGGCACTTTGAAAAAAATAAGTTGGTTTTGTGTCGCAGATTGGGCACTCGGGCTCAAAAAGGTCTACCATCACTGCTCTAGATGGTCAGTGGGGATGATTTGCGCGGGATCAGGTGATGACTGTTGCGTATGTAGCCAACGGCAGACATTCTCGCTGGGAATAATAGATCTGCCAGGTTGTATTTATTTACAGTAGATGTTCAACATTGGCTCTCTGCAATAAAACTGGCGCTGGTCACGCATTCTACTCATCCTTCACACGCATCGGGAGGGAGGATTGGACCCATGAAATGGTCAGATTGCAGCAGTTTATTTATAATTGGTTCCATTGTAAATCCAACCAAAATTGTTTTTTGTAGAGTACAGGAAGGCCAAAACCCCAGTCATCTTTTTATGCCTGGCCGAAAAGGTCCTCAATGGGGGGCACTGGACTCAAGGCTATTCTTGAATGTGGAATTGGGGTAAAGGGGTAAGTGGGACCTCAAGCTCCCCAAATGTAGAGGTTCTCACTGGGAAAGGGGAATGGGAGTAGGAAAAATTAACTGAATTTTTGGTTACCGATACCTTAACAGTTAATATAAACTTTTTATTATCTGTTAAGGTATCGGTACCCAAAAATCCAGTTAATTTTTCCAACTCCCATTCCCCTTTCCCAGTGAGAACCTCTACATTTGGGGAGCTTGAGGTCCCACTTACCCCTTTACCCCAATTCCACATTGACATTTCTCTGGAAGCTGGTACCATTTTTCTGTATACTATTCTAGGCATCAAATATGCTATTCTTGAATGGAAATAAAGCCTTCAGTCTAATGGAGTGCAGTGCTTACCATGGAAGGATTTGCTGATCTATGGGGCCCCTCGATTCTGAATAACCACAAACCTTCTGGCAATGCCACACTCTCTGACACAGAAAGGATGAAGAAGGGGGATTTATTTGGGCTACACATCCAATAATTCAAGAATAAAAAAAAAAGCAACTGGAATGAATAGTTACAGGGTAAAACTGTTTTGTACTGTAGCACCCTCCTAGGTAGGTGCTAGGCAAAGCATATATGTGACCCTGTTCTGCTTATCAGGAGGGTCTGATCTGTTAGTAGCCTGTCATGTGCTTCCAGGTTTGACCTGTTGAGTCTGGGGAGTCTCCCCACTGTATCCAAAGAGGGACCTTGTTGGACAGTGGAGGAAACCTAGCCAATAGCACACCAGGGTTTATGACTGTCCCAGTGGGTGGACATTGCTGCAATGCATCCTGGGATTGGAAATAAATCCAGAGGGGGCATGTGACAGGGTGTCTTTGGGCGGGAAGCCAGGTCCCAGGAGGAGGGTGACGGCTGTCTCTCCTCCTGTTGCTGAGGAAGGTGGTCCAGGCAGTCGGCCTAGGGACCAGGGGTTGAGCTGTGTTGCAGAAGGATCCAGTGTGCTGACCAAGTGGAGCTGCTGGGCAGAATACTTCTGGAAAACCATTATCGTGAGTACTCAAGCATCTTCCCAGGGGTCTGCCTAAGAGAGAGGGGACCACTCCAGAGGGGTCAAGGGTATCCAGAAGTCAGCTTACCCAGAGTGTCACAGTAAAGGGGGTGCCAAGTTGTTAAGCCCTGAAGATTACTGTTTTGCTGAACCCCTGGGTTGGCGTGTAGGCAGAGCACGGAGGGTCCCATCAGGAACGCTGTATGGGTCCCCATGATTTCTAACAGCAGCCCCGGTTGGACCCAAGGGTATTCTTCAATGGAAATAAAGCCCTTAGTCAAAAGGAGTGTAGTGCTTAGCTTTGAAGGAGTTGCTGAGGTGAAATCCCTGATTCTGGATGACAACGACCCTTTCGGGAATGCCACCTTCTCTGGCACTCAAAGGCTGAAGAAGGGGGATTTTTTTGGGCTACACGCCCAACAAGGAAACAATACCAAAAATAAAAAGCAACTGGAATGAACGGTTACAAGGTAGAACAGATTTGTACAATAGAACAAAACAATGGGAGAACCAAGTATTTCTGTACCTGAACCCTAAATCTAGAGGAAGGGTCCTACTCCTAACTAAAGGCGGTAGTAGAAGCTGAAGGCCCCTGAGCCCCTCCCACAGACCAGTGTGGTGGTAAATATTGGGGCCCAGAGTCCTGCTTTGGTGTGCTCAGGTATAATCGTTAACCGCAGAATGTCCCCAGTGCTAAACTATGTGGAAAGCAACACTGTACACTGTGCCAAACCAACCCGGTGCAGCCGTCAAAGTTAGTACATAAAATGAATATCCAACAAGCAACCAATGTAGACAGCGTTATCCGGATATAGGTGATACCATAAAAACCAACACAATTGTAGAAAGCCAGTGATGAGTCTGAGACTTTTTATTGAACAAGAAGTTTTTGATAAAAAGGTTAAAATAATGGTACCAAGCCGGCATGGACAGATGGAGCTGGGCCAAATGTCTGCTGAGTCCGGTGGATAGAATGGAAAGGGCCCTTGGAGTGTGGTAACCAACCGCTGTTTTGAGCCACAGGCTTTCGGGAGCCAAGCTGGAACCTGCCGGGTGCTCCTATGTGACATCATCGCGACTCAGGAACTCAGGAACGGAAGTGTCATAACCGAAACAGGAAGCCGATCCAACCAGCCTGGAACGCAAGGGGATAGCGTTGGCGTGACGGCGCGTTTCGTACCAAAGGGCTTTCTCATGTCACGGAATTGACAGCAACAGTGATATTTAAAGGCCATGGATGAGATGGGCGGGGAGTGGGCAGAGCCTATTTACATCCCAGACTAACATTAACCCCTCACCATCGGTTCAGGGCTATTGGCTGTGTGCAGCACTACTAAGATGTATCAGGCAAAACATTGTATACACAACAAAAATGATATTATAAAGCTTGTGTATATGTAGGTAAAGCTAGTGAAGACCAACTTTGACAAAAAGACACAGATTATGCAAAAGTTTCTTGCATGCTTTCAATTGCCAAAATTTAGGCTTCAATGCTGCTGGGTGCTGGCATCGAACATGGCTTGTCCAGCCTGCTGAAAATTATGGCGCTTTTCCACTGCATGGAACCAAACGGTTCGGCTCGCTTTTGTGCTTTTCCACTGCTGGTACCGCATGGTATGGTATAGGAACGGTTCGGTTCGGTACGGTACGGCGGCGCTTTTCCACTGCATGGAACCGAACGGTATGGCTCTCAAAAACAGTACCTACTCGATTGTGGTTCCAAGAGGTACCATAACCGGTACCATATCCCACAATCCTTTGCATGCAGTCACTACTAGCCACTGATTGGTCAGAGAATCCCACCCACCCTGTTGTTATCCAACCCACTTAACTTTGGTACTACTTTTGTGGAAAAGCAAACCATACCGTACCGAACCGTTCCAACAACGTACCATGCGGTACCAGCAGTGGAAAAGTAAACCTGGCCAAGCAGGGCCGAGTAGAGCTGAGCCGGTACTTGCAGTGGAAAAGTTTTGCCAAATGTAGACAAATCACTTAAGCTTGCCTCCCCCAAAAGCCACTCACGTGTTTCACCTTCTCATGGGCTTAGTCATTGAGGTCCTCTATGGCTAAGCTGGTGGAAGGGTGAAATGCATCAGTGGGGCTGTGGCTTGGGAGGAGACAAGCTGAAGCCATTTTTCCTACACATGGTGATTGGACTTGCAACTGGTATGCAGCTCACTATTGTTTCTGATACGCAGGCCCCTTGTCTGCATTAAATTGGCACGTGTGGGGTACACCTGACTTCCCCATGCAATCACTACCCATTCAGATATCATTATTACGTGATGGAAAAGCTTTTCAATGGGGACTTTATCTGCTCATGGACACGGTGATCTTCTACATGTTTTCACCTACGCAATTCAAAGACCTGCAAAACATTCAGAATGTACAGATTGCACCTTAATGTCTATGGTGTCATTTTAAGTTTACGATTGGGTGGATGATGGGTTCGGTTGTGTGTTTTGCTCTCTCTGACTCTGTGTTTTTTCTCCTCGTTAGGAGTTTGAAAAGGACGTCTCGGATTTTCAGCTGAGCGTGCAAGACATGGACAGACGTCTGGGCACCGTGTTCTGCCTGGCATTCGGTGACACCTCGGGCCTGGAGCACGCCTTCAGGGTATGTAGCATTTCCTCGAGGAAAAACGTATACAGTGTAATTATGTAGCAGATGTCTAAAGCTAGAGTAATGCTTCTCTTCATAGGCTCCAATTCTACACAAGTTATCTAACTTAAAGCTGAAGTTTATTCCACTTATCTTTCACCTTCCCCCATCATCGAAATGCTAATAATATTTTAAAAAATGTTGTTTTCATACATTATTTTAGATCACTTTGCCTCAGTGCTTCTCTATGCACTATAGGCAGATGCTGGTAAAGGGGTGAGCAAAAAACTTCAACAGCACCCTGCCTCAGTACTCCTCTGAAGAGCCCTCAGTCTTGGTGCAAGCAGTGGGCTGGATTTTGGAGGACCTATACAAATATCAAAATGCCTTGGAGGGTGGAAGTTAGTCTGCACTTTCCAAGGAAAACCGCAATGCAGCAGGCTTGTTTACACTGCGCAAAAAACTGAACACTTTTTAATCAGAGTATAGCATCAAGTCAATTCAACTTTTGTGATATTGATCTGGTCAGTTAAGTAGCAGAGGGGGTTATTAATCAGTTTCAGCTGCTTTGGTGTTAATAAAGTTAACAGGTGCACTAGATGGGCAACAATGAGACAACCTCTAAAACAGGAATGGTTTTACAGGTGGAGGCCATTGACATTTTTTATCCCTACTCATCTTTTCTGATGATTTTTCACTAGTTTTGCATTTGGCTAAGGTCAGTGTCACTACTGGTAGCATGAAGCAATAACTGAACCCTATAGAGGTTGCACAGGCAGTCCAACTCCTCCAGGATGGCACATCAATACGTGTCATTGCCAGAAGGTCTCAAGAGCATGGAGGAGATTCCAGGAGACAGGCAGTTACCCTAGGAGAGCTGGACAGGGCCGTAGAAGGTCCTTAACCCATCAGCAGGACCGGTAACCCTCCTTTGTGCAAGGAGGAACAGGATGAGCACTGCCAGAGCCCTACAAAATTACCTCCAGCAGGCCACTGGTGTGAATGTCTCTGACCAAACAATCAGAAACAGACTTCATGAGGGTGGCCTGAGGGCCCAAAGTCCTCTAGTGGGCCCTGTGCTCACTACCCGACACCGTGGAGCTTGATTGGCATTTGCCATTGAACACCAGAATTGGCAGGTCCACCATTGGCACACTGTGCTTTTCACAGATGGGAGCAGGTTCACCCTGAGCACATGTGACAGACGTGAAAGGGTCTGGAGAAGCCATGGAGAACGTTATGCTGCCTGTAACATCGTTCAGCATGACCGGTTTGGTGGTGGGTCAGTGATGGTCTGGGGAGGCAAATCCATGGAGGGACGCACAGACCTCTACAGGATAGACAATGGCACCCTGACTGCCATTAGGTATCAGGATGAAATCCTTGGACCCATTGTAAGACCTTACGCTGGTGCAGTGGGTCCTGGGTTCCTCCTGGTGCACGACAATGCCCGGCCTCATGTGGCGAGAGTATGCAACCAGTTCCTGGAGGATGAAGGAACAGATACGATTGAATGGCCCCCACGCTCGCCTGACCTTAATCCAAGGGAGCACCTCTTGGACATTATGTTTCGCTCCATCTGATGCCACCAGGTTGCACCTCAGTCTGTTCAGGAGCTCAGTAATGCTCTGGTCCAGATCTGGGAGGAAAAACCCCAGGACACCATCTGTTGTCTCATTAGGAGCATGCCCCGATGTTGTCAGGCATGCATACAAGCATGTGGGGGCCATACAAACTACTGAGGACCATTTTGAGTTGCTGCAATAAAATTTCAGCAAAATGGGAACGTTGTATAGCAGAAAGTGAAAAATATTGTTTTTTTTTTTTTCAGAATTGTCACTCTTTTTTTGTTTATAGCGCCAAAAATAAAAATCGCACAGGTGATCAAATACCACCCGTAGAACGCTCTATTTGTGGGAAAAAAAGGACATCAATTTTATTTGGGTACAGCTTCGCACGTCCACGTAATTGTCCATTAAAGTAACGCAGCGCCGTATCGCAAAAAAAAGGCCTGGTCATTAAGGGGGTAAATCCTTCCAGTCCAGAAGTGGTCAAGAGGTGATTTCCCATCATTTTGACTTTTGTGTTTGTTTCCTGTCGAGCTTCAGGGACAGAAAAAAGTGAATGGACAACTATCCCATTGGGTGTCCAATTGGGTACAGGCAACAAAAAATTACCCAGATAAGGATTTTTGACTGTCCTTACTGCATTTAAAACTTAAGCAAAAAACCATCAATATTTTTTTGATTAAAGAGCAAAGTTTTTCAAAGTTTTGTGCAATAGTAAAAAGAAAGAACAGTAAGTACGAAACAGAACAAAGCAACAATAGATGAAATAAATGAAAGGCAGCCTTCGATCTGTTTGTTACAGATGTATCTTGTGCAGAAGCTTCCCGCTAAACCACGAAGTACAACATGTTCAGTAAGTGCCGGTTCACACTGAAGCGGCACGACTTTGGGGGCGACCTGTGAAGTTGCGTGCACCGCGACTTCGGCGCGTCTTGCACGGACTTCATAAAATGAATGTCTATGCAAGTCGCTCCAGGTCGCCCCCCGAAGTAGTACAGGACCCTTTTCTAAGTCGGAGCTCCTATTAGAACCGTTCCTGTACCACACAATGGACCGCGATGGTGCACGACCAAGTCGCCTGACAAGTCGTACTAGTGTGAACCGGCACTCAGTATACAATATACGTAGCAAATTTGAAGAGAGACTTCTCCTCTAAGGTGTGATTTTAAGGGCAATTAGACAAAAAAGTAAAAAAAAAATCATATTTATTAAAAAAGGCAAATAAAAAAAAAACTTCCATCGTGTCCACATTAACAAATGGAGAAAAGAACAACATGATCATAGATACATGATTGGATTGATCCCCACTAGGAGCAAAGGAGCCCCTAGTACAATAATGTTAGGACCACAGCTGTCCTCATACAGAGGGAATATCCAACGCGTTTCAAATAATTAATGAACTTGCAGTTCTATTCTTCTTCAGGGATGCTATCCCCACCTCTGCAATACAATACTTCTTCAGGGATGCTATCCCCACCTCTGCAATACAATACTTCTTCAGGGATGCTATCCCTACCTCTGCAATACAATACTTCTTCAGGAATGCTATCCCCACCTCTGCAATACAATACTTCTTCAGGAATGCTATCCCCACCTCTGCAATACAATACTTCTTCAGGGATGCTATCCCCACCTCTGCAATACAATACTTCTTCAGGGATGCTATCCCCACCTCTGCAATACAATACTTCTTCAGGGATGCTATCCCCACCTCTGCAATACAATACTTCTTCAGGGATGCTATCCCCACCTCTGCAATACAATACTTCTTCAGGGATGCTATCCCCTCCTCTGCAATACAATACTTCTTCAGGGATGCTATCCCCACCTCTGCAATACAATAGACAACACACATTTCACTTATCATACATTATTTCACAGATAGAGTCACCCCATATATATTTACAGTAGCACAACTACTGACCACATATTTGTCCATTTGGATATGGTCCCATAGGATTAGCCCACTGTATTTTACCCACATAGCCAGGGTAAGAAAGTCAGAAGTGCCACCGCAAGGAACAATTCCTGTATCTGGATCTATATGCAGGACCGCGGGAAAATTAATCATATTCCCGTGAAAAATTATAATACGGTGCTCTTATTAGAGAGAAATATATGTATTAAATAAGGCAAAAAATAAACAACAAATAGCGATGAGATGATGGTAAAGAAAGTGGTGCCAGTTACATTTATTTTACCTGCAAAAAAAAAAAAAAATGTGCATTTATTTATTTAAATTTTTAAAAAGTGAACTTATCCTTTAGCAACCACCTATTCCACTCTCATTTTTCTTTCAATGTCTCTTTTGATTTTGATTACATTCCAGTGTTATGATTAGCTAAGCAAATGGCATCAAAGTGGCGAGCAAGTTGCTGAAATAACAAATTATTCCGAAATAGCTTCCGAAAATTACAGATTGATGCAGAACAACAAATCCAAATACATGAAATGAATCCTGAAAATGAATCATTTTAACATAACGAATATGACAAATTGAAATAATTGACTCAACGAAAAAATACAAAACAATTTTTTTTTTGTGTGAACATCTCTAGTACGATTATGGACTAGACACATTTTTGTATAAAAGCTCTAAAAAGTCTTGTTTGATTGCCATATCAATGTTTTTAATTCTATGTCCAGAACAAATGGCACATTAGAATTTAATTTGTTTAAGAAATAAAATCCATCCTGCTCCTTCAAATTTTCTAATCACTAAGGTCAAAAATGTTAGTTTGAGCTGTTAACTGTTGGAAATTCCATGATCTTCCAAAAATGAATTTTTTTAACCACTTGCCGACTGCCACACGACTATTTACGTCGGCAGTCAGCCCCTCACAGGCAGAGTAACGTAGGGCTACGTCACTAGCCTGTGAGGGTTTTGGGAGCTGGCGCGCCGCCAGAGGCGCGCTCCCGCGCGGTCACGGGCCCCCCCGCGCGTGTGCCCGGTGGACCCGATGTCCGCCGGGCACTCGCGATCGTCCGTTGCAGCGGGAGAAAGGCAGGCGGCTAATGTAAACAAAGCCGCCTGTCAGTTCTCCCCTGTGTAAGAATGGTGATCAAACGGTTCTACTATGTAGGACCGTTGATCACTGTTCTTACACATCAAGCCACAGCCAATCACAGTTAGAAACACGGCCCTAGGACACACTTAACCCCTCCCTCTCCAATACAGTTAACTCCTTCACTGCCAGTGTCATTTTTACAGTAACAGTGCATATGTATAGCACTGATTACTATAGTAATGTCACTGGTAACCCCAAAAATGTCAGTCAAGGGTCCGATCTGTCCGCCGCAATGTCGCAGTCCCGCAAAAAAAATCGCAGATCGCCGCCATTACGCGTTAAAAAAAAACAACAAAAATGACAAAAATCTTTCCCTTTGTTAGTAAACGCAATAACTTTTGCGCAAACCAAACAAAATACGCTTTTTTTTTTTTTTTTTTTTACAAAAACATATGGTAAAAAAAAAATTGGCCTAAAATGTTACAAAATTTTGATTTTTACATTTTTTTGGGGAATTTCATATAAAAAAAATGTGAAAAATATTGTTATTTTTGCAAAATTGACGCTCTTTTTTTGTTTATAGCGCATGATCAAAAAATCGCACAGGTGATCAAATACCACCAAAAGAAAGCTCTGTTTGTGGGAAAAAAAGGACACCAAATTTGTTTAGGTACAGCGTCGCACGACCGCGCAATTGTCCGTTAAAGTCACGCAGTGCCGAATCGCAAAATAGGCCCTGGTCAGGAAGGGGGTAAAATCTTCCGGGGCTTAAGTGGTTAAGGAAATTGTTCTTGTCTATGGCCACTTTGAGTGTAGGATGGAATTCACCCTATTTATCCATATGCAGTTGGGGGTTGCGGAGCCGATGCTGTGCTATTGTTTTTCTGGCCAAGGACAGGGTCCCGGTTACCATAAGCTCTACGTGAAGGCCCCCAAAGGGAAGCTCAGATATCCCCAGTATAAAATACTTTTTTACATTCTAGTGTAACACAACCCTTCAGCCATTGATCTGGTGGTGCCATTATACAATGATGCTTTCTTATTTTAATTGGATATCATGTTTAGGTCAAAAGTTTGTAGATCCTACAAGGACAAAATAGGTCATCATAAAGATTGCAAAAGTTGTTTTGTATTTTCCTAAACTTACAGATCCATAGTCGCCAAAATTCAAAGTTCTAAGTCTACATAAAATAGGATTTGCTCTTATACAGTATGGCTGAAGGTTTGTAGAAAGTACGTAATATCTTCTACAATTGTTGTGGATAAGAGTATACGGCCCTTTTTAGCCAATGACACCACCAAGCTTTTAATTCACGTCCTGGTTATCTCTCGCCTCGACTATTGCAACTCCCTCCTCATTGATTACCCTTACATAGATTATCCCCCCTTCAATCCATAATGAATGCTGCTGCAAGACTTATCCACCTTACCAACCGTTCAGTGTCCTCCACCCCTCTCTGCCAATCCCTCCACTGGCTTCCATTCGGTGTCCTCCACCCCTCTCTGCCAATCCCTCTATTGACTTCCACTCACCCAACGAATAAAATTCAAAGTGCTAACAATAGTTTACAAAGCCATCCACAACTCTGCCCCCAGCTACATCACTAAACTGATCTCAAAATATCAACCAGGCCGCTCTCTTCGGTCCTCCCAAGACCTCCTGCTCTCTAGCTCCCTTGTCACCTCTTCCCATGCCTGCCTCCAGGATTTCTCCAGAGCTTCTCCCATTCTTTGGAACTCTCTACCCCAATCTGTCCGACTGTCCCCTAATCTATCCATCTTTAGACGATCCCTGAAACCCTTCTCTTTAACCACTTAAGCCCCGGAAGATTTTACCCCCATTCCGACCGGGGTTTTTTTTGCGATTTGGCACTGCGTGACTTTAATGGACAATTGCGCGGTCGTGCAACGCTGTACCTAAACTAATTTGACGTCCTTTTTTTCCCCACAAACAGAGCTTTCTTTTGGTGGTATTTGATCACCTGTGCGATTTTTACTTTTTGCGCTATAAACAAAAAAAGACCGTACATTTTGAAAAAATAACAATATTTTTCAAATTTTTATATAAGATTCCCCCCCCAAAAAAAGTAAAAATCAAAATGTTTTTTAATTTTTGGCCAATTTGTTTTCTGCTACCTATGTTTGGTAAAAAAAAAAAATCACAATCACAATTTTGATTGGTTTGCGCAAAAGTTATTGCGTTTACTAACTAAGGGAAAGATTTCTGTCATTTTTGGTGTTTTTTTTTTTTACCGCGTAATGGCGGCGATCTGCGATTTCATTTTTTTTTTTTGCGGTACTGCGACATTGCGGCGGACATATCGGACCCTTGATTGACATTTTGACACTTTTGGGGGTACCAGTGACATTTCTACAGTAATCAGTGCTATAAATATGCACTGTTACTGTAAAAATGACACTGGCAGGGAAGGGGTTAATTTTATTGGAGAGGGAGGGGTTAATGTATGCCTGGTGCTTACTGACATGTGTGGGGGGAGGTGACTGAGTGACACAAGGACAGATCGCATGTTCAGCTATGCTGAACCCTGCAATCTGACACTGCCTTTCACTTAGGAGATCCGCCCGCTTTGTTTACACAAGCGGGCGGATCTCCAGACTCGATTCCCCGACGATCGGGGAAGAGCAGCGGCGATCGCCGCTGCTCCTCCCCTGGCCCGACTCCCGCTGTGACTGAATACAGCGGGAGCGAGCCTCCGGCGGCGTGCGCGCCACCGATAGAGGGGAGAGTCTCGTGACGTAGGTCTACGTCGCCAGACGTTAACGAGCCACTTTGCCGCAGTAGCAGCACAGTGACCAGTGGTAAAGTGGTTAAGAAAGGGCCAGTCTACTGTCCTTCAGACTTTAGGAGGGGGGGGGGGGGCAGTCTGTGCCCAGTGGGGAGAAAGGAAAGGGGGAAGTGTCTGGCGACGTAGGTCTACGTCGCCAGACGATAACTAACCACTTTGCCGCAGTAGAGCTCTAGTGAGCAGTGGCAAAATGGTTAAAGAAGCCTATCCGGCTACTAACTAATAACACTGTTTCACTTGCTCCATCAGCTCATCCCCCACAGCTATTACCTTTTGTATCAATTGACCCTCCCTTTTAGATTGTAAGCTCTAACGAGCAGGGCCCTCTGATTCCTTTTGTTCCAAATTGTATTGTAACTGTAATGTCTGCCTTCATTTTGTTAAGCGCTGCGCAAACTGTTGGCGCTATAGAAATCCTGTATAATAATAATAAGAGGGTTTCATAGTCTGTATGTTCTGCTCCCAGCTGCTGGATATGTTCGGAAGCCTCCTGGATCGTCCGCTGATCGCACAGGATGCGTTCGATAAGTACCCTTTGCTTGTCTCCTTGTTTGACCAAGAGCTGGACGAAGCGAAGGCCATCTTTGACCAGCACATGATGGAAGACACGAAGCAAGGTACATTCAGCTTGGAGACCACAATGACACGTCTCTGTGCCCTATCACTTCATTTATAGCCTAGAAAATGATCTAGACTTCTAATATAAGTATAACGTTCTCCTTACTCACAGGGTATCCACAGATACACAGGAATATGCCGCTGGTGACTGGTAACCTGGACTGGGCCAAAGAACTGAGAGAGAGACTGCAAATCCCTTACAGCAACTTCCGCCACATCACACACCCGTGAGTCGTCCTTGTTTAACCCCGTTGATAGATAGGCAGCCTTGTAAATTTTGTCATGCTAGAGGAGACCTGGCGGCTGTTTTGTAGTGCACCACGTTGTTGGGTTTTATTTCATCCTGCGTGGATGCAGTCATGTTGTTCCAGCAGGCTTTCTCAGTATTTTTAACCCTTGAAATAACTTTTGGGTCCCAAGGAACTCCTACTAACAATTACTTTATCTACAGTTCATTGGTGTATTATTGTGAACATTAAGTTGGGATATAAAAATAAATAAAAGAATAGGGAATGTGGGGTACTTGTTTTTTTTTTTTTTAACCCCCTTTTTCAATCACACAGTTATATGTCCGTAATAATAATGAAAATAAATATTTGGTAAGAAAAGAAACTCAAACAGTAAAAAAAACTGTATTGTTCTCCCTGTCGTCAATGAAATGCCACCCCCCACCCACCCTTACATTATTGTTCAGTGGAAAAATGCCCCATTACAATGGTGATAAGGAAAATACTCCCTTGCTTTGGAGAAGATTGGGGAAGAGCCCCTTTGATTGGTGGTCACTGCTGGAAGGACCTACTTACATTGGTTGTCATTGGGGCACTCTCAAACTGGTAGTCAGTGGGACGAATGCTCCTTACATTGGTGGTCAGTGAGAAGATCGTTCCTTACATTGGAGGTCAGTGGAAAGAACGCTCCTTTCATTGGTGGTCAATGGGCAGAATGGCTCTTACATTAGTGGCTGGTGAGAAAAATATCTCTTACGTTGGGATCGGTAGGAAAAATGTCCCTTACGTTGGGATCAGTAGGAAAAATGTCCCTTACATTGGTAGTCAGTGGGAAGATTACTCCTTACGTTGGTGGTCAGTGGGAAGAATGGTCCTTACATTGGTGGTCAGTGGGAAGATTACTCCTTACATTGGAGGTCAGTGGGAAGAATGGTCCTTACATTGGTGGTCAGTGGGAAAAATGTCTCTCGCATTGGGATCAATAGGATGAATGCCCCTTACATTGGTGGTCAGTAGAAAGAATGTCCCTTACCTTGGTGGTCAGTGGGAAGAATGCTCCTTACATTAGTAGTCAGTAGGAAGAATGGCCTTTACATTGGTCAGTGGGAAGAGAGACCCTTACATTTGAGGTCAGTGGGAAGAAATGCCTCTTACATTGGTGGTCAGTGGGAAGAATACCCCTTACATTGGTGATCAGTGGGAAGAATACCCCTTACATTGGTGGTAAGTGGGAAGAATGCTCCTTACGCTGGTGGTCAGTAGAGATGTACCGAACTGTTCGCCGGCGGACAGTTCCCGGCGAACTTAGCATGTTCGCGTTCGCCGCTGCGGGCGAACATATGCGATGTTCGGTCCGCCCCCTATAATACATCATTGAGGCAAACTTTGACCCTGAACTTCACAGTCAGCAGGCACATTTCCAGCCAATCAGCATACCTCCCTCCCACACCCTCCCACCTCCTATAAATAAGCAAGGGCAGCATCCATCTTAGATCATTCTGAAGCAGTGTGTTAGTGAGAGCAGGGAGAGTGTTGCTGCTGCTGCTGTTAATAGCTAGGGACAGTTGTTAGTCAGTGTTCCTGGTCTTGCTAGTCAGTGTTCTTGGTCCACTACTGCTGTAAGGACAGCATCCTGACAGCACCCCAAAAAGCCCTTCTAAGGGCTGGTATTTGTGTACTATTTTTTTTATATATATATATATCTAGTGTCCCCAAAAGCCCTTTTTAGGGCTGGTAATTGAGTATTTTTTTTATATATATATATATATATATATATATATATATATATATATATATATATATATATATATATATATCTATCTATTGTACACTGCATTTGCCTGCCCGCTGTGTGTGAGAGGCCACAGACCCACCACAGACTGTACTGTGTGCACACCACACTCATTTCGGGTGGCACAGGCACAGTACCTTGCATTTTAAAAAATATATATTTTTTTTCCTCTGTCATAATTGCAGTGAGTGCTGTGTCAGGTCCACAGAGTGCACTGTACCCACTGCAGTGCACTGCCCACCACTGATATATATACGGTGGCACAGCATCTTGTTGCAAATTGAAAAAAAAAAAAATATTTTTTATTATTGCAGTTGCCTGGGCTGCCAGTGACTGTCAGGTCCACAGAGTGTACTGTGCCCACTGTAGTGCCACTGCGTGCCCACCCACCACTGATATATATACGGTGGCACAGCAGCTTGCAAAGTAAAAATATATATATTTTTTTATAATTGCAGTTGCCTGGGTGCCAGTGACTGTCAGGTCCACAGAGTGTACTGTGCCTACTGCAGTGCCACTGCCCACCCACCACTGATATATACGGTGGCAGGCATGACTTTTTTTGGATTAGTGTCTGGGGGGGTCTAAAAAGCGTACCTGTGAAGTTTCAGCTCTGTAGCATGTCCAGAACCAGAAAAAAAAGATCATATAGGTGTAAAAGGGGTTCCCACCATCCCTGCTCTACGGAAAAATTATCTTTTTTTCTGGTTCGGGACATGCTACAGAGCTGAAACTTCACAGGTACACTCTTCACAGGTACACTTTTTAGACCCCCTAGACACTAAATCACACAAAAAAGTTCTTAAAAATTGTCATTTTTGATAGAGAGCCAATTATTGGAAAAATTAAAAAAAAAGAAAAAAACTTAAAAAAAAAAAAACTTCTTTGTATTTATTGTCTGGGGGGTCTAAAAAGCGTACCTGTGAAGTTTCAGCTCTGCAGCATATCCAGAACCAGAAAAAAAGATCATATAGGTGTGAAAGGGGTTCCCACCATCCCTGCTCTACTGAAAAATGATATTTTTTTCTGGTTCTGGACATGCTACAGAGCTGAAACTTCACAGGTACACTTTTTAGACCCCCTAGACACTAAATCACACAAAAAAAGTTCTTAAAAATTGTCATTTTTGATAGAGAGCCAATTATTGGAAAACTTAAAAAAAAAACTTAAAAAAAAAAAAAAAAAAATTTCTTTGGATTTATTGTCTGGGGGGTCTAAAAAGTGTACATGTGAAGTTTCAGCTCTGTAGCATGTCCAGAACCAGAAAAAAATAGAATTATGGTTAGGGCTAGGGTTAGGGCTAGGGTTAGGGTCAGGGTTATTTTCAGTGCTTAGGGTTAGAGGGTTAGAGTTAGAGGGGTAGGGGTAGGGCTACTAACTCTAACCCTAAGTATCTCACCGTAACCCTAACCCTAGCCCCTAACACTAAACCTAACCCTAACCCTCTAACCATAACCCTAACCCTCTAACCTTAACCCTAACCCTCTAAGCCTAGCCATAAAAATAACCCTAAACCTAACCCTAGCCCTAACCCTAACCCTAGCCCTAACCCTAGCCCTAAGCCTAACCCTAGCCCTAACCCTAATTCGTATTTTTTTCTTGTTCTGGACATGCTACAGAGCTGAAACTTCACAGGTACACTTTTTAGACCCCCCAGATGCTAAATCCAAAGAAATTTTTTATTTTTATTTTTTTTAAATTTTTCCAATAATTGGCTCTCTAACAAAAAATTACAATTTTTAAGAACTTTTTTTGTGTGATTAAGTGTCTGGGGGTCTAAAAAGTGTACCTGTGAAGTTTCAGCTCTGTAGCATGTCCAGAACCAGAAAAAAAATTAGAATTAGGGTTAGGGCTAGGGTTAGGGTTATTTTTAGTGCTTAGGGTTAGACGGTTAGGGTTAGAGGCGTAGGGGTAGGGTTACTAACTCTAACCCTAAGTATCTCACCGTAACCCTAACCCTAGCCCCTAACACTAAACCTAACCCTAACCCTTAAAGCCCAGTTCCTGTCCCATTTTGGTCGGTTCTGGTCTGTTTGCGGTTGTTTGCGGTGCGTTAAACGGGGAGTTTGGTCTGTCACTGTGAAGCGGGCGTAACCCTTGCACTACCTGATCGATACAACATCATACCTGATCGTATACACACACTGGATGTTTTAAAGAATGTTATTCCAAACAATTTAGGAATGTTAGGTGATTTATGCCCTTTATGGAATAAAACCCGACTCTGCGTCAACTACGTAATTTTCCATGGGAGTTTTGCCATGGATCCCCCTCCGGCATGCCACAGTCCAGGTGTTTGTCCCCTTGAAACAACTTTTCCATTACTATTGTGGCCAGAAAGAGTCCCTGTGGGTTTTAAAATTCGCCTGCCTATTAAAGTCTATGGCGGTTCGCAATGTTCGCCGGTTCGCGGACATTCGCCGATGTTCGCGTTCGCCGTTCGCGAACGGCAAATTTTATGTTCGCGACATCACTAGTGGTCAGTGGGAAAAATGCCCCTTACTTTGGTGGTCAGTGGGAAGAATGCTCCTTACATTGATGGTAAGCCAATATCTGCAACTAAAAATACATAGATGTACAGTCTGCTGGGCCAGAGACCAGAGCCATTTTGCTCAACCTTTTAGTGCCCTGGTGTCCAACCTGTGGCTCAGGGGCCACACACGGCCCTTTGGCACCTACTGTGAAGCCCTAGGTGCCCCTGCAGACAGTAGTCTATGTTATCCTTACCAGTGGGCTCCTGTGCTCTTGGAATGCGAGAGCTAAGCCTAGCTAGGCCTTTGTAAAAGAGGGTTGGCAATCTACTTAAACCTGTGCTTAACAGTTCAGTAACTATATACAGTCTTTGAATTGAATCTTGTGCCAGTAACGTTGGGGCCCTTGAAGACGTTGGCACTCATAAAGATGTAAAGTATTTCTGCACGTAACATAACAGTTTGCCTCCAGGCACACTAGATCCTGTAGTTTCTTTTGTCTGCAAAGGTATTGGCACCAATCCTAGCCCAAACGACATCTTCCATCTTTTACTGTTACTTGCTTGAAAGAGTCAGGCGCTCTCAAAAAAGCTCCATCTTGTGACAAGAAAAGGGAAATGCATTCAGAAAATGTTAACAATAAAAATGCATTACTAGGCCTGCCTAGTCCAGTAACAGCGATTCTGGTTACATGTATGTTGTCTCCTGACTTGCTATATATATAAATGGGAATTTTGTTTTTGCAGGTGCATGGAGTCAGGTGAAGGGAAAAGAATGAAGATGAAGTATGAGGAGATGATGGCTCTGCTTGACAAGTAAGATCCTCATTTATATTGTCAGTATTTTGGCATAAGTTTCTTAAAACGGAACTTCAGCTTAAAAAATAAATTTGCAATACAACCTTCTTCCATTCCTGCTCGCAATTTTTTTAAAATACACATTTAGCTGCCCGTGCGAAGGTCAGTGTACAATCTCTGCATACTCTTGTGCTGGGATAAATTAATTATTTTCGGCATCTGTGTGAGATACATAAACACCAGGTTTGGGTCCTGGAGGAGCAGCGACTCCAGTTTCAGCGTCATCATGTGGAGCACGGGGCAGCCTGCAGTGAACCATACCGCATGCGTGCACTGGACCAGTGCCTGGCAACAAGGGCTGGCTGGCAACTTTCGGCCCAGGAAGCAAGTACAAACCAGAGGCCCATGGTGGAGCAACTCGGCCCTCCTCCCACTCTCCCTCTTCCCGGCCTCCTCCTAAACCCCAGTCCAGAGTGATGCTCCACTCCAGGTTACTCTCTACTCACCAACCGAATCCGGGTTCCCGACCTGGCCAGCAGGGGGGGGGGGGGTTGGGGGAAGCTGGGACAGCTTGGTTGGGGCTGGCTGCCTGGGGGAGGAGAGTTTCCAGTGGGGCATTAATCTGACCTCTGCTAAGACACAGTTTCCACCATCCATGCTGGGGGGGGGGGGGGGGGGGAGGCCTCTGTCCTTGTCTTCAAACCACACAGTAGGTCAGCGGCAGGGACTTTTTACTTCTCTTCACCAGGATTCTTTTGGGCATGTCTTTGGCAGAAGCAGTGCAGCCTTTTCTATGAGGCATCAGAACAACCCAGGGGGGCAATTGCCCCCCCCCTGGCCTAGTCCTCCCCTGCCTGGCAACCAAGAGAACCACAGCTTCATGTCTGCTCTGATAGCAACTGCAGTCACACCATGCTTCCATTCTCCACCCCAGCTGATGCAGAAAGCACACCATGCATGCTTGACCACCTCCCAGCTGTTAGAAAGCAACCAAACAATGGGCCACGAGTGCACAGTGCACACTCCATGCCAACCATGTGCAGCTGTAGCAAAGGGACTTTTAACATTTGTTGCAACCTTTTCATCTCAGATCCATTTATTAGGTTTTTATTGCTTTCCCTAGAGAGGCCCTTGTTAAAGGCCCCTTTAACTGTGGGTGTCCGTTTCATTCTGGGACACTGTATTGTGGTGGAATGAAGGTGCCTGGGAGAGACCTGAACAATGCGGGACTGTCACGGGCAGTCCGTGACACGTGGTCACCCTATTTACAATATGTCGGGCAGAGGTGTAACTAGAACCTTCAGGTCCCTGGTGCAAGAAACCACGAAGGGCCCCCCCCGGACCCCTGGTCGGGGCCCTTCCCTTCAAGCCTGGGGCTCTTCCCACTGATCCTGGGGTCCTTTACTCTCACTGCGGGGCCCTTTATTACGGTCCAGCAGCGGGACCTTTCACAAGTTCTGCAGTGGGCCCCCTTCCTGCCATCTTGGGGCCTCCCCACAGTGGTAGAATGCCAGGGCCCGGTCACAAGTGTGACCTTTGTGATCCTGGAAGTTCACCCACTGGTGTCAGTAGTTTTTATTTTTTGGTATTTTAATTGTATTATTGTTTATCATTTTATTTTATTTTTTTACAATGTCACTGACTATGACTCTGTCCATTCAGAAAAGGAAGGAGCTGGTAAATTACATATTTACCGACCCCTTCCTGGTTCACTATTGTGACACATCCCCTGCAGCAGCTGGCAGGAGAGGGGAGGGAGCACAGTGGGGGGGACCAGGGGAGCACACAGGGGCCCAGAGACAGCAGAACACAAGTGATCTGGATAGGAGGAGTGGCGAGGGCAGCCTACAGAGGAACCAATCTCCTCCATTTTCCTCCTGCAGCTACAGGAGGAAAAAGGAGGACAGTGATTTTTCTACATGCTGCCCCCGCCGCCCCTCCTATCCAGGTGTACAGGGGAGCCGCACAGGCCCCCAGGAGCATGGAGATTGGTTGCAATTGCAACCCCTGCAACCCCTGTAGTTACACCCCTGATGTCGGGTTTCAGTTTGTTCATCAGGAACCGGTAGTATGATCAGCTTCCCGGAGATGAGAGGTTCCTGTTTCTTGATGCCTTGGCTCGACATTTGTTCCTTGCAGAAACTTCGGGAGCTCTGGTAAACATATCGGTGTACACCGCGCCGGCGCGCACCAGAGTCTCTGCGCTCTTTTCCAGCATGGGAGCACAAAGAGCAGTTATCAGCTTTAATTGGAAGGCTACAAAGGCCCTCAGTGTCCTCCTGAGACTCGTGTGAAGTCAAAGGCTTGAAATAAGAGCATCTTGTTAATTGGGCAGTGAGCAGGGGGATGAAAATTTTTTAATTACCTCTCCAGATCAATGATCAGGCGCAGAATTCCGATAGCCTTCATCTGCGGGGCCAGTCTGTAAACTTCAGATTATTCTCCGGGATGACGGCTGCTGGGGCTAGTAAACTGGAGTCTGTCACGTCTGAACATTGGCAGGAGCTTAATTAATACTCTGTGCTCTATACAGTAAGAAAGAATGCTGGATATTCTGCAGAGGGGGTATTTGTGTGAATTAGTGTGTGCACTATTCTTAGTGCATGGATCATCTGTGCAATCACCAATAGTTCCAGTACCGGATATACTGTGTTTGGGTCTATTCTGACCAAGCTCATCATTGTGTCAGCTGCTGCTAGCAGTGCATTGTGAACACTGGGAAAGTTCAACGCAATACTCTGTGTCTGTGCCCCTCCCACAATGGTGAGATTTCCACCTGTAGTTTGTGTCTCTGCCCCTCCCACAATGCTGAGATTTCCTGCAGTAGTTTGTGTCTGTGCCCCTCCCACAATGATGAGATTTCCTGCAGTAATTTGTGTCTCTGCCCCTCCCACATTGGTTGCAATTTCGCTGCAGTAGTTTGTGTCTCTGCTTCTTCCACAATAGTGAGATTTCTCTGCAGTAATTTGTGTCTCTGCCTCTCCCACATTGGTGAGATTTCCTGCAGTAGTTTGTGTCTGTGCCCCTCCCACAATAGTGAGATTTCTCTGCAGTGGTTTGTGTCTCTGCCCCTCCCACAATGGTGGAATTTTATGCAATAGTTTGTGTCTCTGCTCCCCCCACAATTGGGAGATTTCTCTGCAGTAGTTTGTGTATCTGCCCCTCCCACAATGGTGAGATATCTCTGCAGTAGTTTGTGTCTCTGCCCCTCCGAGTCCCACAATGGAGAGGTTCCCTGCAGTAGTTTGTGTCTGTGCCCCTCCCACAATGGTGAGATTTCCTGCAGTAGATTGTGTATCTGCCCCTCCCACGATGGTGAGATTTCCCTGCAGTAGTTTGTGTCTCTGCCCCTCCCAGAATGGTGAGATATCCTGCAGTAGTTTGTGTCTGTGCCCCTCCCACAATGGTGAAATTTCCTGCAGTAGTTTGTGTCTCTGCCCCTCCCACAATGGTGAGATATCCTGCACTAGTTTGTGTCTCTGCCCCTCCCACAATGGTGAGATATCCTGCAGTAGTTTGTGTCTGTGCCCCTCCCACAATGGTGAGATTTCCTGCAGTAGTTTGTGTCTCTGCCCCTCCCACAATGGAGAGATTTCCTGCAGTAGTTTGTGTCTCTGCCCCTCCCACAATGGTGAGATATCCTGCACTAGTTTGTGTCTGTGCCCCTCCCACAATGGTGAGATTTCCTGCAGTAGTTTGTGTCTGTGCCCCTCCCACAATGGTGAGATTTCCTGCAGTAGTTTGTGTCTATGCCCCTCCCACTTGGCCATATTAAATTATTAACAGGAATCCATTGGGGAGTCTGAAATAATTCTTTAGCTCTGTAATTGTAGTAAGATAGAACCCGGTATGGGGGTTGAGCGTTTCTCACTATATTCAGTATAAAATGAGTGAATTGTCCTGATATCTTTATTCCTCCTCCAGGTACACAGAGAAGCTGTACGCAGAATGGTGTCAGACCGTTTCAGAGAAGTCCCAGTACAATCTCATGCGCCCTCTCGTCACGCGGGATGAGCACCTCAAACTAATCAGCGTCAACTTCGACCCCCAGGTAGGGTGATGAGAATGGTACCCCGAAATGTATGGACCAGGGTTTGAAGAATTTGCTCTGAATCTTGGAGCCAGCTAATAAAGTTAGGATTAAGATTTTTTTTTTTTAACTAACAAATCGTACGGGAAGAAGATGTAACGTGTTTCCGAAGGTGAACTTATGCTTTAACCCTTTCATAGCCAGAGCCGTTTTGTGGGGGTTTTTTTTGCACACATTTAAAAAAATAATTTTAGGCCTGAAGATTACATAAAACCCCCAAACATGATATATTTTCTGAAAGCAGACACCCTAGAGCAGGGATGTCAAACTCCATTTTATTGAGGGCGGCACAAGCTTTATGGTTGTCCTCAAAGGGCTGGTTGTACCTGTAAGACTATATACATTTATGCAGGGCTTTTTTTCTCAGACAATAGGTGCAGGAACCTAACCAGGCCCCCCCCACCACTGAACTGCATCAAACTATGGGTGTGGCTAAATTGCACATTGGGAGGATCTTAAAGGGGCTATACATACCAGGAGTGTGAAATGTAGGAAGCTCAGAATTGCACTATGTAGAGAGTGCAGAGTCCAGGGGTGCGCTACATAGAGAGTGCAGTGTTTAGGAGTGCGTTGTATACAGAGTGCAGAGTTCAGGAGTGCGCTGTGTACAGAGTGCAGTGTTCAGGAGTGCGCTGTGTACAGAGTGCAGTGTTCAGGAGTGCGCTGTGTACAGAGTGCAGTGTTCAGGAGTGCGCTGTGTACAGAGTGCAGTGTTCAGGAGTGCGCTGTGTACAGAGTGCAGAGTTCAGGAATGCGCTGCGTACAGAGTGCAGAGTTCAGGAATGCGCTGCGTACAGAGTGCAGAGTCCAGGGGTGCTCTGCGTACAGAGTGCAGTGTTCAGGAGTGCGCTGTGTACAGAGTGCAGTGTTCAGAAGTGCGCTATGTACAGAGTGCAAAGTCCAGGGGTGCGCTGCGTACAGAGTGCAGTGTTCAGGAGTGTGCTGTGTACAGAGTGCAGAGTTCCGTAATGCGCTGCGTGCAGAGTTCAGGAGTGCACTGAATACAGAGTGCATAGTTCAGGAGTGCACTGCATACAGAGTGCAGAGTCCAGGGGTGCGTTGACTACAGAATGCAGAGTTCAGGAGTGTGCTGTGTACAGAGTGGAGTGTTCAGGAGTGCGCTGTGTACAGAGTGCATTGTTCAGTAGTGCGCTGTGTACAGAGTGCAGAATTCAGGAATGTGCTGCGTACAGAGTGCAGAGTTCAGGAATGTGCTGCGTACAGAGTGCAGAGTTCAGGAATGTGCTGCGTAGAGTGCAGTGTCCAGGAGTGCGCTGTATACAGAGTGCAGTGTTCAGGAGTGCGCTGTGTACAGAGTGCAGTGTTCAGAAGTGCGCTATGTACAGAGTGCAGTGTTCAGAAGTGCGCTATGTACAGAGTGCAGTGTTCAGAAGTGCGCTATGTACAGAGTGCAGAGTCCAGGGGTGCGCTGCGTACAGAGTGCAGAGTTCAGGAATGTGCTGTGTACATAGTGCAGAATCCAGGGGTGCGCTGCGTACAGAGTGCAGTGTTCAGGAGTGTGCTGTGTACAGAGTGCAGAGTTCCGTAATGCGCTGCATGCAGAGTTCAGGAGTGCACTGAATACAGAGTGTGGAGTTCAGGAGTGCGCTGAGTACAGAGTGCAGAGTTCAGGAATGTGCTGCGTACAGAGTGCAGAGTTCAGGAATGTGCTGCGTACAGAGTGCAGAGTTCAGGAATGTGCTGCGTAGAGTGCAGTGTCCAGGAGTGCGCTGTATACAGAGTGCAGTGTTCAGGAGTGCGCTGTGTACAGAGTGCAGTGTTCAGAAGTGCGCTATGTACAGAGTGCAGTGTTCAGAAGTGCGCTGCGTACAGAGTGCAGAGTCCAGGGGTGCGCTGCGTACAGAGTGCAGTGTTCAGGAGTGCGCTGTGTACAGAGTGCAGAGTTCAGGAATGTGCTGTGTACATAGTGCAGTGTCCAGGAGTGCGCTGTATACAGAGTGCAGTGTTCAGGAGTGCGCTGTGTACAGAGTGCAGTGTTCAGAAGTGCGCTATGTACAGAGTGCAGAATCCAGGGGTGCGCTGCGTACAGAGTGCAGTGTTCAGGAGTGTGCTGTGTACAGAGTGCAGAGTTCCGTAATGCGCTGCGTGCAGAGTTCAGGAGTGCACTGAATACAGAGTGCATAGTTCAGAAGTGCACTGCGTACAGAGTGCAGAGTCCAGGGTTGCGTTGCCTACAGAATGCAGAGTTCAGGAGTGCGCTGTGTACAGAGTGCAGTGTTCAGAAGTGCGCTATGTACAGAGTGCAGAGTCCAGGGGTGCGCTGCGTACAGAGTGCAGTGTTCAGGAGTGCGCTGTGTACAGAGTGCAGAGTCCAGGGGTGCGCTGCGTACAGAGTGCAGTGTTCAGGAGTACGCTGCGTACAGAGTGCAGTGTTCAGGAGTATGCTGCCTACAGAATACAGAGTTCAGGAGTGTACTGTGTACAGAGTGCAGTGTTCAGGAGTGCGCTGTGTACAGATTGCAGAGTTCAGGAGTGCGCTGAGTACAGAGTGTGGAGTTCAGGAGTGCGCTGAGTACAGAGTGCAGAGTTCAGGAGTGCTCTGAGTACAGAGTGCAGAGTTCAGGAGTGCTCTGAGTACAGAGTGCAGAGTTCAGGAGTTCTCTGAGTACAGAGTGCAGAGTTCAGGAGTGCGCTGAGTACAGAGTGCAGAGTTCAGGAGTGCGCTGCCTAGAGAGTGCAGAGTTCAGGAATGCGCTGCCTAGAGAGTGCAGAGTTCAGGAATGCGCTGCGTACAGAGTGCAGAGTTCAAGAGTGCGCTGCGTACAGAGTTCAGGAATGCGCTGCCTAGAGAGTGCAGAGTTCAGAAGTGCGCTATGTACAGAGTGCAGTGTTCAGAAGTGCGCTGCGTACAGAGTGCAGAGTCCAGGGGTGCGCTGCGTACAGAGTGCAGTGTTCAGGAGTGCGCTGTGTACAGAGTGCAGAGTTCAGGAATGTGCTGTGTACATAGTGCAGTGTCCAGGAGTGGGCTGTATACAGAGTGCAGTGTTCAGGAGTGCGCTGTGTACAGAGTGCAGTGTTCAGAAGTGCGCTATGTACAGAGTGCAGAATCCAGGGGTGCGCTGCGTACAGAGTGCAGTGTTCAGGAGTGTGCTGCGTACAGAGTTCAGGAATGCGCTGCCTAGAGAGTGCAGAGTTCAGGAATGCGCTGCGTACAAAGTGCAGAGTTCAGGAGTGCGCTGCGTACAGAGTGCAGAGTTCAGGAGTGCGCTGCTTACAGAGTGCAGAGTTCAGGAATGCACTGTGTACAGAGTGCAGAGTTCAGGGGAGACTGAGAAAATGCTTCCTCCTGCCTGCAGCAGATTGATGACATCTTCTCAGCCTAGACACAGTCACAAGCTTTTTATCGATAAAAGGTAGAACTTTTCTGCACAATAATGTTGCTGTATATTGTGACATGTCAGGAATTTATTTATGCAGACTTTTATGGGTAATGGGGGGTCCACTTTAAGCTTCCCTTGGCCTAAAATGTCCAATCACAGAAAATGTCAAACTACAGATCTGCCAATTAGAAGCAAGGAGCAGCAGAGAGTTCCATGATAATAGGTTATTTCCCGCAAACCCTTACATGGTAATTTGTGAGTGTTACTTGTGGTTTTTATGGGTTTATTAGGCGTGTGATGGTTTACTGGTTCTGATATTGATTTTACACTTGTCCGTGTTTTACAGTCTAACTATAAATTTAAATATAGGCTCTTTTTATGTTCTTGGTTCACTAATTTGTTGTAAGGTCACTCGGTGTATAATAATGTGGTTCTCAGGTGTAAGGGCAAACATAATACATTTCCTCTGATTAATCCTGTGCTGAGAATTTTCTAGGAGGCCTCTGGCTTAAAAAAAAAAAGGTCTATAAGTCCCTGTTCACACATATGCGATGTGGGAACCCTGCAAATCCACTGCGGGTTCCTGCATCGCATTCAACTCGCAGGCAGTTCACATTGCCATATGCGAATCCCTAGGGGTGTCCATACAAAGTTAACAACACCCCCAGATCAGTTTGTATATCACAGTGTGAACTGTCAGTTCAGACATGAATCAGATCGCATAGGTGTGAACACCCCATGTTCTCCATCATTGGTGTCAGTGGCAGGAATAATGCCCCATAATTGGTATCATTGGGAGTAATAGTGCCCCATCATTGCTATCAGTGGAAAGAATATTACCCCATCATTGGTGTCAGTGGGAGGAATAGTGCCCCATCATTGGTATCAGTGGGAGGAATAGTGCCCCATCATTGGTATCAGTGGGAGGAATAGTGCCCCATCATTGGTGTCAGTGGGAGGAATAGTGCCCCATCATTGGTATCAGTGGGAGGAATAGTGCCTTATCATTGCTATCAGTGGAAGGAATATTAAACCATCATTGGTGTCAGTGGGAGGAATAGTGGCCCATCATTGGTGTCAGTGGGAGGAATAGTGCCCCATCATTGGTATCAGTGGGAGGAATAGTGGCCCATCAATGGTGTCAGTGGGAGGAATAGTGGCCCATCATTGGTATTAGTGGGAGGAATAGTGCCCCATCATTGGTATCAGTGGAAGTAATAGTGCCCCATCATTGGTATCAGTGGAAGTAATAGTGCCCCATCATTGGTGTCAGTGGGAGGAATAGTGCCCCATCATTGGTGTCAGTGGGAGGAATAGTGCCCCATCATTGGTGTCAGTGGGAGGAATAGTGCCCCATCATTGGTATCAGTGGAAGGAATAGTGCCCCATCATTGGTGTCAGTGGGAGGAATAGTGGCCCATCATTGGTGTCAGTGGGAGGAATAGTGCCCCATCATTGGTATCAGAGGAAGGAATAGTGCCCCATCATTGGTATCAGTGGGAGGAATAGTGCCCCGTCATCATTGGTATCAGTGGGAGGAATAGTGCCCCATCATTGGCGTCAGTGGGAGGAATAGTGCCCCGTCATCATTGGTATCAGTGGGAGGAATAGTGCCCCGTCATCATTGGTGTCAGTGGGAGGAATAGTGCCCCGTCATCATTGGTATCAGTGGGAGGAATAGTGCCCCATCATTGGTGTCAGTGGGAGGAATAGTGCCCCATCATTGGTGTCAGTGGGAGGAATAGTGGCCCATCATTGGTATCAGTGGGAGGAATAGTGCCCCATCATTGGTGTCAGTGGGAGGAATAGTAGCCCATCATTGGTGTCAGTGGGAGGAATAGTGCCCCATCATTGGTGTCAGTGGGAGGAATAGTGCCCCATCATTGGTGTCAGTGGGAGGAATAGTGCCCCATCATTGGCGTCAGTGGGAGGAATAGTGCACCATCATTGGTATCATAGGGAGGAATAGTGCCCCATCATTGGTGTCAGTGGGAGGAATAGTACCCAATCATTGGTATCAGTAGGAAGAATAGTGCCCCATCATTGGTATCAGTGGGAGGAATAGTGCCCCATCATTGGTATCATAGGGAGGAATAGTGCCCCATCATTGGTGTCAGTGGAAGGAATGGTGTCCCATCATTTGTATCAGTAGGAAGAATAGTGCCCCATCATTGGTATCAGTGGGAGGAATGGTGCCCCATCATTGGTATCAGTGGGAGGAATAGTGCCCCATCATTGGTGTCAGTGGGAGGAATAGTGCCCCATCATTGGTATCATAGGGAGGAATAGTGCCCCATCATTGGTGTCAGTGGAAGGAATGGTGTCCCATCATTTGTATCAGTAGGAAGAATAGTGCCCCATCATTGGTATCAGTGGGAGGAATGGTGCCCCATCATTGGTGTCAGTGGGAGGAATAGCGCCCCATCATTGGTATCATAGGGAGGAATAGTGCCCCATCATTGGTGTCAGTAGGAGGAATAGTGCCCCATCATTGGTGTCCGTGAGTGGAATAGTATTCATTATTGGTGTCAGTGAGAGGAAGAGTGTCCCATCATTGTTGTCAGTGGGAGGAATAGTGTCTCATCATTGGTATCAGTGGAAGAAATAGTGCCCCATCATTGGTATCAGTGGGAGGAATAGTGCCCTATCATTGGTGTCAGTGGGAGGAATAGTGGCCCATCATTGGTATCAGTGGGTTGAATAGTGCCTCATCATTGGTGTCAGTGGGAGGAATAGTGCCCCATCATTGGTGTCAGTGGGAGGAATAGTGCCTCATCATTGGTGTCAGTGGGAGGAATAGTGCCCCATCATTGGTGTCCGTGAGTGGAATAGTATTCATTATTGGTGTCAGTGGGAGGAATAGTGTCCCATCATTGGTGTTAGTATAAGGAAGAGTGTCCCATCATTGGTATCAGTGGGAGAAATAGTTCCCTATCGTTGTGTCAGTGGGAGGAAGAGTGCCCCATCATTGATATAAATGGGAGAAAAGTTCCCTATTGTCTGTCAGTGGGAGGAAGAGTGCCCCGTCATTATTGTCAGTGGGAGGAATAGTGCCCCATCATTGGCGTCAGTGGGAGGAATAGTGCCCCATCATTGGCGTCAGTGGGAGTGCCCCATAATTGGTGTCAGTGGGAGGAATAGTTCCCTATCGTTGTGTCATTGGGAGGAAGAATGCCCCATCATTGGTGTCAGTGGCAAGAATTATTGAAATAGTGCCCCAAGGGCTGCATGAAGGCAAGCAAAGGGCCGCAGTCTGCAGTTTGGAGACCACTGTTCAAAGTGTTAGCAATAGAATCCTAGGAAATTGGAGCTGCCTGCTAACTCCCCTATAAAAACCATGACCGTATGAAACCCGTTGATCCATTCCTCATCCTCACAACAGTCCAATAAAATTTGAACAAAGTTTCTAATCCCCCCCCCTCCCCCCCCAAACCCAATCAAAGCAAAAAATGTTTTGGCTCTACATTAACTCTAATAAAAAAAGTGTCTGGATTTTTCACATTTTAAGATCGTCACATAATTTTAATATGAGATAAGATTTGCCCCTCACTCCTTCGATATCCTCAAAAGTTTCTGAAATTTTCCCTCCATATACGAGTTTAAAGTCTGCAAATGCTTCATTAATTAGATCCGTTCAGGCGGCATAGGTGAGATTGACAATTTACACTTAATGGCGGATAATTTTCTGGCGTAAAATGAAATGGGACAATAAAACGGTCTGCTGTGTTCATAACGTTGTTTATGATTCCTGAGAGATGCGATTGTGCTGGGCGGGCTTGATGTACAATTTATATACGATAATTACCCTACTCTATTAATTTCATATTTAATGGGGAGAACTGAGCTAAAAGCATAAAATGCAGGAAACAGTGATTGTACAGAATAATTTCCGGAAAGTTCCAACTCCAGCCACAGAAACACAAGACGCCAAAACAGAGACGGAGGTTCGTGGTAAAGCTTGGAGTCATATACTGGAAGGCTGAAGGGACAGGCCATCTAAAAAAAAAATTGCTTACTCCAACATTGTGTTGGGATTGTATTCTAAGGTTGCCATTGGTCCCCGTGTTAAGGGATTTGCTCCCGGTAAATATACACTATATTATCAAAAGTATTGGGACGCCTGCCTTTACACGCACATGAACTTTAATGGCATCCCAGTCTTAGTCCGTAGGGTTAAGTATTGAGTTGGCCCACTCTTTGCAGCTATAACAGCTTCAACTCTTCTGGGAAGGCCGTCCACAAGGTTTAGGAGTGTGTCTATGGGAATGTTTAACCATTCTTCCAGAAGCGCATTTATGAGGTCAGGCACAGATGTTGGACAAGAAGGCCTGGCTCGCAGTCTCCACTCTATTTCATCCCGAAGGTGTTCTATTGGGTTTAGGTCAGGCCAGTCAAGTTCCTCCACCCCAAACTCGCTCATCCATGTCTCTATGGTAGGGATCGACCGATATCGTTTTTTATTGCCTATACCGATATTTTGGTCATCGCTTATCGGTATTGGCCGATATGGGCCGATATTTTCGTACATTTAAAAAAAAATTATTTTATTTTTTTTACTTGACAGGTACTCTTGTGGAGGCATCTGGGGGTCTAAAAGACCCCAAACCCCTCCTCTGCACTTAAAAGCATTAAAAATGCTAGGTTTGGCTGTTTTGAATGCTGTAATTTTTTTTAACCTGGTGCCGAGTAAACGGAAGTGATGTCATGACATCACTTGCGGGTTTTTTCATGGCGACCCATTCAGAGCCAAATGCGGCTTTGATCGGGCCTTCGGCGGCCATGCAGGCTGGTTGCCCGGGTCTCCTGGTGGGACAGGAGACCTGGGCGAGCCGCGGAAGGCGGCGGAAGAGGGGGGCATCCCCTCCCGCTCCTTGTAATGACAGCCGAGTGGCTTCTCAGCCACATCAGTTGTCATTACAGGACAGCCAACCGTCGGCTATAGACACTGGTAACGGGGTGATGGCTCTAGCTGCAGGCATCACTCTGGTACAAGCACTTTCCGAAATATCGGTAATATCGGTAACCTCCGGGGCCTATTCCGATAAATCGGGGAAAGTGCATATCGGCCCTTGATATATCGGCTTTGCCGATAATCCGTCGATCCCTACTTTATGGACTTTGCTTTGTGCACTGGTCCAAATAATTTGGTGGAGGGGGGATCATAGTGTGGGGTTGTTTTTCATGGGTTGGGCTTGGCTCCTTAGTTCCAGTCATGGGAACTCTTAAGGCGTCAGAATACCAAGACATTTTGGCCAATTTCTTTTTCCCAACTTTGTGGGAACAGTTTGGGGATGGCCCCTTCCTGTTCCAACATGACTGCTCACCAGTACACAAACCAAGGTCCATAAAGACACGGAGGAGCAAGTTTGGGGTGGAGGAACTTGACTGGCCTGCGTAGAGTCCTGACCTCAACTCGATAGAACACCTTTAGGATGAATTAGAGAGGAGTCTCCAAGCCAGGCCTTCATCAGTTCGTCCACATCGGTGCCTGACCTCACAAATACACTTCTGGAAGAATGGCCAAACACTTCATGTATGAGTAAAGGCAGGCTTCCCAGTACTTTTTACGATATAGTGTATATTCCCAGTGGCAGTCAATGCAGATCAATCAATCAAAGAAAGCTGCATGCCTGTGTTTTGATTTTTTTACACCTGCTCTTGGAATGGGATTTCCAACACGGTGTGATGGTCAGGTGTCCACCAAAAAAAACTTGACACTTAAATAGATATACTGCAAAATGAAGCACAATTTATTTCTTCTTGATACCTTCAGGCAGGGCTGCTGTTAGAAATCCCGGGGCCCCGTAGAGACTACCTGGCAGGGCCCCCCCAAGAAAATATTAAAGATATATTTAGCTAAAATTACAACAAAATCACTATTAGCAGACACAAATATAACATAACTCACATAATTCCTGCTAAATCTAAAAAAAAAAAAACTATGTTAAATAAAAAAGATGAGATGAGAAAAATATACAGGCTGGGCAGTTGGAGCTCAGTGATCAGAGACAGAGAAAGAGAAACAAAGTTACAAATCAACTCCTGAGCAGAGATAACATTAGAGCCAATGCTGGGAGGGTGGCCCACACAGGGAGGGGGATTAGTGAGGGACAACTGTCTCTTTCTCAACAGATAAAAGCTGATTGCAAGGAGGGGGACAGATCAGATTCTGGTGCTGGAGGAAGATTTCTGTATTTGTTGTCCATCACTAATCCCCCTCTCTGTGTGGGCCCCCCTGTGTGCTCGGGCCCCCTACAAGAGGGCTGGTGGCCCCCCCCTATCAGCGGCCCTGCCTTCAGGATGTCCCTCCTAACTATACATGCTTAGCTTGATGCCTTTTATATGAAATCTGTTTATTTGTCTTTATACAGTGAATGTCTGCCTCTTGTTCCAAAAATTTGGACCAATTGTTTATAGACATCTCAAAAATTGGGGGGGGGGGGGGGGTGATTGTGTAGGTGTGGCTAAATGTGGACATGGTCAATTTGGGCATTTTCAGATTTAATTTTGGAAATCTGGTAACCTTATTGTACCCACAAGTTCCAAGCTGACAAAGTTTGTCCTATCTATTAATTTTTTTTTTTTTCGTGACTTCTTCAATTGTCTAGGGCAGGGGGATCTCAGAACTTTTTTAACCACTTTACCACCAGAGGATTTTCCTGCTTAACGTCCAGGCCACTTTTTTGCAACTTGGCACTGCGCGACTTTAACTGACAATTACGCCGTCATGCAACCCTGTACCCAAACACAATTTACGTCCTTTTTTTCCCACAAACAGAGCTTTCTTTTGGTGGTATTTGATCACCTCTGCGCTTTTAATTTTTTGCGATATTAATAAAAAAAAGAGCGAAAATTTTGCGAAAAAATTGTCATTTTTCTACTTTGACAGTTAAAAATAATTCAATATATTAAATTTTTGTCATATATTTAGGCCAAAATGTATTTAGCTACATGTCTTTGACAAAAAAATTCTCAATGAGCGTATTTTTAACCGCTTTAAGACCGGAAGATTTTACCCCCTGCCTGACCAGGCTATATTTTGCGATTTGGCACTGTGTTACTTTAACGGACAATTACGCGGTCGTGCGATGCTGTACCCAAATAGAATTGACGTCCTTTTTTCCCCCCACAAATAGAGCTTTCTTTTGGTGGTATTTGATTACCTGTGCGATTTTTTTTTTTAATTTTTGAAAAAAAGAGCGACAATTTAAAAAAAAAAGAAAAACAATATTTTTTACATTCTGATATATAACATTCCCAAAAAAATTTAAAAATCAAAATTTTTTAACATTTTAGGCCAATTTGTTTTCTGCTACCTATTTTTGGTAAAAAAAAATCACAATAAGCGTATTTTGATTGGTTTGCTCAAAAGTTATTGCGTTTACTAACTACGGGAAAGATTTGTCATTTTTATAGTTTATTTTTTTTTTACTAGTAATGGCGGCGATCTGCAATTTTTTTTTTACGGGACTGCGACATTGCGGCGGACAGATCGGACCCCTGACTGACATTTTTGACACTTTTGGGGTTACCAGTGACATTACTACAGTAATCAGTGCTATAAATATGCACTGTTACTGTAATAATGACACTGGCAGGGAAGGGGTTAACTTTATTAGTGATCAAGGGGTTAAGTGTGTCCCTAGGGGCGTGCTTCTAACTGTAAAGGGGTGTGGCTAGTGGTGTAAGAACAGAGACATAGGATCCTACATAGCAGGATCGTATGATCTCTGTTATTACACAGGGGAGAATGACAGGCGGCTTTGTATACATGCCTTTCTCCCTCTTCGCGGGGAGATCGCGAGTGACCGGCGGACATCGGGTCCGCCGGTCACTCGTGCGGACTGCTTAGGGAACGAGCGGGGGCGTGACCGCGCCTCCGATGACGCGCGCTCGCCCCCTAGAGCCTCACAGGCGAGCAACGTAGTACTACGTCACTTTCCCTGTGAGGGGCTGACCGCCGCCGTAAATAGTCGTGCGGCGGTCGGCACTCGGTTAAGAAATAGCCAGTTTACTGTCCTTCAGACTTTAGGGGGGGGGGGGGGGCAGTCTGTGCCCAGTGGCAGTAAACAATACTCAATCTTTGGTATTAGGGGGAGAAATAGTTGGTGTCATTGGGAGAAATAGTGCCCCATTTTTCCAAGCAATTATATATAAAAAAAAAACAATGCACTACCAGTATAAAAAATAAATAGACCAGATCCATAAGTAAACAACTGCATAAGCATCCAATCTCTGTAGTGTCACCACATACAAAAATACGAATAAATAAAAAATAATAGATCGGCACTATGGCATGAAAATAATGTGGGAATATAAAAAATACATAAAGTATAAATCAGTGTAAACAACAAATAATGAATGAATATGTAGCACTACTCCCAAGGGAGCTGCTGGTTACGGGTTCCCCTGGGTTACCATTAGCAATAATAGAACAGTCTGGCATTTTTCCAAGTGTTTTACCTCATTTAAGAAGCAGTCCAGTATCTTTGGTTTTTATGTTTTATATGGAACTGGGATAGGAGAAGGGAATGAGTAGGATACTCCAACTTTAAGAGAACTATGCACAATAGGCAGGGACGTCTTGAATAATGCTGGTTAACGCTGAATTGAGCTAGTCACCGTTAGGCCGCTGCTTCACTTAGCCCTTGGCTGTGAAAGGATTTAGATAAGCTCCCTGAGATAAACCGCATCCTAAGGTAAGCTGTACTCTGAGGTAGACTGTACTGCTGAACAACTTTAGGGTCCTTCCTGGCACCCCCTTTGTCCCTAATCTTCAGGGTCCTTCCTGGCACCCCCTTTGTCCCTAATCTTCAGGGTCCTTCCTGGCACCCCCTTTGTCCCTAATCTTCAGGGTCCCTCCCGGCACCCCTTTTGTCCCTAATCTTCAGGGTCAACTACACGGCACCCCCTTTGTCCCTAATCTTCAGGGTCCCTCCCGGCACCCCCTTTGTCCCTAATCTTCAGGGTCAACTACACGGCACCCCCTTTGTCCCTAATCTTCAGGGTCCCTCCCGGCACCCCCTTTGTCCCTAATCTTCAGGGTCAACTACACGGCACCCCCTTTGTCCCTAATCTTCAGGGTCAACTACACGGCACCCCCTTTGTCCCTAATCTTCAGGGTCAACTACACGGCACCCTCTTTGTCCCTAATCTTCAGGGCCAACTACACGGCACCCCCTTTACTGTTAAACTCCTGTGTGAGCTGGCTCCTTGATCCCCTGACTTCTCTGGAGTGGTCCCCTCTCTTAGGTAGACCCTTAGGCAGATCCCTCAGTACTCACGATACTGTTTTTCCCAAAGACTTCTGCCCAACAGCTCCACTGGTCAGCACACTGGATCCTCTGAAGCTCAGCTCCCCACCTGGTTCCTAGGCCAACTGCCTGGACCACCTCCCTCGCACCTGCAGGAGGAGAGACAACCGTCTACCTCCTTCTGGGACTTTGCTCCTGCCAAAAGACGCCCTGTCACATGCCCCCTCAGGATTCATTCCCAATCCCAGGATGCATTGCCAGACCTACTGATTGGTTCCCGCTGTGTCCAATCACAGCAGGAGCATGTCACCAGCGGCTTGCGTGCGCTCCCCAGACCTGAAAGCTCGAAGTGATGTACAGGTACGTGATTTCATGCAGAAGAGCCACCGCCCCGCAGTATATGTACGTGGGGCGGTCGTCAGTGGTTAAAAATAAGACTGCACCTACAAACAGTTAAAACAGTTGCGCAAATTAGTAGACATGTGCAGAACAGATACATTTGTTTTGTTTCAACTCAGATTGATTCGTTATGTTGCTAATTTTTTTTCATTGATTCGTTTCGGAATTCGTTTAATTTATTATTTTTCTAACGAATTTCAAATTTTTAGAACGATTCAAAGTTACAAACTTTTTACACTTTTTTGGTGAATGGGTAGGGGTACTATGTACCCCATACTTATTCACATGGAGGAGCTGGGACCTGGGGGCCTTCTTGTGTAAAGGGAGCTTCCAGATTCCATTAAGCCCCCCACCCACCAACCCTCACAACCACTGGCCAGGGTTGTGGGGAAGAGCACCCCTCTATGTTGAGAGCATGTGGCCTGGTATGGTTCAGGAGGTGGGGGCGCTCGCTCTTCTGCCTCCCCCCCCCCTTGCTGGCCTGCCAGGCTGCATGCTCAGGTGAGGGTCTGGCATGGATTTTGGGGAGGACCCCATGCTGGGGTTTTTTTTTTTTTTTTGGGCATTTTTTTTCTGAATTTTTCATTGCTGGCATGCTTTTGTCAGTGGGAAAGTCCGTCTGGGAAGTCAGTTGGGATGAGTCATCGATTGTTAAGGACGCGGTGGCCGGTTTCCCGGCCCCCTCCTTAACAATGAGCTATTCTTCACACACAATTTGAATTGGTAGATCATTTTTTGACCAATCTGAGTGCAAATTTTTCCGACAATATGGAGTTTGTTGGAAAAAGAATATATGTTATTAAAGGAATTTCAACAAAATTCGTTACTATATTATTCAGGGATTCAGATACATCTGAATCTCTGAATTCCCAAAAAAATTATTCTGAATTTATATTCGGACTGAAACGAATTGCAAGTGTCTACATATCAGTATAAACACCAGCCAGCAAAATAGTGGCCACTTCCAGTTAACTTCCTGTACGTGATGACGTCAAGGGGAGGCTCCGACCATCACGTTTCACCATAAACAGACGTCCTCCGGACATGTAAATTGAAATGAACAGAGGAAGATATGTTTGTAGTCCAGATCACGAGAGCAGACTAGGGTGACAACAATGACTCCTTCCCCTTAGACACAGTATAATAAATGAGTGTTGTCATACAAGGACAGGACGTGTGTTATTTGCACGAGCAACAGGTGAAAAAAAGGGGGGAAAAGCTTAAAAAAAAACAAGGATAACTAATACAGTCATCACATCTATGGACTGGTAAGCTGCAATATTTCACATTTTTGTTTTGGGTTTTAGATAGTATTTACAATATATAAAATGTAGTCTGTGGATGAACAATCCCTTTGTATACTGATCACTTGGTATTGTCAGCTGAATAAATATTAATTATTTTTGCCTTTACAGCTGGTTTCTGTGCTGCGTGAAGTGAAATACCTCCAAACACTTCGTATGGAGCCCATCCCTAAAGAAGCCGAAGACATCTTCTCAACCAAAGAGTCCTACAGACAGTACACTGCCAACCTAGAGCTTACCACCAACTGGTACAACAAGGTGATCCGCACCATCCTGGAGGTGGAGTTCCCGCTGGTGGAGGGCCAGCTGAAAGAGATCGATGTTCGTCTAAAGCCTGCAGAAGAGACGTTGAACTGGAAAGCAATCGGTACTGCTCTTGTCTTAAGGAACATTTATATTTATTATTATATTCTGTAAAGTACTGATGACATCCAGTGTCCAGTAACCAACAGAAGTGTTTGCCACTGCCAGTCTTAGATCCTACAGAATATGTAGCTTTCTAAGACGTTCCACATCAAAAATGGTTAATAGATTCAACAATGTAGTCCTAATTACTGCAATTCCACGACAGAAAAGGCCTCCCAACCAGGGGAGGACTGGGGCAGGGGGGCAATTGCCCCCTGGGCCGCTCTGATGTCCTGTAAAAAAGGCTGCACCACTTCTGTCACAGATATGCCTAAAGGATTCCTGGTGAAGAGAAGTAAAAAGTCCCTGCCACTGACCTACTGAGTGCTAGATGAAGACAAGGACAGAGCGCAGGCCTCTCTCCCTAGCATGGATGGTGTACACTGTGTCTGAGCAGAGGCCGGTTCCATGCCTCACTTGAGACTCTCCTCCCCTGGCCAGTCCCAGCTCCCTCCAATAGCCCCCTGCTGGCCAGGTTGGGAACCCGGAATTAGCCGGTGAGTAGAGAGAGAGTAGAGTGGTGAGCAGGGCTTCAGCCTGGAATGGGGGTCAGGAGGAGGACAGGAAGAGGGAGAGTGGGAGGGGGGCTGAGTCGCTGCACCATGGGCCTCTGGTTTTTGTACTTGCCCCCTGGGCTGAAAATTGCCAGTCTGCCCCTGCTCCCAACATTTGATTCTCTCCTCTTCTGAAATATTTGGATCTGCTATTTAATACATAGACACATAAACTACGAGGTGGTGTCGGAAAGTTTAGAGACTAGTTTTGTAACACGCCAAGAAAAGTCAGCACAGTTACAGGGAGCACCGACCTTCATAAGTCAATGTGCCAAAAGACAATGTCCTTAATTAATCAAGGTTTTCAAACGGAAGAGATTCCTGAAGGTATGTTACAATAGCAAAATCTTGCTTATAAAAGGTGGTATCAAAAAGTTTCCAGACTAGTTTTGTAACACGCTTCAGGGAGCACTTCAAGAAAGCCCTCCATTCCAAAACCTTGATAAATTAAACAGCAGGACTAAAATCTAGGCACTACAGTACATAACAATATTGGCCAATGAGGCCATTGTGATCTGTAGGGAAAGGTGGAAGGTGGCTGGCCATTCTCCAACGTATATGTCAAAATTAGCATAGTAGGCAGCTCCTCAGAGACTCCTGGCCCCTCCCTCCTGCCAAATGCCCCCACAGCAAGCAGCTTGGGCGGGGGCTCCCAAGCAGGCTTGTTTAAGATGAGGCTCGTTAAGGCTCTGTGTGTGAATGGACACGCAGAGCCATGGCTCGGCCCTGCCCACTCTCCCTCTCCTCATTGGCTTACTGGCAGTGATTAACAGCAGTGGGAGCCAATGGCTCCTGCCATTGTCTCAGCCAATGAGGAGGGAGAGTCCATGGAGAACCAAAGCTCTCCTGCACATCGCTGGAGGAAGACCGGGCTCAGGTAAGTATTGGGGGGGGGGGGGGTTAGGGGTGCAGAGGAGGATTTTTACCATCATGCATAGAATGCATGATGGTAAAAAAGCTTGAGCCTTTTCAACCGCTTTAATTAAACAAGCTGAGGTTAGAAGGTTATTGGCTACCATGCAAATCTCCAGTTTTAGTAAATCAACCCCTAAGTCTGTCTCCCAGTAAAGCATTTTTGCTTTGGAAACTGGTCAGACAATAGGGTCAGAATCCTTCCTTTTTTTTTTTTGTGCCCTATACACAAGTCCTGTAGTCATCTAGCTTAGATATAACACTCTATATTTGTCCTTTTTAAGGCGTCTGGGATTACATCCAGCAAATCAGAGACAGCGTCCATGACCTGGAGCGCCGGGTCCAGAAAGCCAGGGACAACGTTGATGAAATCCAGGCCGTTATGAAGTCTTGGGTGCTGCCACTCTTCGAGCGGAAGGATGGGAAGAAAGACACTCTGCTTAATCTGGATGACCGCAATGAACGCTTGGAGAAACGATACAACCTGATCAGGGAATCTGGGAACAAGATCCACCAACTACTCAAGGTATAAACTGCAGAGGAAGGATTGCTGTCTTTTGCCCTGCTTGTTGTAACTAGTTGAACAATATTGAGTTTGGACTCCTAGGGAATTTTGATTTGGCGCTCTCTTTGACCTATTACAATTGGATTTCTCAACTTGAGTGAGTGTCTTCTTGGTGGTTCCAGTTTTTTTGTGGTGATCTGCCGAAAATGGGCCAGTTGGGCTTAAGTAATGACTTTGTTCACACTCAGACAACCTGTGAAAATTCATGTCCAATGCCCCCTCCACCAATACATCTTCAAAGCTATAAATCAGTTAGAACAGCCATTTTCAACCAGGGTTCAGTGGAACCCTAGTATTCTTCAAGGGGTGGCTGAGGGTTCCTTGAGCTGTGGCTAAGTGACCTCCCATCGGATGGTAATTGCATAATTTTACTTCCAACGCCACTTGACAAAGCAGGTTGGACGACTACAATGGGGTCATTCTGGCCACCCCTGTAAAAGGGGGGGGGGGGTGCATTCTTCCCGCTTACTACCATCAATGTATGGGCGTTTTTTCCCAATGACTCCCAATAGACTAACCTTACGAAGGGTTCCCTGAGACCTGAAAATTATTTCAAGGGTTCTTCTGGGGCAAAAAAATTGAGAATGGCTAATATGGTTATAGAATAAATTTGGTCTGGGAATTTGAATTCAATGATTGCTGGTCTCGAATGTGTTCATCTAAGTCACAGTCTGAGACTCTAACGTTCTGTTTGGTCATCTGCCAAAATATTGTGCTACCTATGCATGCCTGGCTGCTGATAAAGTCTTAGAGGCTACACCCTTAGGCCAGGCTCATTATCTGGAGATGTGGGGGTGTTATCGGTTTTCATACCATGCGTAGGTAGGGTCACCAGAATTTGGCACAATGGTCTTTATCAGCCTGGAAGTTAGCAACCATTTTAACCACTTGACTACTGGAAGAGTTCACCCTCTTCATGACCAGGCCATTTTTTGCTATTCAGCATTGTGCTATTTTTACTGGTAATTGCGCAGTCATGCAACACTGTACCCAAATTAAATTTTATATCATTTTTAACACACAAATAGAGATTTATTTTGGTGGTATTTGATCACCACTGGATTTTTTTTTTATATAAAAATGAGAAAAAATGAAAAAAGGCCAATTAATTTTGAACCCCCACCAACACCACATTTTCTACTTTCTGTTATAAAACATATACAATAAAATAAAATGTCATCATAAATTTAGGTCAAAATGTGTTCTTCTACATATCGCAAGTGCTGGCAGTGATCTTGGGCTGATTGGCTAATCCATCTTACAGCTCCTTCTCGCCAGGGGCGTACCGTGGGGTTGGCCAGAACGGCGCCCGCCAGGGGCGCAGGCCGAGGGAGGGGCGCAAAAACACTTGCAGCGTAGTGTAGCAGACGCAGTGAATTACTGCTCCTCCATTCAGCCTGTGCCCCTCCCCCCACGGCCGGCGCCCCCCCCCCCGCTCCATTCCCGGAAGCCTCAGCTCTCTGTCTGTGTCCAGGAGGTGACAGTCAGTGTCGGAGCTCCATGGATAGGCGACTCCCCTCGTCACAGGGCTCCGCCTCCGCCCACATGACCTCATCAGTTGGCTCCTCTAGGCAGCTCCAGTTCAGCGGTGGGTAAATGCACTCTGCAGTGACGGAAGGCCTGGCTGGCCTCTCAGGTATAGAGAGCTGCTGTGTGTCCCCCTCTCCCTCCCTGTCACCCCCTCTCTTTCTCCCTGTCACCCCTTCTCACTCCCTGTCACCCCCTCTCGTTCTCCCTGTCACCCCTTCTCATTCCCTGTCACCCCCTCTCTTTCTCCCTGTCACCCCTTCTCATTCCCTGTCATCCCCTCTCTTTCTCTGTCACCCCCTCTTTTTCTCCCTGTCACCCCTTCTCACTCCCTCTCTCTCTCTCCCTGTCACGCCCTTTCTCTCCCTCTCTCTATCTCCCTGTCACCCCCCCTCTCCCTGTCACCCCTCTCTCTCCCTGTCACCCTCTCTCTCTCGCTCTCTCCCTGTCACCCCTCTCTCTCCCTGTCACCCCCTCTCGTTCTCCCTGTCACCCCTTCTCATTCCCTGTCACCCCCTCTCTTTCTCCCTGTCACCCCTTCTCATTCCCTGTCATCCCCTCTCTTTCTCTGTCACCCCCTCTTTTTCTCCCTGTCACCCCTTCTCACTCCCTCTCTCTCTCTCTCTCTCTCTCTCCCTGTCACGCCCTTTCTCTCCCTCTCTCTATCTCCCTGTCACCCCCCCTCTCCCTGTCACCCCTCTCTCTCCCTGTCACCCTCTCTCTCTCGCTCTCTCCCTGTCACCCCTCTCTGTCCCTGTCACCCCCTCTCGTTCTCCCTGTCACCCCTTCTCATTCCCTGTCACCCCCTCTCTTTCTCCCTGTCACCCCTTCTCTTTCTCTGTCACCCCCTCTTTTTCTCCCGTGATGTCACCCCTTCTCACTCCCTCTCTCTCTCTCCCTGTCACCCTCTCTCTCTCTCGCTCTCTCCCTGTCACCCCCTCTCTCTCCCTGTCACCCCCATCTCTCTCTCCCTGTCACCCCCATCTCTCTCTCCCTGTCACCCCCATCTCTCTCTCCCTGTCACCCCCATCTCTCTCTCTCCCTGTCACCCCCTCTCTCTCTCCCTGTCACCCCCTCTCTTTCTCCCTGTCACCCCTTCTCACTCCCTGTCATCCCCTCTCTCTCCCTGTCACCCCCTCTCTCTCCCTCCCTGTCACCCCCTCTCTCTTTATCACCCCCTCTCTCTCTCCCTGTCACCCCCCCTCTCTCTCCCTGTCACCCCCCCTCTCTCTCCCTGTCACCCCCTCTCTCTCTCCCTGTCACCCCCTCTCTCTAACTCTCCCTGTCACCCCTCTCTCTCTCTCCCTGTCACCCCTCTCTCTCTCTCCCTGTCACTCCCCTCTCTCTCTGTCACCCCCTCTCACGCTCTGTCCCCCTCCTCTCCCTGTCACCCCCCTCTCTCTCTACCTGACACCCCCTCTCTCTCTCACCTGTCATCCCTTTCTCCCTCCCTGTCATCCCTCCGATACAGCTCCTCGCCAAGGGCGCTGGATATCCTAGTTATGCCTCTGCTTCTCGCCCCTTGTACCGCCTTGCTGAAAAAACAAAACCTTAATACATTTTCTTTGGGGTCTGAAGTATATTAATAATGAATTTATCTGCTTTAATGAAATGACTTTGCTGATTGCAGAAAAGATGTCTCACAATGCGGTAAGGAAAAGCTCACATGGGGCCATTTAAACCTACCGCTGTCTGATCCCCCCATTTCCTAAAAATGCCTTGGAAATCATTAGTAGATATATCTGAGCATATTACAGATTCGGGCTCCCCGCAGGAATACAGAACATCTTTTCCCGATCTGGGGACGGGGAACGATGCCAAGTATGAAATTCAATTAAATGAACCTGGTCAACCTTACCTGTGTAATTTTTGTTGAAGGCTGTAAAAAATAATGAAAGGCTGATTTTTTTAGAAGAGGATTCATCGCGCTCGGCTCCCCCCCAGCCATTCATTTTTCATTTTTTACATTTTCGCTGAAAATAGAAGCTGCGTCTATGTCCGCGGGGGATGCAGAGGTAGAACCGCGCGTCCCCTTCTTCTATAGACTTGTAATCAGCCGCGCTCTTGTTTTTCAGGAGAACATGGAACTCTTCTCCGCAGACCCGGATTCCGATGTTTGGAAAGCGTACGAGGATTACATCGATGAAATGGTGCTCGACGGATTCTTCAATGCCATTGAGTGCTCCCTAAAATTCATCCTGGATAATACAGGTAGGCAGAGTTGAAGCAGAGTTTCAGCCAAAAAATAATAAAATATACAGTAAATGAATAGCTTATTAAATGGTAAAAAAAAGCTTTTACTGCAATTTTCAACTTTAGTTTAGAGATTCCCCCCCCCTGCAGTACTTCTTTTTGTCACTAGATGTCCTTAGTCTGGTAGCCATTGTTCAACCCACTTCCTCTGAGCCCAGGTACTCCTGGACCCACCCACAGCCTGCTACTGGACAGCAAAAAGATATACAAGATAAAGCATTGCCTAACGGACTTTATGGCAGCCAAAAAAGCTATAACAAACATTTTAAAGGAAAAAAGTTTATTTGTACAAAAAAAGATTAAAATTCCATATTTGCATAAAATAATCTGGTTTGTTTGTTTAACAACATGGTCTATTGTTCTCCCATCGGGAGTAGATATAGTATACAACATACAGAAATGAATAAAATATTTGCTACTTTTTTTCCCACTGGGAGCAGAAAAATGTACACCATACAATGGTATCTGATTGGTTGCCACCATTTGTTTCCAATGCGTTTCAGTTGTGAACAATCTCCTTCAGTTTATCCAGTGGAACTCACATGAGTAAAGAGACCAGATAGGCTGCAGTATCTTTATACCCCACCTATCTCAGAGAGGTCCCAAGTCAAGCCAATGAAGCCTTAGTCCTGCAAGGGGTCAGGTGGGGGGAGGGGGCAGATGAGGCAACCCCAAAATAAAAGTCCAATTCGCCTTAAAATCTGATAAGTTATATAGGAGTATATAGGAGTAAGTGAAAGGACAAGGCAGGTTAGATTTAAAGGCCACGATTAAGCCCTGTGACAGGGTAGTACATCTGATCTGGATGGCTGAGGGCAGCAAAAAAAGCAGTAGAGTGGTGAGGTCATCTCTCTGTCACTCTGCTCTCTCCTTCTATCAGTAGGGATGCACCAATACCGGATTTTCATCTGTGAGTATGAGTACCGATATTACCAAACTCACTCATCCATGTCTTTATGGACCTTGCTTTGTGCACTGGTCCAAATCATTTGGTGGAGGGGGGATTATGGTGTGGGGTTGATTTTCAGGGGTCGGGCTTGGCCCCTTAGTTCCAGTGAAGGGAACTCTTAAGGCTTCAGAATACCAAGACATTTTGGACAATTTCATGCTCCCAACTTTGTGGGAACAGTTTGGGGATGGCCCCTTCCTGTTCCAACATGACTGCCCACCAGTGCACAAAGCAATGCCTATAAAGACATGGATGAGAGAGTTTGGTGTGGAGGAACTTGATTGGCCTGCACAGATTCCTGACCTCAAACCGATAGACCACCTTTGGGATGATTTAGAGTGGAGACTGCGAGCCAGGCCTTCTCATCCAACATTAGTGCCTGACCTCACAAATGCACTTCTGGAAGGAATGGTCAAACATTCCCATAGACACTCCTAAACCTTGCGGAGAGCCTTCCCAGAAGAGTTGAAGCTGTTATAGCTGCAAACGTGCGGGGCCAACTCAATATTGACTACGGACTAAGACTGGGATGCCATTAAAGTTCATGTGCGTGTAAAGGCAGGCGTCCCAATACTTTTGGTAATATAGTGTATTTTAAAGTGAAACAAAATCCATTTAAGAATGGAAATCCTTCCAACCACCAGCATAGAACAAATAAAAATATAAGTGGACCAACAAACCCAGTGACAGAATACCTGACTAAAGCTGGCCATACACGGTTAGAAAAGTGCTTGAAAAAATGGTCGGATTTCTAAAGATTTCTTGGACGTGCACGTAGTAACGGCATCATTGTATCGATATATGTTGCCTAATTATTGACATATTAACGATCCATAACAACATAAATGATTTTTCCTTGATTGATTACACGATCCAGGGTTATATTTTAACACACATATGCGCTGTAGATTTCTTTAAACCGTTTTCGATCGATTCCACTACAAATGTTTAGAAAATTGATTATTTAGGCTCAAAAAATCCAAAATAATGGTTCGTTTCTTTGCCTTAAAATTTTGCACATTGATAATCAAAATTAACCCACTAACGTTTCGAAAGTCTAACAATCGAGCATATCAAATGCTTTTTCGAACGATTTTCTAGCCATGTATAGCCATTTTAATAATAAGCAAGCAGAAGCCTGACTAACAACTAACTATATACAAAATGAACACCAAAAAGCAACTGGAGGTGCAGGGAGCAGTTGGGAAGGGGGAAACAAAACTGGGATCAGGAACAAGGAGGAGCAGGTACAAGGCAGCAAGATACAGGGTACAGCGAACAGAGCAGGAACAGGATAACTACTGGCAGCAAGCAAAACACTGGAGCGAGAGGCACTTTTTTAGGGGAGGACCTAAATACCTTCCCAGAAGCCAGCATCACTGGTGGACAGCGGAATTACAACCCTCCAGGGAACCACAGTCTCACAGGTGATCCATGTCTGGACAGCTGCTTCTCCTTTCACTATCCAGGCACTGCCTGGGGGCAAGACACCACTGCATCTGGGACGTGTGACATATCCCAGGCAACTGAGGGCAGGCAGGGGGGCGGGAAGATCCATCATCCTTGCCTGGTTGAATTTTGAGGAAGTGGAAATGGGTACCAACAAAAAAACTGTACTCCCCTCTCTCCTCCCCCAAAAAACCTGCAACTCATTTACAGGCTGGAGGGAGAGAATGAGTCGTACTTCACTTTTTGAGTGAAGTTCCACTTTAAGGTTTACTTTAATCAGGATTTAGTTTGGAGGAACTGACCGGGCCTCTCCAGCCTTAAGGGTCACTCCAACTGATATCTGTTGTAGGTGTATTCAGGTTAGGTAAATCTCCTCCTGACATCCTCTTGGAGAGCCCATTTTTGTGTTTCCCTGATGAAGTTCTCAGCTTAAGACCCCTTCACCTCCATAAAAGATTTTCACAGACTTTTCTGTGTTCTAAAATAAAGTTCTGGTGGGTTATGTTCTACAAGCAGGGACCCTGATAAGGGGGTAGCACTTGCCCTCTTGTACGGGGCCCAGGCTTCATAAGTTCAACAGGGGGGCCCAGAGCAGCAGGAGTGGAATTACTGGAACCAATCCCCCTGTGGCCTTCCTTATGTTCACCATGCTTCAGTGAATGCACAGGGAGCCTCTGTGTCCTCATACTCTTTCTCTGTCTGAAAAGTAAGACATTGGGTGTCTGTTTAGACCCCTGATATTTCACCGACCCCCACAGGGCTGTTCAAAAATGTAAAAAAAAAAAATTGTAAAAAATAATTAAAACAAATCATAATGAGGGGCTAATTTTCACAGGTATTCAGGTTGCATGAATTAGTGGTTTGTTCATGCAGTTGGAGCCGCCTGTTAGGCTTGATTCACTCTTCCTGTCAGCTAGGCTGTATAGAAACCCTGTCTACAAGGATAATGTGTGGTCTAATTGTCTAACCTAATATCTAAAATCCACATGCTATTTTTTGACAACTGTTGTTCTCCTTGTAGCGACCATCGGCCTCTTCTATCTCTTTTCAGATGCTAAAGCCAGCCTCACCCCATTGTTTGAAGTCCAGCTGGACCTTGTGATCCCAGACATGGTGTTTAGACCTTCCCTGGACCTTGGCGCTAGTGACGGCTTATACGATATCATAGAAGGACTTATCAACGACATCTACAAGATTTCATCTCTGGTTCCCAGGGTATCAAAAACAAGCAGCTTCCCCAATTATCAGGTATGGATTCATATTCATGAAGAGAAGCGTATGGCCTACGCTTACCTTATCGATGATGAGCTCTGTGTGCTTGGGAGAGGTTTGTTGGCCAAGAGGGTTCCTTTTTATGGCTGATGAGGTGTTTTGCTGATTCAAAATAAAGAAATAAGGTTGATAAGACGTTGCATTCATAAAATTTGCTTCTGCTGTGCTCATGTTCATGGACTTAGGCCCATGTCACAATTGGCATCCAGTTTCTAGCTAAATTGTGCAGGGAGAACATTTTCCTGCTTTAGATTTGTCACTCCTGTGCCGGCTGTTGCTCCCTCATTACTAAAAACTCTGCAGAATGTACATCGCAAAATAGTGACACATGGCAAGCATGTTTGTAGGCAGGTGCGGTCTATTTTCTCCACTGCAGGTGGTGCTCTTCCACGGCGGCAATGCAGATGGGGGAGGAAGTCAAGGGGAACCTAGTTCCTTTATGGTTTCCTCAGTCACAGGGAGTCAGCTATGTGATTGGATGTTGGCACCCCATGTGACTTTGACAGTCATTTTGGGTCAGGGAGAGTAAATTTAAGACAATGTCTACTGTGTTTGGCGTGCATTTTGCGAGTGGCTAGAGTAAGAACAGGTCACCCCAGGGGCGTAACTATAGGGGTTGCAGGGGTCGCAATTACAACCGGGCCCCATGCTCCAGGGGGCCTGTGTGTCTCCCCTGTACACCTGGATAGGAGGGGCAGTAGAGGCAGCATGTAGAGAAATCACTGTCCTCCTTTTTCCTCCTATAGTTGCAGGAGGAAAATGGAGGAGATTGGTTTCTCTTATGCTGCCCCCCCCTCCTATCTTGTGTTCTGCTGTCTCTGGGCACCTGTGTGCTCCCATGGTAACCCCCCCCCCCCTCAACCCCGCTGTGCTGCCAGCTTCCTCCCTCCCTTCTCCTGCCGGCTGCTGCAGGGGATGTGTCAATAGAGAACCAGGAAAGCATTGGTAAATATGAAATTTACCAGCTCCTTCCTTTTCTGAACGGACAGAGTCGTAGTCAGTGACATTGTACTGAAATAAAATAAAATGATAAATAATACAATTAAAATGCCAAAAAATAAAAACTACTGACACCAGTGGGTGAACTTCCAGGATCGCAAAGGTCACACTTGTGACCGGGCCCTGGCATTCCACCACCATGGGGAGGCCCCAAGATGGCAGGAAGGGGACCCACTGCAGAACTTGTGAAAGGGTCCCGCTGCGGGACCGTAATAAAGGGCGCCGCAATGAGAGTAAAGGGCCCCAGGATCAGTTGGAAGAGCCCCAGGCTTGAAGGGAAGGGCTCCGGCCAGGGGTCCGGGGGGCCCTTCGTGGTTTTTTGCACCAGGGCCCTGAAGGTCTGGTTACGCCTCTGGGTCACCCGTCTGACAGAGACAGTACATACAGCCAGGGAAAGGTTCTGGAGGAGTAGGGAAAGTGCAGGGACCACTCCAAACCTCTGGAAAGCTCCCCGTTTGGGAACGGATCAGCCAGGCCGCATTTTGCTTCTCAGGGAAGACGCTGTCTTCAGTCTACTGTCCCATTGCTGGTACATCTTGTGAGTGTTGATGTTGCCTTCACACCAGGCTTCTTGTGTACTGCTGGACTTCTGTTAAATATATTCTGGTTAATGCACTTGGACTCTGTGCACATACCTACATGTTAATATTTCACCGTCCTGCTGTGTCTTCCATAGTGATCACAAGTGTATTATGGACCTTAACATTTCCCACCACCACTGATAATGAATGGTCCAGTATAGGGATTGGGGGTTCCATGGAGTCTTTGCCTAAGTATATAAAGGTAACACGTTGTTATCCCTCATCCCATTCTCCATCTAAAAACACTTATGGAAGGTGTCATTCATTGCTATGGCGCTGATGGCCAGCTCTCGCACCATGGCAACTTGTGACCCAAATCCAGGGCCGGCAGCATGTAGGACCACCCCCTGCTTTCAGGAGAAGACAGAGGTTTGGCTCCTCCAAACTTGTTCTACCTCCAGCTCTTTGTGACACTGCTGGAGCCAAAAAGTAGGGCTCTGATGTGAAGAGGGACTGTGTAATTGGAGGACTCTGTAATAAGGGGCTTTGGGAAGGGAGTGACTGTGATATGACGAGAAGAGTTGGTGATGGTAGACAAGGAAAAAATTGTACTGGATGGGATTTTTCAGGCACCAAAATTGAAAACAGAAAATATTTATTCATCTTAAACAGCCTTTCTCAACCTTTTCAGCAAAGAGGGACCCCCAAAATAACTTTACACATTCGTTACTTTATCTGCAACTCATGATACATTATTGTGGTGGTCAGTTGGAAGAATGCTTTTTATACTTGTGGTCATTGGGAAGAATTAACTCCATGCAAATAGCTAAAAAGACCAATGGTATCGGTGGAAACTGCAGAAACTGCTCATTGCTCAAGGAACCCCTAGCAACCTCTGGAGGAGCTCTAGGATTCCATGGAACCCTGGTTGAGAAACTCTGATCTAAAACTATGCAAACGTTTATTTATACAATGGTTCATTAAAACAGGCCGCCAAGGTCACAGTAAATCTAAAAAACCTGTCAAGGCAAATATTACATATAACAAATGCCACCATCAAATCCACACTATGGCACAACTGAGGTCTACAATCTAGAGAATGAGCTACAATGCATTTTAACTCTCAATAAATATGAGTACTCTTTAGGGGGTCAGTGGGTTGATGGGATAATGAACAAAATAGCAAAATGTTAGCTGAAATAGGTGCAATCACAAAGTGTTGGACCCACAGTGTAGACTAGACTGGGCACACTGGGTTCACTAAGCTCTCACAAATGAACTGCTGTCATTCTGATACCTGCCTCTCTCCTCTCTTATGATCCCGATTGGTCCCAATGCCATCTTAGTCTATGACCTCCCCAAGCTGCTCCCCTATCCACCAGAGGAACTAGCATACTATGACTGCTAATGCTGGATTATTTCTAATTACCAGTGTTGAACTTGGATCTCCAACCTATACCAAAAGTCTACCTTCAACAAGGGACTTGTAAAGAGCCCTTTATATTGCATTACAGAGCCCGTTCCATCTTTTCTACAATTGAATCATGCCCCCAATACGGTGGCCGAGAGGACCATCCCTCACCTCCTGTTAACTTGCCGTTTTTGCATTTTTAGGAAGCTAAGGAGAATGGTCCCTACATCTGTCAATGGGTTCTGTAGTGAATGAGCCTAATAGGCCAGTAGGATATTAATGCATTTCCGTTTCCCCTTCTTCTACAGTACCTTACACCAGGTAGACTGCAGATGTTGATAGATTATTGGCATGCCTGCACCCGCCCAATGTGCTGATAGTAGTGACAACAGTCGGTTTTCTGACAAGTCACTCCATCCTTTGGATGCTGCGCAATTCTGGTTCTGCTGTATGGGTGGGCAATTGGCATGTGTGTTTGTTTTGAGCGTCTGTTTGTGTTATTTGGCTGCTTGCCTGGGTCTTCAAGGGCTGTATCGTATGCCAATGTTGGCCTATGATTTTTGAATGTGTTTACATTTTAAGCTGCAAATAAAATTTGTTTAACTTTCTATGATAACCAGAATTGAGCCTCCATTGTGTGCAACCTTTCTGAGGTGATATTCACCTATCCCCTCCACCTCCTCCCCTATATCGCCAATGTAGCTCCATCCGGATCGACTTGAACAGCAGTGCCTTATATAAAGGACAAGGCCAGGAGTAGCAGCTGCACTATTCATTTCTCTTGGTGCAGTCCTTCTGATAGATTACAGTAGACCAATTCTGCCCTGATGGCAAAACCCACCAGATCAGGAGAAAGAGCCGGCAGAGGAAAAGGGGATCAATTTAACTAAAGGCCCCAATCAACTAAGTGTCCAACAAAGTTTGGGCTCCAACACCTGCAAATGCTTCCAAACAGCACACAGCTGGTATATAAGGATTCCAGACTCTTAAAATTCTCTCCAATTGAAGTTGTTACTTTCCCTAATCATAATTTTGTTTCTGGCTTCTCTAAATGTTTGTTGCCATGGATGAATTATATCTTTTTTTTTATATATATTTTCCCCTAGGCTGATATGGAAGATATGGTAGATCTCGCTGACATGCGTAACTTCCTCATGGAAAATGTGCAGAACATAATGACCATGTGCATTGAGTACCGCAACTCCTTCGATCACTACTCCTACCTTTACGTCGATGACCGCAAAGAGTTCATGCGCCAGTTTCTGCTCTATGGTCACGTGCTCACAGCAGAGGAGATAGAAACTCACGCTGAGGACGGAGTACCAGAGACCCCACCCACGTTAGGTCAATTTAGAGAACAGATAGATTCCTATGAGAATATCTATGAAAAAGTCAGCAGCATGGAACCGGTCAATGTGTTCGAAGGGTGGATGAAGGTGGATGCACAGCCCTTTAAATCTGCTCTTCTCAATGTCATCAAGAGGTGGAGTCTGATGTTTAAGCAGCATCTCATTGATCACGTCACAAACAGGTAAGGTCAAGTATGAAAAAGATCTTCACAATTTACAGTAATGTTCCTTGTTGTGCTTGTAATATAGATGTAGGCTCATTAGACTGAGAGCTCCATCTGGCCACAGGGTCGACTTGCATGGTTCTGTGTAATATGTACTGGAACATGCACTGGAAACTGTGGTAGTTATATGAACTAGTAAACAAAAAGTTAAATTTCTCCCCACAGTCTGGCAGACCTGGAGGAGTTTATCAAGGTGGCAGAGCGAGGTTTAAGCCAGCAGTTGAAAGAAGGAGACTTAAATGGTCTGGTGGAGATAATGGGTCACCTAATGGCTGTGAAGGATCGCCAAAACAGCACAGATGAGTTGTTTGAGCCTCTGAAACAGACCATAGAGCTCTTGAAGGTCTATGAGCAGGAACTCCCTGATGAAGTCTACAAACAGCTGGAGGTCAGTACCACATTTTATAGATCACTTCAAGCAGGACAAAACCTTCTGAAAGAGTGCATCAATGTGCCTTAATGAAATATTGATATCCCATGGTTCCAGAGACATACATTTCAGCTAGTGCCCAACCCACAATGGAATATGGTCTCTACATTAACAAGTCATACATTGATAAGTACAGACAAATTAAACACATCTCATTCATACCTTCTGGACACTTAACAGTTAGACTTTGCATATAGATTACAGACAACACCTGAACACATTGATAAGTACAGACATATTAACACATCAGACAGCTGAGCATAGACGGGAAGGCCCTTCCACAAAAGCAACTTCAGACACAAGACGCCTCACATTTACATCAATGTGTTAGGGACAACAAAACCTTTTCATGTATTGTCTTAGTAGATATATTCTATTGTTAAACTGACCCATGGATTGTACACCAGTTTAAACTGTTTTTTTCCCGCTCAAATGGCCCATAAATATGTGAGCTGAAATTAAATAAATCAGATGTATTTCCATTAAGCTTGAGTGCTGTATGTGTGTACATCTCCTGGCCAGAGGAGGGAAAATTCACTGCACAAGGGAGTCAGAACTGAAGGGTCATAGGTCCGGGACCTAAATGCAAAATCATCTTGCAACTGCCTTTGACGTGAACGAGTTAACAGTTATTAAGGGGGTATATGTCATAAATTTGTTTATAGTTGTACATCTATTAATATGAGCCTTCTATCAGTATTATAACCATGAAGCTGAAGCAATCTTTGTATATTCGTTTCTTTTTTTTTGCTGGGCCATCTAACACTACTAGAAAGACAGACCTGTATGGCTTTGCTATACAATGATCCAACAACACTTTACATCTTCAGCCATGTAACTTAAATAATTAACACATGTTATGGATTTCGCCATGATTCTAGTATGTATTTAGAACAAGGTGGTTTCAAAGAACTCACAACTCCAATCATATTTATGGACAATGAGCATCTGCCTCAACACATTCCATGGTAATTGGAGTAGGGTGTCAGAGTTTCCCATGTGGCTATAAAGCAGAGATCCCCAAACTACGGCCCTCCAGCTGTTGCGGAACTACACATCCCATGAGGCATTGTAAAACTCTGACATTCACAGACATGACTAGGCATGATGGGAATTGTAGTTCCTGAACAACTGGAGGGCCATAGTTTGAAGACCCCTGCTATAAAGGCTTGGGTACGCTCCTGACATTCAGAGCTGAGAAAGCTTTTAGAATGACTTACAGAACAAGAACAAGTCCAGTTGAATGCTACTACCTTCTATTATCTATAAATATAAAACACAAAAAGGGCACATCGACCTAGCGCATTATCCTCAATAATGGCTTTATTGTTAAAACATAAAAATGGCTACTCACAAACATAGGTGAAAATCAATCATATGGAACTCAAGAACTTGAGTGGCTCTGAGGAAGAGGCGTATGCCTTGAAACGCGTCAGACGTCATCCAAATAGGACTATGGACAATTGTATGGACTACTTCTGATACTCAAGTTCTTGAGTTCGATATGATTGATTTTCACCTATGTTTGTGAGTAGCCATTTTTATGTTTTAACAATAAAGCCATTATTGAGGATAATGCGCTAGGTCGGTGCGCCCTTTTTTGTGTTTTATATTTGCAGTACTGTTGGACTACCCAAGTCCTTTAGGACAGCAAGACCGTAGCCATCCGAGACGCCATTTGTAAAGTCCCGTGGAAAGAGCAATCGGGGAGCCTTGTTATCTGAGTACAGGAGAAAGGTGGTTCGTTCACCTTATTTTTTTGGAGCTTCTATTATCTATACCAGGGGTCTCCAAATTTTCTGAACAAGGGCCAGTTTACTGTCCTTGAGGGTTTTAGGGGACTGGACTTTGCCCAGTGGGAGTGGAAAATGGCCCGGTGTCATTGGATGTAACCAATGCCCAATCATTGGTAATAATAGATTTGGACCTAAAACAAATTTTGTCAGTCTGTGCTACTGACAGACATTGAAACCACAAAACCATTTGCTTCAAAAGAAAGATAAGGTCCAACCATCCATTACTTTTCTGTGAATGTTCACATTTATGCAGGTCATGGTATAGATAAGTGGTCTTGAAATTGCGGCCCAAGGACCAAATGTGGCATTTTGCTTTCCATTATCTGGCCCTTGGGGCACTATTTCCTCCACTGAGGCCAACAATGGGGCATTCTTCCTTTCACTAACACCAACGATGGGTCACTATTTTTCCCACTGACGCTGATGATGGGGCACTATTTCTCCCACTGATACCAGGCACTATTCCTCAAACTGACACCAGCAATTTGAACTCTTCCTCCCAAAGACACTAGCGACAGGGCCATATTCCTCCCACTGATACCAATGATGGGGCACTATTCCTTCCACTTACACTAATGATGGGGCCATATTCCTCCCACTTATACCAATGATGGGGCACTATTTCTTCTATTATTGCCAATGATTCGGTATTGGTTACATTATTATTATTATTATTATACAGGATTTATATAGCGCCAACAGTTTGCGCAGCGCTTTACAATGTGAGGGAAGACAATACAGTTACAATACAGTTCAAAACAGGAGGAACTAGAGGGCCCTGTTCGTTAGAGCTTACAATCTAGAAGGGAGGGTCAAGTAAAACAAAAGGCAATAACCGTGGGGGATGGGTTGATGGAGAAAATGGAGGTATATTTGTTAGGTGTGGGTAGGATAGGCTTATCTGAAAAGGAGGGTTTTCAGAGATCGCCTAAAAGCTAATAGAGTAGGAGATAATCGGACAGATAAGGGTAAGGAGTTCCATAGGATTGGAGAGGCTCTGGAAAAGTCCTGGAGGCGAGCATGGGAGGAGGTGACGAGGGAGCTAGCGAGCAGGAGGTTTTGAGAGGAACGAAGAGAGCGATTAGGTTGGTATTTTGAGAGGAGGCTGGTGATGTAGCTGGGGGCTAGGCTGTGGATTGCTTTGTACGATGTTGTAAGTATTTTGAATTTAATTTGTTGGGTGAGCGGAAGCCAGTGGAGGGCTTGACAGAGGGGAGCAGCGGACACTGAGCGATTGGTAAGGTGGATGAGTCTGGCGGCAGCATTCATGATGGACTGAAGGGGGGATAGCCTGTGTAGAGGTAAGCCAACGAGAAGGGAATTGCAGTAGTCGAGGCGCGAGATGACCAGAGAGTGAACTAGGAGCTTTGTTGTGTCTTTGGTTAGAAAGGGGCGTATTTTGGAGATGTTGCGGAGGCTGAGGCGGCAAGATTTGGACAGCGATTGGATGTGGGGGTTGAAGGAGAGTTGACCATTGTCCATTGACACCGGGCTATTTCCCACTCCCACTGTGCAAAGTCCAGTCTCCTAAAACCCTCAAGGACAGTAAACTGGCCCTTTGTTCAGAAAGTTTGGAGACCCCTGGCATAGATAATAGAAGGTAGTGGCATTCAACTGGCCTTGTTCTTGTTCTGTAAGTCATGCTAAAAGCTTTCTCAGCTCTGAATAACAGGAGCGTCCCCAAGCCTTTATAGCCACATGGGAAACTCTGACACCTTACTCCAATTACCATGGAATGTGTTGAGGCAGATGCTCATTGTCCATAAACATGATTGGAGTTGTGAGTTCTTTGAAACCACCTTGTTCTAAATACATACTAGAATCATGGTGAAATCCATAACATGTGTTAATTATTTAAGTTACATGGCTGAAGATGTAAAGTGTTGTTGGATCATTGGGGAAAAGATGGTAAAATGTCATTATATGTGGGTGACAGATGGTGTAAATGGCCAACCCAATACCCAAACTGTAAAGAGATGGTTGTTCTGGTTTTACATAGATGACCTAATTTACTGCTCTTGCAAATTGAGGGATTTGATTATGTAATTAAACAGAGGGGTTCACAAACTTTCACTTCTTCAATCATGTTATTGGGCGACCAGCATCTGCCCTGACACGATCAATGGTGATTCTTTGAAGGTGACAGAGCTACCTGTGTGGCTATAAATACTGGGGTATGTTCCTGATGCTCTTTAGAGCTGAAGAAGCTGATTATGATTATCACATCTTCAAAATGAGAAAATAAGTTTAAGATTCACTAGAGCTTTTGAACCTACATCTGATCCAAACTGTGTGTAATCAGGGTGCTTCCCCTTGTCTCCTTAGGAGCTGCCAGAGAAATGGAACAATGTTAAGAAGATGGCCATTACCGTGAAGCAGCAGGTGGCTCCTTTACAAGCCAATGAAGTGACTCTCCTCCGCAGGAAGTGTGCTTCATTTGATGTTGAGCAGTTCCACTTTAGAGAGAAGTTCCGCAAGGAGGCTCCTTTTGGGTATAAACCAAACATTTGGGCTGACATTTTTTTAATTGGCTGAAACTTAAATGAATTACTTGATAGTCGGTTTGTTTTCTCTAGGTTTAACAGCATGTTACCATACCAGATGCTGGATAACAAACATATGGAGATACAGAAAATGGAGACTATAATGGCTTCAATACTTGAGTCTGCTGCCTTGTTTGAGGTCAATGTTCCGGATTACAAGCAGCTGAAGCAATGTCGGAAAGAGGTCTGTCTCCTTAAAGAGCTTTGGGATATGATCACATTGGTTACCTCCAGCATGGATGACTGGCAGACCACCAAGTGGAGAGAGATCAACGTGGAAAACATGGACTTGGAGTGCAAGAGGTTTGCCAAGGACATCCGTAATCTAGACAAGGAGATGAGGGCATGGGATGCATTCTCAGGTCTTGATAACCAAGTTAAGAACATACTAACATCTTTAAGAGCTGTGGCTGAACTGCAGAACCCCGCCATTCGTGAAAGGCACTGGAGTCAACTTATGCAAGCCACTGGAGTCCGCTTCACCATGGACGAAGACACCACTCTTGCTGACTTGTTAAAGCTCAACCTCCATAACTTTGAGGATGAAGTTCGTGGTATTGTGGACAAAGCTGTGAAGGAAATGGGTATGGAGAAAGTCTTGAAGGAACTGGATGCTACCTGGAGTGCGATGAACTTCCAGTACGAGCCTCACCCAAGAACAAGTGTGCCATTGATCAAGTCAGATGAGGAACTTATTGAGACTCTGGAGGATAATCAGGTTCAGCTGCAAAACCTGATGACTTCAAAGTATATAGCTTTCTTTTTGGAAGAAGTCTCAGGCTGGCAGAAGAAGCTGTCCAGTGCCGACTCGGTGATCTCCATCTGGTTTGAGGTGCAGCGTACCTGGTCTCATCTGGAGAGCATTTTCATTGGTTCTGATGACATCCGTTCGCAACTTCCTGAGGTACTTGTTAATCTACCTTTCCGGTGTCTGTTACAGAAATGTTAGCAAAACACAACATTCAGTGACCCGTATGTAAAGTCGAAACCTGTTTGGCTGGCCTTTGGATACACTCTTAAACCAGGGCTTTTTTTTCTCAGAGAATAGATGCAGATACTCTCAACTTCTGAGTCACCCCTTATCTCTGCCCCCTACCCAGTGCTGTATTTTGGCCTAGGCCAACAAGGCCCAGACTTAGGGCGACACTTTGCAGGGGGGCAGCAAAAAAGCCACCCCCCTCCACCTGAGACTCTATTGGCCACTGGTTGCTAGAGCCGCCTCTCTCACCCCCTCTCTCTCACTCACCCCCTCTCTCTCACCCATCTTCTTTCTCATCCCCCTCTCTCTCATCCCCCTCTCTCTCTCATCCCCCTCTCTCTCTCTCATCCCCCCCCTCTCTCTCTCTCTCTCTCTCTCATCCCCCCTCTCTCTCTCATCCCCTCTCTCTCTCTCATCCCCCCTCTCTCTCATCCCCTCTCTCTCTCTCTCTCATCCCCCTCTCTCTCTCTCTCTATCTCTCATCCCCCTCTCTCTCTCTCTCATCCCCCCCTCTCTCTCTCATCCCCCCTCTCTCTCTCATCCCCCTCTCTCTCTCTCTCATCCCCCTCTCTCTCTCTCTCTCTCTCTCTCTCTCTCTCTCTCTCTCATCCCCCTCTCTCTCTCTCTCATCCCCCCCCTCTCTCTCTCTCTCTCTCTCTCTCTCTCATCCCCCCTCTCTCTCTCTCATCCCCCTCTCTCTCTCTCTCATCCCCCTCTCTCTCTCTCATCCCCCTCTCTCTCTCATCCCCCTCTCTCTCTCTCTCTCATCCCCCTCTCTCTCTCTCTCATCCCCCCTCTCTCTCTCACCCCCCTCTCTTTCATCCACCCTCTCTCTCCCCCTCTCTCTCTCCCTCACCCCCCCTCTCTCTCCCACCCCCCCCCTCGTGAGATCTCAAGGGTTCATGCTGGGACTTGTAGTCCTTCAATTTTGAAGGGAGTCACATCCGTTAAAAAAGGAGTGGGGCAAATTTACATAGGAGGGGGGCGCCCAATTTTAGTCTTGCCTAGGGCAGCACAAAAGCAAAATACACCACTGCCCCTACCCACCTCTCAGTATCGCCCCTTTTAGAGAATACACAACCAAAAATCTTTTTTGTAGTGCTAAGTTATTTGTTTGGAATGTGTTAATGATAACAAGAAAATTAATAATATACAGTAGATCCCCTGTAACCAGCAGCAATAGATCCCTTCAGCAACAATAAATCCATCCCAGCAACTATAGACCCCCAGCAGAAACAATAGATCTACCAACAACTACACTACACTTCCTCAGCAACAATAGATCCCCCGCAGCAAAATGCTCCCCCAGCATGAATAGATCAATTTTAGCAACTATAGATCCCCACAATCAACAATAGCTCTTTTAACAGCCTGCATGAATAAATCCTCCAGCAGCCAGCAACAGTAGACTGCTCCCTTAACTGTAGATTCCTCCCAGCAACCATTGACCCCCAAGCAACAAAAGAGCCCCCTAACAACCAGAAACCCCCCCTGCAACAACAGATCCCCCAAGAACAATAGATCCCCTCGGCAGTCAGCATCAATAGACCCTCAAGCCAGTGCTGGGAAAAGGTCATTCAGCCCCCAGGGCAAAGATGCCAAACTGCGCCCCCCCCTTCCCTTAGTGTTAAGGTCAAGGTGCCCCCATCCCTGCAATAAACCATTGCGCCCCACCTGCCCACCCCTTGTCCCAGGCCCTGCCTCCAGCACACCCAAGCACCCCTGGGGCATTACATACATTCAATGCTGGAGGTGCCGGAAATGCTCCCCCACGTTTTTGCTGAAAAAAAAAGTCCTGCTCTTAACAAAAGGAAGTGCTCAGAAATTAAACTGTGACTGTGGCCTACATCCAAAAACACAGGTTATTACCTTTATCTATTATGAATTGTTTTTTGCCTGGAGTTCTCTGTTACAATGTTCACATTTTCTTAAATTCCTTTTTGAATTATCGTCCTGCTGTTAGCTGGAGGCAGGAGTTTTCTTTTTTTTTTAGGTAAAAAACATCTTCAGTAAGTACAAAAAAAAACCCCTTGTTGACCTTGTCAGAGCTGAAGTGTCCTTCGTAAAATCTTGTGAACTGCACTGAAAGCAAAAATAATGTATTTTGCTTTGAAGCTATTTCTATAAACTACAGATTTCTACGCTCCTTGTGTAATGGACTAATAAAACTTCCTTTATTTAAAAGATATTGCACGGGATTGTGGCCGTGCGTGATGACATCACTGCCGAAGGCTCCGCCCTAACGTGTTTCGCTCCGTAGCGTTCGCAGGAGATAGCAGATATGTGACAATTTTGGTTTGGGATTTAGATCCACTTTGTTTTTTTTGGGGGTCTGCTTTACTCCAGAAACACAAAGCAATCCCCCACCGCTTCTGACATCCCGGCCTTCCTAAAGCAGAACTTCCATCTTTCCAGCATCCTCTGCTGTTGTTTGGCATCTGCATTGTGTTTGCTGCAGAGGTGTCACCACAAGACATTTGCTCTGCTATAAACTTACAAATTCTGTTATTTTTTTTTTTTTATCCCTTTACGCAACTCTATAAAATGACATTTAGTGTTGTAGCAGAGCACCATAACCCGACAGTCATAAAATCCCAACAAACTGGAAATATGTTCCCCGTGTTATGAGCTGACTTCGAGTAAATAAAATGTCGGTAAAAGTCCAGACACGCTCGAGGAGCCCCTAAAAAAGCATTAGAGCAAATACATTCTCTGATTGGCTTTGCATTCGCATTTTCCTTGCAGTGCGAGAATACATTTGTGAAAGTCGGCGTATTTCTTGGGTTCATGTTTATTGATGGGTAAATAACAATAGTTTATGGGCCTTCGGTTAAAAACCGCATTTTTGAGGCAACTACAACATTGGGAAGAAAGATTGCTTTCATTTTGAGGTTTAATACATTTTGATATTTAAAGTAAATGTAAACCCTCAACTGGATGACAGTAAGTTTGCTCTGTATGTCATAAACAATTACCCTTTTTGAAAATAAAATCCTTGTTTTCACTTTTTTTTTTTTTTTACTTTTTTTTTTTTTATTTATTTTAGAAAAGATTTACAAATTGAGTACAAAAAAAAAAAAAAAAAAAAAAGGATAAGCATTGAAATCTCAAACACACAACACAAACACATATGTCCCCATATCTAAATGCAAAAAATCTCACTTTTTCACTTTTTTTTTTTTTACTTCTTTTTATTCATTTTAGAAAAGATTTACAAATTGAGTACACACACAAAAAAGAAAAAAAATAAGGTTGCTATGATATTCAAATAAAGTCCTAGGATTTAAATGTTTATTATATATATATATATATATATATATATATATATATATATATTTTTTTTTTTTTTTTTTTTGGTGTGTTGTACTCAATTTGTAAATCTTTTCTAAAATAAATAAAAAGTAGTAAAAAAAGAAGAAAAAAAAAGTGAAAACAAGGATTTTATTTTTAAATATCAAAACTTATTAAAACTATTTAAAGTAGATGTAAACCCTCAACTGGATGACAGTAAGTTTGCTCTGTATGTCATAAACCATTACCCTTTTTAAAAATAAAATTCTTGTTTTCACTTTTTTTTTTTTACTTTTTATGTATTTTAGAAAAGATTTACAAAATTGAGTACAACACAAAAAAAAAAAAAGGAAAAACAATGAAATCTCAAACACACAACACACCAAAAAAAATAAAATAATAATAATAATAATAATAATAATAATTATATATATATATATATAAAATAAACATTTAAAAAAGGTCCTAGGACCTTATTTGAATATCATATCCTAGGACCTTATTTGAATATCATAGCAACCTTATTTATCCCCAAAGAGGAGGAATGAGACCACTGGAAAGGCGGAGGGTTCCCATATCTAAATGCAAAAAATATGACCTTTTCACTTTTTTTTTTTTTTACTACTTTTTATTTACTTTAGAAAAGATCTACAAATTGAGTACAAAAAAAAAAAAAAAGGAAAAACATTGAAATCAATAAATAAAAATATATAATAAACATTTAAAAAAGGTGTATATCCTAGGACCTTGTTTGAATATCATAGCAACCTTATTTATTCCCCAAAAAGCAATGAGACTGCAGGAAAGGCGGAGGGTTCCCATATCTAAATGCAAACAATATAACATTTTCACTTTTTTTTTTTTTTACTTCTTTTTATTTACTTTAGAAAAGATCTACAAATTGAGTATTGAGTACAACACAAAAAAAAAAAAAGGAAAAACATTGCAATCTCAAACACACAACACACCAAAAAAAAAAAAAAAGATATATATATATATATATATATATATATATATATATATATATATATATATATACACCTTTTTTAAATGTTTATTATATATATATTTTTTTGGGTGTGTTGTGTGTTTGAGATCTCAATGATCTCAATGTTTTTTCCTTTTTTTTTTTTTTTTTTTTTTGTTTTTTTGCTTTTTTTTGTGTTGTACTCCATTTGTAGATCTTTTCTAAAAAAATAAAAAGAAGTAAAAAAAAAAAAATAAAAAAAAGTGAAAAAGTCAGATTTTTTGCATTTAGATGTGGGAACCCTCCGCCTTTCCAGCGGTCTCATTCCTCCTCTTTGGGGAATAAATATATATATCCTAGGACCTCCCAAAGAGGAGGAATGAGACCGCTGGAAAGGCAGAGGGTTCCCATATCTAAATGCAAAAAATATGACCTTTTCACTTTTTTTTTTTTTTTACTTCTTTTTATTTACTTTAGAAAAGATTTACAAATTGAGTACAACACAAAAAAAAACCAAATAAAACAAAAAAAGGAAAACCATTGAAATCTCAAACACACAACACACCAAAAAAAAAAAATATATATATATAATAAACATTTAAAAAAGGTGTATATCCTAGGACCTTATTTGAATATCATAGCAACATTATTTATTCCCCAAAGAGGAGGAATGAGACTGCTGGAAAGGCGGAGGGTTCCCATAACTAAATGCAAAAAATCGGACTATTCCCACTGATCTTCTCCCACAGGGCCGGGACAAGGGGTGGGCGCCATAGGTTTACTGTAGGGATGGGGGCACCTTCCTTCTGTTACACAGCTGCAGGGGAGGACTGGGCCAGGGGAAGAAAGATTGCTTTCATTTTGAGTTTTAATGAGTTTTGATATTTAAAGTAGATGTAAACCCTCAACTGGATGACAGTAAGTTTGCTCTGCGTGTCATAAACAATTACCCTTTTTAAAAATAAAATCATTGTTTTCACATTTTATTTTTACTTTTTATTTATTTTAAAAAAGATTTACAAATTGAGTACAAAAAAAAAAATTGAAATCTCAAACACACAACACACAAAAAAAAAAATATAATAAACATTTAAAAAAGGTGTGTATATATATATATATATATATATATATATATTTTTTTTTTTTTTTTGTTTTTTTAGTTCTTTTTATTTATTTTAGAAAAGATTTACAAATTGAGTACAACACACACAGCAAAAAAAAATGGAAAAACATATTGAAATCTCAAACACACAACACACCAAAAAAAAAATAAAAATATATAAACATTAGAAAAAGATGTATATCCTAGGACCTTATTTGAATATTATAGCAACCTTTTTATTCCCCAAAGAGGAGGAATGAGACTGCAGGAAAGGCAGAGGGTTCCCATATCTAAATGCAAAAAATCTGACTCTTTCACTTTTTTTTTTTTTTTTTTTTTTACTTTTTATTTATTTTAGAAAATATCTGCAAATTAAGTACAACACAAAAAAAACAAAAAAAAAACAAAAAAAAAAGGAAAAACATTGAATTTCAAACACACAACACACCAAAAAAAAAAAATATATATAACAAACATTTAAAAAAGGTGTATATCTTTTTTCTTTATTTTAATATTATAGCAACATTGTTTATTCCCCAAAGAGGAGGAATGAGACCGCAGGAAAAGCAGAGGGCTCCCACATCTAAATGCAAAAAATCGGACTATTCCCACTGATCTTTTTCCCACAGGGCTGGGATAAGGGGTGGGTGCTATAGGTTTACTGTAGGGATGGGGGTACCTTCCTTTTGTTAGATGGCTGCAGGGGAGGACTGGGGCAGGGGGGCAATTGCCCCCCGGGCCGCTCTAATGCCCTGTAAAAAGGTTTAGGGTGGATTTTTTTTGTGGTCCAAGACCAGAACTGGGAGAGCTTAGGGAGATTATACAGGAAGTGGAAACGTGATGGGTCCTAAATTTCTGGCAAGTTCAACAAGTTTTTTTGCATATAAAAAAACACTTTATGGTATATTAACTAGATCAAAAGAGAACGCAAAAGATCATTTCATAAATACTTTAAATGTCTTCCAGGATTCAAAGAGGTTTGAAGGCATTGATTCGGATTTCAAAGAGTTGGCCAACGATGCTAATAAGACACCAAATGTGGTGGAAGCAACCAACAAACCTGGACTGTATGAGAAGCTAGAGGACATCCAGGGCAGGTAGGAGATACAAAGGGCTGAGTGACTTCTGGTGGCTTATCGATGACCAGTATGAATGCCAAATGCCCGTCGTGTTTTTTTTTTTTGCTTACAGTTGGCGGTGTGATGTGTATATTCAGAAAGACGTTGAAGTGATTCTTACACGTGTTGGTTTTGTTATTGACCCCCAGGTTGTCATTATGTGAAAAGGCCTTGGCCGAATATCTGGATACCAAGCGTCTGGCTTTCCCGAGATTTTACTTTATATCATCAGCTGATCTTTTGGACATCCTTTCCAATGGCACCAACCCTCAGCTTGTAAGTTGCTTTGTCCGTTAGTAGAAATCTGTTCTTTTGAAATTTTCCCCCAACCCACTGATACTTACCTTGGCTATGCTGCACCACTGCCCATTTACCCACCTGAGCTCTCAGTAGTACCCGGTGCTTCAGGGTCTGGGTAAGCATGTAACCTTCTCCCTTCCTCATAGGATGCAGTGTTCAGGCCTGAGAGGCCAATGCCAGGCCTGAATGCTGTCATGTGGAGGAATCATGGAAGTAGATAACTGAATGACCTTTACTTTGCTTCATGCATTATTGGCGCTTTTCCACTGCATGGAACCGAACGGTTCGGCTCTCTTTTGTGCTTTTCCACTGCTGGTACCGCATGGTACGGTGTTGGAACGGCTCGGTACGGTACGGCGGCGCTTTTCCACTGCTGGTACCACATGGTACGGTGTTGGAACGGTTCGGTACGGTACGGTACGGCGGCGCTTTTCCCACTACATGGAACCGAACAGTACGGCTCTCTAAAACAGTACCACCTCGATTGTGGTTCCAAGAGGTACCATACCGGTACCATATCCCACAATCCTTTGCATGCAGCCTTGACTGTTTGTCACTACTAGCCACTGATTGGTCAGAGAATCGTTGTTATCCAACAATAAACTATCAGTGCAAAACCAAGTGATAAAATCAATGTGCATAAAAATCAATGTGCATCAAGTGCAATAAATCAATGTGCAGCAAATCAATGTGCATAAAATTAAATGTATTCGGCAGCATACACTAATCGTGTCCACACCTCACAATCAAAATCATATAAATCAAAACGTGATGCGCCAGATGTGCACAAAATTAATAAGTGACCATAGAAAACAATAGAGTGTCCAAGTAGGATGTGTGCTAAAAGCAATTGATAATGTGTCCAAGTGTCCAAATATCATAGATAAAGCCTTGATCCCGTGAGAGTTGATAAGGAAACACCAGGTGTGTCAAATCCCTTCACCAGTAAGATTGGCCTCTCACCTTAATATAGGACCCAAACGGGCCAGCATTGGCTTATATGGGGATATTAGACTCCAAGGATAACTCTCCAGCCTTCCACCTCCAGAGGTCGATGGGACATGTGATAAAGATATAAGGCAGAAAATCTAGTGCTCTCTGCTTGAGTGTCCCTATACGTGTTACGCCGGAGCGTCGGCTTGACCCCTACCGAAGAAGCCAACGGAGCCGACGCTCCGGCGTAACGCATATAGGGAGGCAGAGCCTGCGTGCCTGACGCCAATCATCTCTCGGGTGGAACTCTCATACTGAATGCCATACAAGCAGGCACGGCTGAGTGCCTGAAAAATGTGAGTTACCCTTTTACTTTCAATAAAGCTCATTTACACTCAAGCAGAGAGCACTAGATTTTCTGCCTTATATCTTTATCACATGTCCCAGCGACCTCCGGAGGTGGAAGGCTGGAGAGTCATCCTTGGAGTCTAATATCCCCATATAAGCCAATGCTGGCCCGTTTGGGTCCTATATTAAGGTGAGAGGCCAATCTTACTGGTGAAGGGATTTGACACACCTGGTGTTTCCTTATCAACTCTCACGGGATCAAGGCTTTATCTATGATATTTGGACACTTGGACACATTATCAATTGCTTTTAAGCACGCATCCTACTTGGACACTCTATTGTTTTCTATGGTCACTTATTAATTTTGTGCACATCTGGAGCATCACGTTTTGATTTATATAATCGTTGCTATCCCACCCACTTACTTTAGTACTACTTTAGTGGAAAATCAAACCGTACCGAACCGTTCCAACACCATACCATACGGTACCATGCAGTGGAAAACCAAACCGGGCCAAGCAGGGCCGAATAGAGCCGAGCCGGTACTTGCAGTGCAAAAGTGCCATATGTCTTATTACCAATTGCCATGTTTTTTTGTTAAATAAAAAAATCCCTTTTCGCACCTTTTTTTTCCTCCCTTGACAACGTGACAATAGTGACAAGGTAGACGCGTTTCACAAACTGCAATGTGTGCTTAATCATTACCAGGTAATGATTAAGCTCACATTGTAGTGTGTGAAACGCGTCTACCTTGTCACTATTGTCATGTTGGGATGTCCAGTCAATAAATCTGGAATTTTACCTCATCTGGAGTGCAGCCAATTCTTTTTCTTCAGGAACCAAAGGTAACTAGTAACAATACAGTTGTTAAGTTTTGTTTGGCTAAATAAAAGAGGTCATTTTGCAAAATGTTTCAATGAATCTGGAGTTTGGCTTTAAAACATGCTACCCTGGGAATGAGAAGTTTCTGATGACTAAACCTCTACAGGTAAAACATGGATTCCATCCCTTTGTTCTGCTAATGGTACACCAGAAACCTTTGTAATTAAGTGTTTCTCTGATTCTTGCATTCTTTTAATACTCTGAGATTTCACACAGAAGCCTCCACTAGCTCAGACATCTACAGCGAACACATTGTCTCTATTCATCCTCCAGTAATGGATCTGCTTTGTCACAGGTCATGCGTCATTTGTCCAAATTGTTTGACAACATGGCCAAGATGAAATTCAAAGACAGTGAACCAAAGATTGCGCTTGGCATGTACAGCAAAGAAGACGAATATGTCACATTCAGTGAACCCTGTGACTGCAGCGGCCAGGTGAGTGTGAGGACCAGAGACCGGGGTGACCTGGGCCAGGTGGGTGTGGGGACCAGGGACATGGATGGCCTGGGCCAGGTCAGTGTGGGGACAGGGGTGGGTGGCCTGGGCCAGGTCAGTGTGGGGGACCAAGGACAGGGGTGGACCTGGTGGCCTGGACCAGGTTGGTGTGGGGACCAGGCGGTAGGGGTGGCTTGGACCAAATCAGTGTTGGGCCAGGGACAGGGATGGCCTGGGCCAGGCAGTGTGGGGACCAGAGACAGTGGTGGCATGGGCCAGGTGGGTGTGGGGACCAAAGACATGGATGGCCTGGGCCAGGTGGGTGTGGGGACCAAAATGTAGTTCAAATCTCCTGCGCTCAAGTGCAATAATGGGAAGGAAGAGGCAAGTTCCCGAAAAATGGATGGGTATGACTGAAGGTCTTGCTGCCACCTCGGGACCAAGGGTATCCGATACAAACTGAAGAAAGATAACAAAAAGAGGGGAGCACCGACCTAGTGCATTACCACTAAAAAAATGTATTAAAAATAGTAAAATGCATAAAATATACTCACAAAAATAGTGTGATAATACACACACATCCACACATGGCCACCTTTGAGACATCTTCACTTATTTATAGAATTGTTGATATGTGTGTATTATCACACTATTTTTGTGAGTATATTTTATGCATTTTACTATTTTAATAAATGTTTTTAGTGGTAATGCACTAGGTCGGTGCGCCCCTCTTTTTGTTATCTTTCCCCTGGTGTGGGGACCAGGGACAGGGGTGGCCTGTACCAGGTGGGTGTGGGGGACCAGGGACAAAGGTGGCCTGTGGGTGTGGGGACCAGGGACAGGGGTGGCCTGTGCCAGGTGGAGACCAGGGACAGTGGTGGCCTGGGCCAGGTCAGTGTGCAGACCAGGGGCAGGGGTTGGCCTGGGTCAGTTGGGAGTGGGGACCACGGACAGGGGTGGCCTGGGCTAGGTGGGTGTGGGGACCAAAGACATGGATGGCCTGGGCCAGGTTGGTGTGGGGACCAGGGACAGGGGTGGCCTGTGCCAGGTGGGTGTGGGGACCATGGACAAAGGTGGGCTGTGCCATGTGGGTGTGGAGACCAGGGACAGGGGTGGCCTATGCCAGGTGGAGACCAGGGAAAGCGGTGGCCTGGGCCAGGTCAGTGTGCAGACCAGGGACAGGGGTTGGCCTGGGTCAGGTAGGTGTGGGGACCACGGACAGGGGGTGGCCTGGGCCAGGTGGGTGTGGGGACCAGAGATAGGGGGTGGCCTGGGCAAGGTGGGTGTGGAGACCAGAGACAGGGGTGGTCTGGACCATGCAGTGTGGGGACCAGGGACAGCGGTCCCCCAGCCTGCGATTGGCCAGTGAAGTATCCGCAGCAGAATGTTTGGCTCATCCCTCCCTTGACTCTGCTTTTTCCTTCTGTCCAACATGTTCCATGCAAACTGACCAGCTCAGCAAAAGTCTGTACAATACCAGTATGATATTTCAGATATACAGCATATAAAATTAGGTGCTGAGGGGGGCCCTTTGTGGCAGGATATTATCTGGAAATATCCCTCACTATAGATGGACATTACACAACAGCAAAAGCAGAGCTGATTGAATAGACAAATTTATGTGTCCCATCTACTGATCTTCATTTGTAACGTTTCTGTAACATTGACTGTTCTTCCTCAGGTTGAACTCTGGCTGAATCGTGTACTGGACAGCATGAGAGCCACCGTACGGCATGAGATGACGGAGGCTGTCACGGCGTATGAAGAGAAGCCGCGAGAACAGTGGTTGTTTGACTACCCTGCCCAGGTGAGGGCGCCAGCGAGACTGCAGTTGTAGCCGGCAGGCATCAGATTCCATTCTGTGTTCTGCACGATGGTGGTCACACAGCTAAATCCAGCAGGATCACACAGTCACATGTTTACCGAATGCCTGAATAACATTAAACTCCAAGACTGCGCCCAGCTCTGGGAATTGCACCTCATTGGGTCATATCTCGTAGACAGTTGTAGACCCAAACACACATGGTGGTCTGTTTGTTCTGTCTTTGGCACAAATTTTTTTACATTTTTTTATTTAAGGATTTCTGAAAGCAAAAAATTTTTCTTGGTCGCCTGACTTTCAGGGATGGAAATATTCTATGGTATCCAGGTATCTCATTTAAAGTCCCAAATTCCCCCTTTTTGCAAAATATTTTTCTAGTTATAAGAATATATTAATGAAGGGTTTTTTTTTTTTTTTTTTTGCTGCCCTTGTGTCTTGCAAAGATTTCCCTTTGTTTCTTGTGCCGATGACACAACAGGAAGGCAATCACTCCAAGGCAAGAGGAAATCTTAGAACAGGGCTTCTCAACCTGTAAGCAAGACCTAGCTTTCTTCCACGTGGCCAACATGTGCATTTAACCCAGGGGATTCCGCCACACCTTGCTGTTCCTCAGCATAGCACTCATAACATGTGGACCAAAGGGAAAAAAAACAAAGGGGTGCCATAGCATAAAACCTTTTTATTAAAAAAAATTACTTAAGAACAAATGCACACTCAATGTAGATGTACTGCCCCCAACACACAGGTATTACGCTTGCTCCTGTACAGCTGTTGGCTCCACCAGTAAACTCGATGTGAAGCCGGTCCATGTGCAGGATGACTTCACTGTCCGTAGCTCCACCCGTCATGTTTCATCATCAGACGTCTTCAAGGAGCATACCCTGAAGACGCTGAATGACGAAACACGTCGGGTGGAGCTATGGACCATGACATCCCACACAGGAACTGGTCTCACATTGAGTTAGCTGGTTTTGTGTAGAGCGCTGTATATTAGTTAGAGATGGGCTGAACACCACCCTGTTAGAAATGTTCTAACCCGAATGGCGAACCCCATTGAAGACTAACGGTGCCGAACAGGGAAAATCACTAGTGTCCATTTTGAAGTCTTATATGCAAGTAATTGGCCATAAAAGGGGTATAGGGGTCTGGGTTCTGCCCTGGGGGACATGTAGCAAAAACAAAAAAAAGGTAAAAACTATCGTTTTTTCAGGAGCAGTGAGTTTCAGTTATGCTAAAAAGGATAAGTCCAGTCAAAAACGAACGCTAAACCAGCTCTTTGCCACATTCTAAGGCAGGGGCAGGAAAGACAGATTCTGATAAACCCCCCACCCCCATCAACATGGGAACAGGGTGCTTTGGGGTGGTTTGAAGCCCCCCCTGCTCCAAAGCCCCCTACCCCCCCATGTTAGGAAGGGGGGGCATTCGCTTATCCCCTCCCCTTTCCTGACCTACCGGTTGCATGCTCTGATAAGAGTCTGGTATGGATTTTGGGGGGACCCCACACAGGTTTTTTTTTTGAATTTTGTTGTGGGGTTCCCCCTTAAAATACATACCAGACCGAAGAGCCTGAATGGACTGGGGGGGGGGGGGCCCTGCCCACCCTGTTTTTTTCCTTATTTTTTTACTGGCACATTCAGCTGTCAGCGGGGAAACCCATCGACAGCTATGGACTCATCAGTTGTTAAGGAGGCCGCGGCTGGCTTTACGGTCTCGCTCCTTAACAGCCAGCTTACACTGTGCCCTGATTGGGCAGAGTGCACTAGCTGCATAGTGATCAGACAGGTAAATGACCGTACACCCAGCCTGCGGTTTTATAGGCCTTACAGCAGTTGTAGGACGGAAAGTAATTTCAGGTGCTAATTAGGCAATATACTAACCTGTGGACTCCCTCGCCCCGTCCCTCTCCAGGTCGCCCTCACCTGCACACAGATTTGGTGGACCACGGAGGTCGGCATCTCCTTCGCCCGGCTAGAAGAAGGCTATGAGAACGCCATGAAGGAGTACTACAAGAAGCAGGTCGGCCAGTTGAACACGCTCATCACCATGCTGATCGGGCAACTTTCTAAGGGAGAAAGACAGAAGATTATGACCATCTGTACAATCGATGTGCATGCTCGTGACGTCGTCTCCAAGATGATCCTGCAGAAGGTGAACGTTATCGGATGATTATTTTACTTTTCTCGTTTAATAATTTTTATTGCTGGTATATCAAAAGCATGCAGTAATACAAACGCACCTAGTCCACCCGCGTGGGGGGCTACAACTGGCGACATAGACAACATAAATGTACATGTAGCACCCTAAAAGTAGGTGCTAGGTAAATTTATAGTGGGCCTTGTCTGCCTAACAGCAGGGCCATGATTGTTTTTGGTTAGGGTGTCATGGCTTCCAGGTGTGTCTGCTGAGGAGGGAGTCTCCCCACTGGATCTGTGAGAGGCTTCTCATAGGGCAGTGGAGGAAAGCCAATCAGGGACACATTCAGGCTTGTAACTACCCCAGAAGGCGGATTCTGCTGCAAAGGATTCTGGGAGTGGGTATAAGTCTGAGGGGAGTGCGTGACTCAGCGTCTTTGGTGGGAGCAGAGTCCCAGGAGGGAGAGAAGGGCTGTCTCTGCTCCTGTTTGAGGAAGTGGATGTCTCGGGGTGCTTTCTGAGAATCCAGATTCAGATCAGATGCTGAGTTGAGCTGTGGGGATCCGGTGTGCCGAGAACCAAGAATATCAGTCTGTCCCTGATGTTTTTCCTGGAGAGAAGTGGCTTCTTTGCTGCCCTTCTTGACAACAGGCCATCCTCCAAATGACTTCTCCTCACACTTGTCTGCTGCCATTCCTGAGCAAGCTCTGCACTGATGGCTCACCAGCGATTTCTAGTGGAACTGCAACATTGCAGCGGATAGATCGGACCCCTAAATTACATTTTTGCCATTTTTTTGGGGGGGGGGGGGGTCAGTGACATTACTACAGTAATCAGTGCTAAAAATATACTCTGTTACTGTACTAATGACACTGGCAAGGACGGGGTTAACTCAGGGGCGATCAAAGGGTTAGGTGTGAGCCTAGGGGGGTGCTTTCTAACTGTGAGGGGGATGGGCTTGTGTGATCCTAAATAGGAGGAACACAGGCACTCTGTACTGATTCCTGAGAGAACAACGGTCTGCTGTGTTTACAACAGCAGACCGTCCTTCTCTCTCCATGGGGAGCGATCGCAGCCGCCGGCCCCATGAATCAGCTTCCCCGCTGGCTAATGGGGGCGTGCCCAGGATCGCCGTACATGATCCTGCGGATCCGTACAGGTACGGCGATTCGCGCAGCCGAGCCAGCCTGCCGCAGTATATATTCGTTACTCCACCCCAAACTCGCTCATCCATGTCTTTATGGACCTTGCTTTGTACACTGGTGAGCAGTCATGTTGGAACAGGAAGGGGCCATCCCCAAACTGTTCTCACAAAGTTGGGAGCATGAAATTGTCCAAAATGTCTTGGTATGCTGACCCCTTAAGAGTTCCCTTCACTGGAACTAAGGGGCCAAGCCCAACCCCTGAAAAACAACCCCTAGACCAACCCCCCACCAAATGATTTGGACCAGTGCACAAAGAAAGGTCCATAAAGACATTGATGAGCGAGTTTGGGGTGGAGAAACTTGACTGGCCTGCACAGATTCCTGACCCTAACCCAATATAACACCTTTGGGATGAATTAGAGCGGAAACTGCGAGTCAGGCCTTCCCATCCACCATCAGCGCCTGACCTCACAAATGCCCTCCTGGAAGAATGGTCAAAGATTCCCATAGACACACTCCTAAACCTTGTGGACAGCCTTCCCAGAAGAGTTGAAGCTGTTATAGCTGCAAAGGGTGGGCCAACTCAATATTGAACCCTACGGACTAAGACTGGGATGCCATTCAATTTCATGTGCGTGTAGAGGCAGGCGTCCCAATACTTTTGACAATATAGTGCATGTGTCTACGTAATGCAGAAGGTTTATGAAAACTTTAATAATTCATTTTGGTCATCAGATAAGGTAACTGCTTGGTCTGCTTTGGGTCATTTGATTTTCCTGTTGTATGTCCTCATTTCACAGGTGGACAATGCCCAAGCCTTTGTGTGGCTGTCTCAGCTCCGACACCGCTGGGACGACGACAAGAAGCATTGCTTCGCCAACATCTGCGACGCTCAGTTCCTCTACTCCTATGAATATCTTGGCAACACTCCTCGGCTGGTTATCACGCCTCTAACAGATAGGTGGGTGACACGGGCGCCAGCAGCGCCGAACACGGCGTCCCTTTTTATAAATAGCTGATCTGTGCGGGAATGACGGTCCAATGGCCAACACTCTATAGACAGCTGCTCAGCAGAGTTCACACCAGAAAATCCCATTGCATTATCCCTCGTGGAGACAAAACAATTGGAGTCGTTTGGTTGGATGGACTTGTTCCATATAGTGTGTCTCCTCTATAAGGGTCGTAAAAAAGGGAAATCTGTTTGTTTTGCGTGGTGTTTTATATTTTTTGCAAACATTTTTCACCAGTTTTGTTCACTCCTTTTTTATGGCTGTGCCAAAATGGGGTGTGGTTTCCAAGAGAGAACAAAATACGGTATATACCATGCCGTGCCCCTCATACCCATGGTAGGGGAATTTCTTTTTTTTTTGTGGATACACTTAAAGGATAAATTCACCTTCGGGAACATTTTACATCGATGGTCGGCAAGCTGTCGATCCTGATCTATAAGTCAACCACGGGCAGCCGACAGGTAAATCGGGAACACAGCCCTGCATTGCCAGTCCTTCCACTGCCTTTCCAGTCCTTACATTCCTTCCGCCTCCGAGAGTGGGACACATCACAGTACAGGAGGTGCCGGAGTTAACTGTTCACATTGACCAGCAGGTGATTGGTTACTAGGGAGCTGGACAGTCCTAGCAACCAATCACCAGCTTCTTCTTTAAAAGTTAACTCTGGCAGCTCCCACCCTCCATCCAGTACTGTGACACCTCCCGCTCCCTCCGATCTCCTCGGTATACACCAGTGTAAGGTAGGAGACTGCTACCTACACTCTGTGTGTGGGCGTGTGTGTGTGGGGGGGGGGGGACAGAAGAAATTCTACTGGGTGTGTGAAGGTTACAGGTGGCACTGCTTTTGGGGGGTAGGGCACCGGACATTGCTATGCGGGGGGGGGGGTCAGAAAACACTACCTTGAGGGGTAAAGGGGCAGAGGACACTACATGGGGGTGATGTGAAGGGGGCGAGAAAACTGGTTTGGGGAACACAGGACACTGCTATAGGGAGAGGGGCAGGCAGAGGACACTACAACACTGGGGGGGGTTGATGTGAAGGGGGACCCTGTTATGTGGAGGGCAGAGGACACTACAGTTGGGGTGATGTAAAGGGGGGAAGGGGACACTGCTATGAATGGGGGGGGGCAGAGGACACTACCTAGGGGGGTTTGTACAGGGGGGGCCGAGGACACTCCGGAGGCAGGGTAAAGGGGGGGCACAGGACACTCCTTTAGGATCGCAGAGGACACTGTTATGGGGGGGCAGAAGACACTGCACTTGGGGGGTCGATGTGAAGGGGGACACAGGACACTGTTATGGGGGAGCAGAGGGCACTACAATGGGGGTGATGTGAACGGGGGCAGAGGACTCTGCTATGGGGGTCACAGAACACTACAGTGGGGCAGTGGGGGGGGGGAGGGGGGTGATGTTGAGGGAGCAGAAGTCACTTCTATGGGGCTGGGGAAAAAGAAGACACCACAGTGGTGGTGGTGGGTGGAGGGGGCAGTGTTATAAGAGCGGGTGAGCAGGGCACTGATGTGCGGAGAAAGAAGAAACTACTGTATGGGACTGGGGGGGGGGGGGGGAGTGGAGAACAGAGGAGCAGAGGACACTACTGTGGGGAGGATGATGTGACGGGGAGCAGAGGACACTACTGTGGTTGGGGGTGGGGAGCACAGGACACTATGCTGTGTTTTCATTGAGGGTTTATTAGTTATTTATTTTTTAAAGGCCCCCCTTCCCACCAAACGGGGATCTCTGTTTTCCTCCATGCTATCCAGGTGGATCTTAATCTCTGAAAGGTTGCCTAATCCTGTGTTACATGTTCCACCTGTTTTTAGGGTGGGACTTATATGTTCCCGCTCCTGCAGAAGCTCAGCGATCCAAGCCCTCAGTGTGACAGCAGTATGGGGAGAAGTTCCCCATGCCAGCTGTTACTTTTTGAAAAGAGCGTATAATTTTCAGATTTTGGCTTGTAGTTCTCAATGAAATACCACGGCGCTGTTGAGCACTTGGGTAGTTCATTGATTCTTCCTGTCGTCGTGAAGCTGCCTGCCCGTATGAGGTACGGGCAGACCGATTACGCTGGCAGGAGTCCTGCATGACATCAGCGGTCTGTTGATCACTGGTGCAATGCCTAAAAATAAAAAGTAAATGCACTTTTTTTTTTTTACCTGCAAAAAAGTGTGCATTTATTATTATTTTTTGAAAAGGTGAACCCCTTTAACAAACAAGAGGAGTCCCATTGCCTTGTGGAATGTCAGAAGGTGGGCTAGAGCTCCAATTCAACACACACCATTGGGACAATGCTATGGAAAACCTCTCGTATTTGAAACTTACAGCTTTTTGCCCCACCAGATGTTACATCACCCTGACCCAGTCCCTCCATCTCACCATGAGTGGAGCCCCGGCGGGACCAGCTGGCACTGGAAAAACCGAAACCACCAAGGACTTGGGTCGAGCCCTTGGAATTATGGTGTACGTCTTCAACTGCTCTGAACAAATGGACTACAAGGTAATTCATCTTTCAGGCTTCAAGCTTGGTTATCGTTGTTTGCATAGGTTTCCTTTCATCATACAATACCTCCGTCTTTCATTGTATTTTCCAGTCTTGTGGAAACATCTACAAGGGCCTGTCACAGACCGGAGCCTGGGGCTGCTTTGATGAGTTCAATCGGATCTCTGTGGAGGTCTTGTCGGTGGTGGCCGTGCAGGTGAGGAACTGTCTCGTAACTTGGTGGGTCCACCATGTCTCGTAACTTGGTGGGTCCACCATGTCTCGTAACTTGGTGGGTCCACCATGTCTCGTAACTTGGTGGGTCCACCATGTCTCGTAACTTGGTGGTTCCACCATGTCTCGTAACTTGGTGGGTCCACCATGTCTCGTAACTTGGTGGTTCCACCATGTCTCCTAACTTGGTGGTTCCACCATGTCTCGTAACTTGGTGGTTCCACCATGTCTCGTAACTTGGTGGTTCCACCATGTCTCGTAACTTGGTGGTTCCACCAATAGGAAAAGTACCAAATATTTCACGTTTGTTTTAGATAAGGTAAATAATCAATTTCCTCTCACCAAAGTCCTAAGGCCCCAATAACACCTCAGCATTTTGTAGCTTGAAGCTCGAAGCTCCAAAACGCTGGAGGAGAAACAAATCAATTACTCTCTATGGAATTGGTTCACATCTTCACTACAAGTCGCCTAAAGCCAAACGCCTGAAGCTCAAAAAAGATCTGGAGCTTCTTGTGTAGCTCAAATTGGGCAGATTTGCGCATTTTTGGCCCATTTTTATTCCCGAAACGTTGCTGTATGTTTTTCATGTGAGCACAGACATAAAGCTTTGGCCCCTTTTCGAGGAATCCATGGTGTGTTGACGACATTTCTTCACTTTGATCATTCACGGTTTCCAGCCTGTGGCCATTACAGCACCCAGCACTAATGAACAGCCGGTTTCTTAAATGTGTGCGTGGGGAATATTGTGTTTTGATTTGTGCATTTTGTTGCACAGTTTTCTGCAAAAATTTAAAAATAAAAAAGTAATAATATACAGATAAATAAATGTAAAATAAATACACAAGTAAAAATCATTATGAATAAATAAAAATAATAATTTGTAATAATAAATAAATAACTCCTAACCTTAAAAAAAATACCAAACTTACAAAAAGGCAGATAAATACAAATATGTGAATATCACTTATTAAATAATTACTGTATGCAGTTTACTTAATACTTATTATTACTTACACAGTAATTATTTAATAAGTGGTATTCACATATTTGTATTTATCTGCCTTTTTGTAAGTTTGGTTTATTTATTCATTAATTTATGCACAATAGCACTTTCACGAAGATATCACCATATAATTTCACACACCACTATTTATAAGGGTAGCGCCACAAACCAACATCCCATATAACATTTTTTGATACCGTACCCCAGCCCAAAGGGGTAAGTTGGTGGCAGCTTATACCTCCAAATTTTTTATCTTTTAGTAGATTATCACACTATCCGTAGCGCTGGTCCTAATAGTTTTCTTTTTTCTTAAAAAAAATGACATTTACTATTAATAATAACACATTTATTTATTGTGAGGGTGTTTATTATTATATATATATATATATATATATATATATATATATATATATATATAATTTTTTTTTGTTTTAGGGTTAGGGGCTAATTATTTATTTAATCTTGCATAGTATTCATTTATTGTTTTTAGGATCATTTTTATTTATTTGTGTATTTATTTTACATTTATTTATTAATTTATTATTTTTATTAGTAGTAGTATTACCACCCTAACCGTAACAAAATAAATTATTAATAATAATAAGACCATAAATAAAATATTAACCCTTAACCCAAACCTAACCCCTAATCCTAAAATAACCTTAACTCCAACAAAAAAAAATAATACATGTATAATAATACTAAAAAAGAAAAAAAAGCTGATAGGAAAGCTAAAAAAAAAAGCTGAAAAACCTAGCAACAAATGATGGAACAGATGGTGGTTTTCTCTATTGGCTAAAAAAAAAAAAAAAAAATGGCGAAACTCAAAAACACTGTATAAAAATATTTATTAATTTATTATTTTTATTAGTAGTACTAACACCCTAACAAAAATAAATAATAAGAAAAGAAATAAAATATTGAAACTTGAAAGGATTAATCCTTTCAATTTTCAGTTTTTCTGATACAGGGATGGAGACGCTAAGCATTACCTGCTGGTCCCAAACAGCCTATATTGTTCATTATAAATAAAATATTAACCCTTATCCAAAACCTAACCCTAACCCCAACCCCTAATTCTAAAATAACCTTAACTCCAACAAAACAAAATAATACGTGAATAATTAAAAATAATAAAAAAGAAATAAAAGCTTATAGGAAAGCTAAAAAAAAAAGCTGAAAAACCTAGCAACAAATGATGGAACAGATAATAGTTTTCTCTATTGGCTAAAAAAAAAAAAAAAAAAATGGCAAAACTCAAAAACACTGTATAAAAATATTTATTAATTTATTATTTTTATTAGTAGTAGTAGTGTTAACACCCTAACAAAAATAAATAATAATAATAAGACAATAAATAAAAGATTGAAAATTGAAAGGATTAATCCTTTACATTTTCAGTTTTTCTGATACAGGGATGGAGACGCTAAGCATTACCTGCTGGTGTCTCACTTAAAGTCCCAAACAGCCTATATTATTCATTATAAATAAAATATTACCCCTTATCCCAAACCTAACCCTAACCCCAACCCCTAATTCTAAAATAACCTTAACTCCAACAAAAAAAATAATACGTGAATAATAATAATAATAAAAAAGAAATAAAAGCTGATAGGAAAGCTAAAAAAAAGCTGAAAAACCTAGCAACAAATGATGGAACAGATAATAGTTTTCTCTATTGGCTAAAAAAAAAAAAAAAAAAAAAAGGCAAAACTCAAAAACACTGTATAAAAATATTTATTCATTTATTATTTTTATTAGTAGTAGTAGTATGAACACCCTAACAAAAATAAATAATAATAATAAGACAATAAATAAAATATTGAAAATTGAAAGGATTAATCCTTTCAATTTTCAGTTTTTCTGATACAGGGATGGAGACGCTAAGTATTACCTGCTGGTCCCAAACAGGCTATATTGTTCATTATAAATAAAATATTAACCCTTAACCCAAACCTAACCCTAACCTCAACCCCTAATCCTAAAATAACCTTAACTCCAACAAAAAATAATAATACGTAAATATTAATAATAAAAAAGAAATAAAAGCTGATAGGAAAGCTAAAAAAGTTGAAAAACCTAGCAACAAATGATGGAACAGATAATAGTTTTCTCTATTGGCTAAAAAAAAAAAAAAAAAAAAAATGGCAAAACTCAAAAACACTGTATAAAAATATTTATTAATTTATTATTTTTATTAGTAGTAGTAGTATGAACACCCTAACAAAAATAAATAATAATAATAATAAGACAATAAATAAAAGATTGAAAATTGAAAGGATTAACCCTTTAAATTTTCAGTTTTTCTGATACAGGGATGGAGACGCTAAGCATTACCTGCTGGTCCCAAACAGCCTATATTGTTTATTCTAAATAAAATATTAACCCTTATCCCAAACCTAACCCCAACCCCAACCCCTAATCCTAAAATAACCTTAACTCCAACAAAAAAAATAATACGTGAATAATAATAAAAAAGAAATAAAAGCAGGTAGGAAAGCTAAAAAAAGCTGAAAAACCTAGCAACAAATGATGGAACAGATAATAGTCTTCTCTATTGGCTAAAAAAAAAAAAAATGGCAAAACTCAAAAACACTCTATAAAAATGCGCTATTTTACATTTATTTATACATTTATTTTTTTTATTAGTAGTAGTAGTAGTAGTATTAACACCCTAACAAAAAGAAATAATATTAATAAGACAATAAATAAAATATTAACCCTTAACCCAAACCTAACCCCAACCCCTAGTCCTAAAATAACCTTAACTCCAACAATAAAAATAATACGTAAATACAGTAATAATAATAAAAAAGTAATAAAAGCTGATAGGAAATATAAAAAAAGCTGGAAAGCCTAGCAACAAATGATGGAAACGATAATAATTTTCTCTATTGGCTAATAAAAAAAAAATGGCAAAACTCAAAAACACTGTAAAAATGCGCTATTTTACATTTATTTATTCATTTATTATTTTTATTATTATTATTATTAGTAGTAGTAGTAGTAGTAGTAGTAGTAGTAACACCCTAACAAAAATAAATAATATAAATAAGACAATAAATAAAATATTAACCCTTAACCCAAACCTAATCCTAACCCCAACCCCTAAACCTAAAATAACCTTAACTCCAACAAAAAATAATACGTAAATAATAATGATAAAAAAAAGAAATAAAAGCTGATAGGAAATATAAAAAAAGCTGGAAAACCTAGCAACAAATGATGGAACAGATGATAGTTTTCTCTATTGGCTAAAAAAAAAAAAGAAAATGGTAAAAAAAAAAAAATATGGCAAAGCTCAAAAACACTATAAAAATGTGCCAAAGTCGTGCATAAAAATGCAAGAAAAATGCTCAAATACGCAATGCATTGCTCAGGTGTGAATCCAGCCATAGGGTTCAACCACATGGGTTAAATATGGGTCCCTTAAAAGAATGAGATTAATGTCTTAATAAGAAACCCCTAATTAGCATCCTATTGATTTCACTCCAATTCTCTGACAGCTTGGTGAGGAAAACAGACTTCAGTATCGTCATGCAGTGATAGGAAGACGCTAGAGGTCAGAGGCATTATGGGAAATTCTCAGCTTCTTAATGGCAAACTTTACAAATATGAGACCTTTTTAAGAAAAGCCTGCAGGGTCCCCGAAGAGATGTAGGAGGTGTTGGAAAGGTCACTGTTTATACCGCGCGTTCTCCCGTCATTCTGTCTACTAATCAACTGGATTTTTAACTCCCATTTACCTTAAGGAGTAGGAGAGTGATTCTGAATCTGAATATGGATTCTGAGTGTGAGCCTTAGTGGCAAAAAGCAATTTATTTCATATCAACAAACAATAATTAAAGGAATGGCCTCTGATCATTTCTGTTCCCTGACCAATCAGTCATTGCTATTCCCTGACCTAAAAATCTGTGACTTGATTCTTCTCGATGAATGAGCGCCACCCACAGGGGAGGACTGGGCCAGGGGGCAGTGGGGCAATTGCCCCCCGGGCCACTTTGATGCCCCATAAAAAGGCTGCACCACTTCTGCCACAGACATGCCTAAAGGATTCCTGGTAAAGAGAAGTAAAACATCTCCGCCGCTGACCTACTGAGTGTGGGATAAAGGACAAGGACAAAACGCAGGTCTCTCCCCCAGCATGGATGGTGTAAACTGTGCCAGAAGAGAGGCCAGTTCCATGCACCACTGGAGACTCTCCACCCCTGGCCAGCCCTGATCGAGCTGTCCCAGCTCCCCCCAACCGCCCCCTGTTGGCCAGGTCAGGAACCCGGTCAGTAGAGAGTACCTGGAGCTGTGCTTCAGCCTAAAATGTGGGTCAGGAGGAAGCCAGGAAGAGGGATAGTGGGAGCGACGCCAATTTGCTGCACCATGGACTTCTGGTTTGTACTTGCCCCCTGGGCCGAAGGTTGCCAGTCACCCCTTGGCCACCCAGATATACACAAGTATCTTATCCATCCTCTCTTCTTCTTCTGCCAGGTGAAAAGCATTCAAGACGCCATCAGAGATAAGAAGAAGAGGTTTAACTTTCTTGGTGAAGAGATTAATCTGATTCCATCAGTTGGGATCTTCATCACCATGAACCCCGGGTACGCCGGCCGTACCGAACTCCCGGAAAATCTCAAGGCACTGTTTAGGTAGGTTCAAGAAGTGAAATCTCTAGCAATTAGTATGCAAAAATCTGGTGACTTTCTGGGGTCTAATAGTAATAAAAATGATTTAGCAGAGGAAGAAAACGGACTTTAAGGCACCATATAGAGTCACAAGCAGGGCTGCTGTTAGAAATCATGGGGCCCTGTACAGCCTACCGGACATGCCCCCCTCCCCTGCCCCATACCACTTAATTGGTGGCCCTGCCCTCTAAACTCCCCACTGCCCCCCACTCTACATCCTTCTTACACCTTGCTCTACACCTCCTGTAATACCACTACCCCAACACTCTTCATCACCTGCTTCCCCAGCTACTAGCACCCTCTACCACCTATATCTAGCATTACTCTATCTGTACCCTCAATAAACCTCACCGTGTACCCCACCCCCCACCCTGCACCCCTTGCATCCCCCATTAGCCCACATTCTGTATCCCCAGCATTCTGCACCCCCTACATTCCTTCTTACACCTTCCTCTACACCTCCTGTGATGCCACTACCCCAAAACTCTGCATCCCCAACTACCAGCATCCTGTACCACCTACATCTACCACTACTCTATCTGTACCCTCATTAAACCTCACAGCGTACCCCTGAACTGCTCTGCACCCCCTGTATCCCCCATTAGCCTACACTCTGTATCCCCAGCATTCTGTACCTCCTACATTGCTTCTTACACCTTCCTCTACACCTTCTGTAATCCCACTACCCCAAAACTCTGCATGCCCAACTACCAGCACCCTGTAGCACCTATAGCTCCCACTACTCTATCTGTACCCTCATCAAACCTCACAGTGTACCCCTGAACTACCCTGCACTCTGCACCCCCTGTATCCCTCATTAGCCCACACTCTGTGACCCCTGCATTCTGCACCCCCTACAATCCATCTTACACCTTGCTCTACACCTCCTGTAACCCCACTACCCCAAGACTCTTTATCACCTGCTTCCCAAGCTACCAGCACCCTGTAG
>NC_138778.1:14441194-14456194 GCF_965119305.1 Pelophylax lessonae | reverse complement strand
CCGATGCCAAGGTTGCCAGCAGGAAGAAATGGAAACTCTCTTACAGGGAAAGGATTGACCTGATTAAAACCTACCTGATCCTGGTATTTCTGTATGTCTGCTTTCTCTGTGTTTTGCCAGTGTCTCTCTATACAAAGATCTACAGCTGTTTCTTCCAGCTGTTATGGGGGAACAAACTGAACCTCGTTAAGAGGTCTGTAACCTACCTTCCCAGGCAGATGGGTGGCTTAGGTATGGTCAACCCGGTGGTATTCTTTTCTCTGATGTTTTTAAAACATAATTTTGGTAACATGCTGGCAGAGGAACCACCTGAGTGGGCTGGTATTTTTTCAGTACTGGTTTAGGCCTTTTCTGTGAAGCTGGGAGAATGGTGGGCCAGTGAAAAGCCTGAGGGTCCAACACGGTAAGCTCCGGGCTTATGTTGCCCCGTGCCTGAAAATGCTTTAGCAGTGGCAAGTGACATCGGAGAAAATTAAGTCTCTTCCTAGGAAGGCCCTGGAAAGGAGGGTTGTTGAATCTGCCTTTAGCGAGCCACTGGCCTTGAGGGATTGCCCAGGCCCTGTTACAAGGCAGGGTCTGCGTTTGAATACCTTAGAGAGAATCCCTATAAGGCCGCATTCACACTTGAGCGTAGCGTTTTTGCACGTTTTTTACCATGATTTTTACCGCGACTTTCAGGCGTTTTTTTCAGGCGTTTTTTGGAGGCAGGCATTGACATCTATCAAAAACGCTGGTAATCAGCCCAAAAAGAAGCTCATGTACTTTTTTCAGCTACAGGCATTTTGCTTCAGGCGTTAAAATGCTCAGATGTGAACAGGGGCCATTTAAATGAATGGGGTTTTACTTTTTGGGCGTTTTGGTATTTTTTTTTAGCGTTTTTGGAGCTGAAAAACGCTCAAAAACGCCCAGGTGTGAATGGAGCCTAAAGTTTTGGGATTTGGCCATGCTCTCGTTCCATGGCAGATTCTATGTGAAGGGCAAATTGAACCATCGCTCTGTGGAGAACCATGGTTTTCCAAGTGTGGAGTGTGGCAGTTTGGAGGAGACGATGGACCATTTCTTGCTTCAGTGCCCCTTCAATATAGAAGTCTATAAGTGGGTGGGTGGGGCTCTGGGTATCCCTTTCCTTTCCCGCTTGAGTTATGCGGAGTGGTCGTACGGGTCTTTTGAGTCGCATCGGGATTTTGAGACACTTTTTTTACTCAGCTTAGTAGTCCGTTACTTTATGTGCAATGCACGGTGTCAGGTTTCCACTCAGAAAAAAATCCTTCCTGTCGACGTGGTGGTGCACAACACTCTGGGTGAGGTTGGGAAGATTTGGGGTCTTGAGAAGGACAGGTGGCGGCCGGGAGCCTGGACAAAGGCGTGGAGGAATATCAGGTCCCCGTAGCTGCTATCTGTCAGTCTCTGGGTGTGCGGCTTTTCTTTCTGTCCTTTCACGTCCCCTAGATTTTTTTAAGATCAGATTTTTGGAAAAAGGCTGCATTCATGGGATCAATGTGTAACCGTTTCTTTGCCTGAGGGTGTGTTTTGGTGGAGGTTAGGGCTCTGTTGAGTTCAACCATGATAATAATAATCTGAAAATGTATTGGTATATTTAGTTTTCTTTATGTTTTTTTCTTTCTGCCAAAAAGCAGTTTTCTGTTTCTATGCTGATGTAAGCTATTTGTGTATATATAATTTTTTATTTGCTTTGTATATATGTAAATATGTTTTTATTATGTTTGTAAGATTTTTAATAAACAAAAATTTACATTACGAAATGAATGTCCTCACCCATGTCATAAGGTATGCACAAATGTCCCTTATGCCCCGTACACACGCGTCGATAGTTGGCCGTGAATTTTCGGCCAATGTCCGATCGGCCGATTTTCGGCTTGTTAGTATGATGCTTTCGACAACCGACTCCGACTTTTCGGCCGAATAAAATCTGGTGTGCAGGCTATAAAATTTTTGTTGGCCGTCACCACAACGGCCGATTTTCCATCAGTCAGTACAGATTTCGGCAGACAAAAATCTGATGAGCAAGACTGGGCATGCTCAGAGAAGAAAAAACACACGGAAAGTAAACCAGCACATGACATCACTTCTGAAGTAGATTTTTGTTGGCCGAGAAAATTTGTGTGCAGTCTAGAGCACATTTCAACCAACACAACAACACTGGACAAAAGTCGGCCGATCGGTCGGCCGATAATCGTTGCGTGTGTACGAGGCATTAGAAGCTTGAATCACACAATGACATATTAGTTCTGGGTGGAGTGATCATTTAATATTTTCAATCATGCCAGAACGCTGATTATCTAACCCATGCTGATATGAGGGAATGGAGTTTAGGCAGGGCCACTTATCCATCATAACCATTCGGCAATGTGAAAGTTACATTTGAAGCACCTGTTCCTGCTGCCCCTCTTACCTTCTGTTCCTGATGCAGGACCATTATGACTGGGGTTTGAGAGCCATTAAGTCTGTCTTGGTGGTAGCTGGTTCCCTGAAGAGAGGAGACCCAGATCGCCCGGAAGACCAGGTCCTTATGAGAGCTTTGCGAGATTTCAACATTCCCAAGATAGTGACAGATGACATGCCTGTGTTCATGGGTCTCATTGGAGACCTGTTCCCGGCCCTGGATGTCCCTAGGAAGAGGGACATGGACTTTGAGACGTTTGTGAAGCAGGCTGTACTGGACCTGAAACTGCAAGCTGAAGATAACTTTGTTCTGAAGGTAAAATAACTGGTTGTTGTGTTGTAAGTAGTGATTCACCGATATCAGTTTTTTTGAGACAATGTATCAATCAAAGTACCAATACTTTTTCGTAAGTACTCACCAATAGTGGCTGCTTGTCCATTAGGGGCGCAGGGTCGCCGCCCCCCCCATTCATGCATCCGGCCCCCTAATCTACATGCAGGGCGCCAGACGCATGGATTCCAATGTGGGATTTTCTTTTTTTTTTTTTAAGCACGTGATTTGAGCCAGAGGCTCTAATGGGCTTGATAAAAGGGTGGGCTCGGGGAGCAGAGCACTGCACCCTGAGCCCACCCAGTTGTGTGACAATAGCGAATGGATATTTGCTATTGCAACACTGATTCTCGTCCCAGCCAATCAGGAAGCGGGTCCTGACTCCTGAGACCTGTTTCCCGATTGGCCGAAAGAAGAAGGCATCCTATAGGCCAAGAAGGAGGGAGGAGAGGAAACATAGAGACTGAGGGGGAAGCCGCCGCCGCCTTTCAGTCCCGCGGAGCAAGGCAAGTAAACTGGCATGGGGGGATATGGTGGTGCGGGCTGTAGTGATTGGGGGGTCCATCTAGATCACCATTGAGATATTTATAAATTGCTATCATGTCACCTCTCAGGCATCTCTTCTCCAGGGAGAATAAATCAAGCGATTGCAGACGCTCTTCATAATTAAGGTCCTCCAATTCCCTAATTAGTTTAGCTGCCCTTCTCTGGACTCTCTCCATCTCCAACACATCCCTCCAGAGTACTGGCGACCAGAACTGGACAGAATACTCCAGATGTGGTCGGACCAGAGTTTTATAAAGTGGAAGGATTATAGTCTTATCTCTGGAATACATCCCTTTCTTTATGCATGCTAATATTCTGCCGGCTTTGATGTAGCTGGATTTCAAAGCCACACCAGGTTCACACCAGTGCGGCTTTGAAATCAGCGCAATTTCAAAGCCACAGATCAGTGTGATTTGGACCTTCGATTTCATTGCGGCTTCATTTAACAGAAATCAATGCAAGTCGCAATTGTGTTAAAAAAAAAGGTATTGGTTTTAGTATCAGAGCATTTGCAAAAGTACTTGTGGAAATGCTTAGTATCGGCACCGATACTGCTATCATTGGAACGCTAGTTTTAAGTATGTTTAAAGGATAGTTACGTTTTATTAATTCTGCTATATCTGAAATTAATATTTTTTTCGGCTGCATTGCGGCATATGGTGAAGTCATTTTAAATACCAAGTAAGTGATTTTTAATCAAATTGATACAATTGGCAAACAATAAAATAAGCATACATTCCCTTCCAATCGATTAGATCGGCCAGGGTGGTAAACTATCAATCCTGTTGCATCAGTTGGCAGCATTGAGATGCTTTGTTCATAAATTCAATCACATTTCAATCAATCAGATTATGAAATTGCATGGGGAAACAGATATGGAATCAATAACTTATGATTGTATCTTACAACTAGCAATCAAAACCCACTTCCCCATGTGTGTCATATTGATCTAATGGATTGCCAACTATAGATCAATTACTCCTGTCAGGAGCGATTGAAGCTTGTATGGTCACCATAAGCCCTCCCATAAGACTTGTTTTACCAGAAATGGTCTTCTTGAAGTGACATCCTGTAAATTCTGCCTGTTCTTCATAGGTGGTCCAGCTGGAAGAGTTACTGGCTGTCCGGCATTCTGTATTCATTGTTGGCAATGCAGGTACTGGCAAGTCTCAAGTCCTAAAGTCCCTGAACAAGACCTACCAGATCATGAAGAAACGTCCCGTATGGACTGACCTGAACCCCAAAGCAGTCACTAACGATGAGCTGTTTGGCATCATTAATCCATCTACCCGAGAGTGGAAGGACGGTACGTCAGTTTCCTGGAAAGATCTTACAGATTAATGAAATGTGATGTTTTTACTATTAGTAAGCTGGGCAATATTTAAAATTTGAAAACATCTTTCCGACCTTGGTTTAAAGCCTATACACACCTGGCATTGGATGCAGTCCCAGATCTTCTGTCCTGTCTATTAGGCAGGTCAGGGCTCACGATCTACCACATTGCATGTGTAGCACTACGCCCCAGTATATTGAGTACCCCTATTCCTGCACAGCAAGGCAACACGCATTTTCAGACTCTCACTTAGAGAAAAGGAATTAATCCATGGGCTTGTTTTAGTTGTTTTATTGGGGTAAACAACTTGGAAAGGGTATAGGGATTATGGGATGCCCAGCTTGATTTGAAGAACAACAGATGGGGACAAACTTCCTTCTCTATGTGCACAAAAATGAAGATCCTGGACTGTACTCCACCCCGGAATAAATGCAGTCTCTATGGATCAGTGACGCTTGCAGATACTACCAGCCCACCTGGCTGCCTTGACTACCAGCATGCCTTGTTGCCCTGAAGAATGCCCCAGGACAAGGGTTTGGGATGTAGCTCAGTGCTGTCCCTGGAAAGTATGCTATGTCTGGCAGTCTTTCCTCTTGTATGCCCCTGGGTGTTCTGAAGTACTCACACTGTTTCTTGATTCCTGGTGCAGTGGGCAAGACTACTGTTCACGCCTCCTAGTTTTCAGATCTTCTCATGACAGCCAGGATGTCTTCTGCACAAGACCCAAAGGAAACCGAGATCCCTCTCTTGGGCTTCCTCTTCTTTCTTTCCTCAGCTCCAGCCTGGAGGCAGAGCTACTCAGCCCCGGGGTCCCCTCCTGGGTCTCATGACAGCAACCTCAGCATTCCATCTTCCACCCAACTCCCCTGCTGGCCAGGCTCCATGATATTTTTGTTTGTTTTCAATGGTTTTTATTGAAAGATTTTTTAAAGGAACAAAGAAAGTGTAAAATACAACATACAGTGGTACATCAGTCTCAATTGTCTTCCATTATACTCTAATAAGGAATCACTAAAAACAATCACAGTGTACAATATTCCAAATTGCATAGCGCATATGCCCAGGCTCCATGATATTTAAGGGCTGATACAGCTACCCTGTCAGTGCTTTCTGCCTGGGAATGGGCCAGATTCCCTCAAGCAGGGGCGTAACTACAGGGGTTGCAGGGGTTGCAATCGCTACCGGGCCCCATGCTCCAGGGGGCCCGGTAGCAAACCAGTGGGTGAACTTCCAGGATCTCAAAGGTCACACTTGCGACCGGGCACTGGCATTGCACCACTGTGGGGAGGCCCCAAGATTGCAGGAAGGGGGCCCACTGCAGAACTTGTGAAAGGATCCTGCTGCGGGGCCATGCAACGAGAGTAAAGAGCCCCAGGATCAGTGGGAAGAGCCCCGGGCTTGAAGGGAAGGGCCCCCGGCCAGGGGTCTGGGGGGCCCTTCATGGTTTCTTGCATCGGGGCCCTGAAGATTCTAGTTACGCCTCTGCCCTCAAGTATATAGATCAGGACCTCCTACCCTCCACCCACTAACTTCCAGAAGCTTCTCCAAGATTCTAGAATCAGGGGGAGGTACTGGGGACCTGCCCTGTAGAGCCCCCCAGCCTGACCTGGAGTAACCCAACCCAATTACAGACTCGCACAGCTGCCATGAGTCAACAAAAGAAATTTACCTACATTAGAGGGTGCTACACATGTGCGTCTAAAATTGAAATAAAACCCCACTACATGTAACATGTCCTATAGGGTGGCTTAGAAAGCCGAAGAAGATTAGCATTAGCCCACCATCATCATGAGACCACCACCAAACAATTCAGGATCTACTCATCATTTAGACGTGTAGTTTTTAGTATAAATGACATCTGGATATGTGTTTTGTTATCATATGTTCAGTTTGGATATCTTATTTTTTAAGAAGCCAAAGAAAGTGATTTTATTGACAACTGTAGAAAAAGATCAACGCTGTTAATTTTTGGCCATTGGAGCATGGAACATTAGATCTGTGTCTTCAGTTTGTCCAACCCAAAGGGTTACATTTAATAACTGAATTAGTAGAGAAAAGAATGCATCTCTTTTTTGCTCTCTTGTTCCCTGTCCAGTGCAATATATCTGATATTTGGGGAGCTGATCCTCAGCAATGGGAAAGATGCTCAAGTCAGTAATTAATATTCTGTGTGTATTGCAGGGCTGTTTTCCTCGATCATGCGTGAACTGGCAAACATAACACATGACGGGCCCAAGTGGATAGTTCTTGATGGAGATATTGATCCAATGTGGATTGAGTCCTTGAATACCGTCATGGATGATAATAAGGTACGTGAGGTGGAGGATGGCAAAGAGTTCATCCAGAAATCTTTCTGTGTCATCCCCCTGCATTATCTCTGAGCCAAGGTCAATGGTGAAGTCTTGCCTAATGGATACCAGCAGCCATCTTCTTCCATATGATCACATGACTGAAAACACATGGGCAAAGAAGGAGTCACTTTAAAGCCTAATGCCAGGCAGATATGAAATACAGAATTGAATGCAGATCTGTGTGCAATATTACATCATGAAATTTATTTTTTAATTACAAAGATTGTAAGTACTTGAATTTGACCTGGTTCCGTCCTTCTATGATAGACAAAAATTGAGACATGGCCCTGTATGTAGTGGCGCCACATCCAATGAATATGTAGAAAGGAATAAGAGAAACACCCCTAAGGGTAATAGGACTTTAAAGGCATCCACTGTTAATCTCATAAAAAACATACAAAATTTATTATAGTAGCATACTAGAAAAATTTAATTCATAAAAACCATCAGATGAGCAAATATGCACAAAAGTGCTATACAACATGCTCCTAAAGCATGGGTGTCCAACCTCTTGGCTTCTCTGGGCCACATTGAGTGTAGAGAAATTTTCTCGGGCCGCATATAAAAAATATATACTATAGTTAAGGTATATAAGTAATAAAACGCCGCCACGCCCTTCCCACGCTGACGCCGCCCCCCCCCCCCAGCACTAATTTAACACAACTAGAGGTTGATCCCTTCCGAGGCAGCCTTTGCCTACAGTTAGTTGGAAGCCACTGTGGCCGTGCCCCGACCTGACTTCCTTCCTCCCCAGCAAAAAATATAAAATATTGTCAGGGCCCCCGGGCCGCAGGTTGGACATGCCTGCCCTAAAGCAAGAGAACCCATATATTCTCTGATATGTGCCAGGGTCTGATGTCTGTGCATCACAAGGACGAACGACCTCCTGTGTTCGGGTCAAAAGGATTCTAATGTGTAGATGCCAATGGATCACTATGCTTTTCGCTATGCTGCTTCCTCAGGAGATCCTATATGTGCTAGGAGACATGGCATTTGGATAGTAGACATAGGGCACCCAGTGTCCTCTCAGTTTGACTCTATGGGTTGATGATGGCGGTGGGGGCAGAAGTTATAGGAACCCGGGGAGAAGGGGAAATGAAGAGATCGGTTCTTCTATATGCAGCCAGCCTCCCCGCTTCAACTATCCAAGCGTACAGGGGGGCCGCACGGGCCCCCTGGAGTATGGGGCTGGGTCGCAATTGCTACCCCTTCGACCCCTGTAGGTACGCCCCTGGATCCCTTACATTGCTAGTTATTGTAAAAGTGACCCCTTACTTTGCTGGTCATTGTAGAAGTGCCCCCTTACATTGGTATTCATTGTAAGGTAAACTCCCCCCAAGCTATGAATGTTATCTCGTTGGGTGTTGTCTTCTGTGAAGTCGCCTTCTTTGTTACACGAATTCCATCTCGGTGGGAGGGGAGATCTAGCAGCCATTTTGAGTAAGGTAATAAGTTGCAACAGTATGCATCATAAGGTGAAATAGACATTTCACTAAGACTCCATTCACACCAGCGCGACTTGTCAGGCGACTTGTCAGCCTGACAAGTCGCACTCCCTCGCGGTCCATTGACTGCTACAGGACCCGTTCTAATAGGAGCGACACAAGTCGCTCCGACTTAGAAAAAGGGTCCTGTACTACTTCGGGGCGACCTCTGAGCGACTTGCATAGATTTCCATTATGTGAAGTCCTTGCAAGTCGCTCCGAAGTCGTGGTGCATGGGAATGCACAAGTCGCCCCTGAAGTAGTACAGAGTCGTGCCACCCCAGGGTGAACCAAGTCTAAAACCATTGATTACATCCATTACAAAAGTGACCCCTTATATTTCTGGTCATTATAAAAGGGAACCCTTACATTAGTGGTCATTGTACAAATAAACCCTTACATTAAATGTCAAAGGAATATTCTGTTCTTAATTTGGTAATGGGTGTAGGGTGGAGATGGGTGTAGGTTGGGGATTAAGCTTCCTCTGCTAAAGGAACGCCTAGCAACTTTTAAAGGAACTCTAGTTGATAAAGCCTCTTCTACCCCTTTAGTAACTCAACCCTACCATTGCACCTCTGTGGCTGAAGAGGTTCTCAGCTTTCCTCTAGAAAGGGGCTGACATAACAAAATGCTGCCTGTTGTAATAATGGGAAGCTTTCCACGGCTGACTCGTGTTTAAGTCATACACATGTTTTCATATTGGTCTTTTCTGCAGGTTTTGACCCTGGCCAGCAACGAGCGTATTCCTCTGAATCCCACCATGAGGCTGGTGTTTGAGATCAGTCACCTGAGGACCGCGACCCCTGCCACCGTTTCCAGAGCCGGTACGGAGTCCATTGCTTGCCTGATCCATTGGGGAAAATTCTGAAATGCAACTTGTTGAACTAAAATTCTTTGCCCACTAGGCATAAATCACTGCCCAGAGTCTCCTCTACTATTTAGAGGATCGTCCTCTTTTGAAATCTTTTTTTTTTCCATTGATCAGTTTGATGCAATGATGGTGATTGAAGAGTCTACAATGTTCTGTTTTATTTTTTATGCTACAAACATGTATTCTATTCTATTCTATACTATTGTTTTCTATTTTAATCTCCTATTTTCTATTATATTCTTTTCTTTTATTTTGGTTTCAGTTGTTTTGGATTCTATTGTAATCTAGCCTTTTTGAATTCTAATTGATTTTATTTGAAAATTCAAATTTCGGAAGACCGTCATATTCTATTTCATTTTATTCTATTCTATTTTATTCTATTCTATTCTTTTTTATTATTTTTATTCTATTGCTTTATCATTGTATGTACTGTTTTATTGTATTCTTTTTTTTGAAAATTGAATTCTAATTTTTTTTTCGAATTTGAATTTGTATTGGAATTAGATTAGAATTGGTTTTCGATTCCAAATCCAATTTCGTCTGAGGTTTGGTTCGTTATTTTGGATTCGTTTTAAATTCTTTACTGTTGTAATTCAGTAATTTGGATGAATCCCAATTTCTGAATAAGAAAAATTCATCAGAATTCAGATTCAGAATGAAATGAGTTGCACGTGCCTTTTTGAATTCTAATTGATTCTATTCGAAAATTCAAATTTCGGAAGACCGTCATATTCTATTTCATTTTATTCTATTCTATTTTATTCTATTCTATTATTTTTTATTATTTTTATTCTATTGCTTTATCATGGTATGTACTGTTTTATTGTATTTTTTGAAAATTGAATTCTAATTTTTTTTCGAATTTGAATTCGTATTGGAATTAGATTAGAATTGGTTTTCGATTTCAAATCAAATTTCGTCTGAGGTTTGGTTCGTTATTTTGGATTCGTTTTAAATTCTATTGTAATTCAGTAATTTGGATAAATCCGAATTTCTGAATAAGAAAAATTCATTAGAATTTAGATTCAGAATGAAATGAGTTGCACATGTCTTACTGGGGAGGAAAGGGGCTAAATGAGGCGGACTCTAAATGAAGCAGACTCTAAATGAGGCAGACTCTAAATGAGGCAGACTCTAAATAAGGGAGACTTTAAATAAGGCAGACTCTAAATAAGGGAGACTAAATGAGGCAGACTAAATGAGGCAGACTCTAAATGAGGCAGACTCTAAATGAGGCAGACTCTAAATGAGGCAGACTTTAAATAAGGGAGACTCTAAATGAGACAGACTCTAAATAAGGGAGACTCTAAATGAGGCAGACTCTAAATGAGGCAGACTTTAAATAAGGGAGACTCTAAATGAGGCAGACTCTAAATAAGGGAGACTCTAAATGAGGCAGACTCTAAATGAGGCAGACTAAATGAGGCAGACTCTAAATGAGGCAGACTCTATGTGACTTGCTGCTGCTTCTAATGCAGAGGCTCACAGTGTGCAGTGAAATCAGAGGATGCCATTTCAGTCCAGGAGAGGAGACAATACATTTGTGGAAGATTGAAGGTAGGCCGGAGGTAGTTGATTACTGCATGCAGATGTTGGAGACCTAGACATGTAGAGGGGCAAATTTTGAATGACAACTACACTTGGCCATGTCCCACTTCCAGTATCTTTAGATACTTTTTTTTGGGAAAAAATGATTACCAATAAACAATGTTACCATCATTTTCCTTTCCAGGCATTCTGTACATCAACCCGGCAGACCTGGGATGGAACCCGCCAGTCACCAGTTGGATTGACAAGCGGGAAGTGCAATCCGAGAGAGCCAACCTGACCATCCTGTTTGACAAGTACTTGCCGCTGTGTCTGGATACACTCAGGACCAGGTATGGGGACTGACATAGGGAGCATTTTTCTAAAGAGAGATTTTAGTTTTTCCTTTCCACCAGAATTGGGGTGGTTTTCGGTGTAATCTACCATTTATATTCAGGCTGGAGTTAGGTTGTACATTACTTCCTACATTATAGCCCTGAATGCTGAAATGTTCCTTACAATATCCAATGTGCCGACCTAAATGTATGATCTGAGCGTACCGATACATGGGGGTGTTTTCTTACCTTGCGTGTTTTTTTTTTTTTTTTTACCCTTGGTTTTGTTACTGTTTGTATTGAGCTCGGGAATGCCCGATAAGCTCTGTTTTGTATTATTTCATAAAACTTAGGCTACGTTCACATCTTGGCGTTGCTATTACAGGCGTTTTTATGGGCGTTTTTTCAGGCGTTTTTGCAGGCGTTTTACAGGCATTTTTACAGGCGTTTTTTGTGCAGGCGTTTTTAGATTGAATAGAAACCAATGGAAAATGCCTGTAATCTGCCCAAAAAGAAGCTCATGTACTTTTTTGAGCGTTGGGCGTTTTGCTCACAGCGTCAAAACGCTCAGATCTGAACAGGGGCCATTGAAATGAATAGGATTTGTCTTGTTGGGCGTTTTGAGAGCTGATCCTAGAGCAGAAAAACTCCCCAAAAACGCCCCAAAACGCCTACATGTGAACGGAGCCTTAGGCTCCATTCACACCTGGGCGTTTTTTAGTGTTTTTCAGCTCCAAAAACGCTCAACAAAAACGTTCCAAAACGCCCAACAAGTAAAACCCCATTCATTTAAATGGCCCCTGTTCACATCTGAGCGGTTTAACGCCTGAAGCAAAACGCCTGTAGCTGAAAAAAGTACATGAGCTTCTTTTTGGGCTGATTACCAGCGTTTTTGATAGATGTCAATGCCTGCCTCCAAAAACGTCTGAAAATCGCAGTAAAAAATCGCGGTAAAAACGTGCAAAAAACGCTACGCTCAAGTGTGAATGCAGCCTTACAATAAAAATAATTTACAAAAAAAAAACCACTTCTGGACCAGAAGGCAACTTTTTGCAATTCGGCACAGTGTTATTTTTAATGACAATTGCACGGTTGTGCTACGATGTACCCAAATAAAATGTATGTCCTTTTTTCCCACAAATAGAGCTTTCTTTTGGTGGTATTTGATCACCTCTGCAATTTATTTTTATTGCGCTATAAACAAAAAAAGTGCAACAATTTTGAAAAAAAAAAAAAAATCACTTTCTGCTATATAACATCCCCCCCCCCCCAAAAAAAAAATTTAAAAATCAAATTTTTTTTCATCAGTAATTCCAATTTGTATTCTGCTACATATTTTTGGTCAATAAAAGCCCAATAAGCGTATTTTGATTGGTTTGCACAAAAGTTATCGCGTCTACAAACTATGGGAAAGATTTGTCATTTTTATTTTTCTTCATTTTTTTTTACTAGTAATGGCGGCGATCTGCAATTTTTAGCGGGACTGCAACATTGCGGTGGACAGATCGTACCCCTAACTGACATTTTTGACACTTTGGGGGGGGGGGGGCTAAAAATATGCACTGCTACTGTAATAATGACACTGGCAGAGAAGGGGTTAACCCTGGGGCGATAGTTCCCTTATAGTTTGTTTAATCCTGAGGTGGCTCAATATTTGACTTCTGAATACGATTGGTTCTGATCAACATCTTTATGTGAATTCATACAATGGATTCTTTCAAAAGACTCTTGGATGTACATCTCAAGGATCAGAACATTAAGGGGTATGTGAGATGATTACGGCCACACACACCTACACAGGTTGAACTGGATGGACTGTTGTCTTTAGTCAACCTCAACTACCCTGTTTCCCTGAAAATAAGCCCTACCCCGAAAATAAGACCTAGCGTTATTTTCGGGAATGTCTGCAATAAAAGCCCTACCCCCGAAAATAAGCCCTAGTTAAAGTTGTTGTAAAAACATGTAATCTATTTTGTAAAAAGATTATATAATGTGCAGTGTGTCTCCTTTTTGTAACTTTATTGTGGCAAATACCTTATTTACCGTGCTGCTGGGCGCTCACGTGACCCGCCGGCGATCGTCTCCTCTCCTCCCGGCTGGGGTCAGCTGCCTCTCCCTCTTCAGTGCTTGGAGCAGGGAAGAAGAGCTTCGGCGGGTCACGTGAGCGCCCAGCAGTGCGGTAAATAAGGTATTTGCCACAATGAATGTTACAAAAAGGAGACACACTGCACATTATATAATCTTTTTACAAAACCGATACATAATTTTACGATACGTTTAACCATTGTTTATTTTTGGGATTACAAAATGTCATAATGCTGACTCCGGAGCTGATGGGGGGAGAGGGGGAAAGAAGACAGAGGACACAGGAACTTTTTTAAAAAAACATTTTATTGTTTTATTCCAGGTGTTTTAGAACACAGAGAGGGGTAAATAAATTAATAAGACACCCCCTGAAAATAAGCCCTAGTGTGTTTTTTGTATCCAAAATTATTATAAGACCCGGTCTTATTTTTGGGGAAACACGGTACTATGTAACTATAAACTACTATGTAATAATGGTGACCTATGTACAGATGTGTTGACCGGTAAATTCATTTCTACAGATACACCACATGTAACTGTCTGTACAGAGTTCCCCTTTAAGTCCGTGTCATAGTTGCCCACGCAGCCCTTCCACTGGTTGCGTTCGATGTTCTTACAATCCCCATATCCCCCATCTATTTATTATGACCATTGTTTACACAAACCGCCTCATTAAAGAAATATCCGGACATTTGCTCCTTCTCCGGGGTCCATCTTGAATTCATGAGCCGGGGGTACGAGCGACCATCGAGGCGGACGGTTTCCCGGCAGCACAGAAGATGTAATGAAGAGGATGCGGACTAATTAGCGGCAACGTCTCCTTTCAGGGCGCGCTTTGTCTGGCTGAAAGGTTCATTTGGATGTTTACATAATAGATTCCCCATGAAATAGTCATCAGACATCGGCGTTCTTTCATATTTCATATCTTTGGAGTTTTTTTTTTTCTTTCTTAATCCATAAAGTGGCATCGCGCACACAGGCACCTGCTATATCCGCCGCACAAAGCTCGCCGTGCGTCATGCAGCATATGGCAGAAGCAGGACCGCGTCCTCAATTCCGAAGGCACAAAGAACCCAATCCCTCTGTTGTTTCCTCAACTCGTTTTTTAATATTATTCTGTCTAGCCGGCTTCCTCTGTCAGCGTGTTCTAGATACACCCCAGAAACAAAAAAAGCCGTATTTGTTTATTTACTTTACGCATTTCTTTATTAAGAATTTTTTACTTCTTCTGGTGCCCTGTGGAGTCTCTGCATGCTCCGTGCTGCCACCAGCTGCACTGTCCCGAAAATATCCCCTTTCATTTTTAACTGGTTCTATCAGCTGCTCTGTAACAGAATGCATATAGACCGGTCAGAGCACCAAACGTCCAAGATTTTTAATGATATAATTGATTCATAGCAGATAAACGCAACACGTTTGGAGGGCCAAACACACCCACACCCCCCCCCCCCCCCCCGTTCATTGGAGCCTCCTTGCTACGTTGAATAGCACAGACTTAACTAGCTCCTGAAAATGTTGGTAGCACCTGGGCTTTTACTGTGTCGCCATCACAAAGACAATGTCATGGGCCCTGTTTGAGTAGGGAGCCCTTTAGTTGCCAAACCACCCCTGTGTACAGGGATATGGGACCCTGTCTGTGAGTAGACCCCAGTTGTTAAGATGGTTTTGGCACCCTAAGTTGGCTTCTGGGGTAGGGTGACCAGACGTCCTCGGTTTCCGGGGACAGTCCCCGGA
>NC_138778.1:14278694-14436194 GCF_965119305.1 Pelophylax lessonae | reverse complement strand
TATATTATTATATATTCTTATATTATGATTATTGATTACACAATGCACAGAGCAAACTAAATGTCCTCTTTTAGGGGGTACATCTACTTTATGGGGGCTTCCACTTTCAAAAAATATCTGCAGAACTCCTGGCTCTTTGATTCATTTTGGTTTATCCCTCAGGGGTTTACAGAATATAAAGGCCAGTCTGTGGACCTCCAAAACTGCCACTTTCACGGGGTCCCATGGGGGTCCCCAGCCAGGTCAGTATAACGCCATCCAAACGGCTGACGCATCCTGCAGGAAGACCAACTGTGCGTCTACGGGAGCGAGAGAGCAAGCAGGCGGCTGGATAAAAGGGCTTACGCTCATTTTATTTTCCAAAGCACTTTTTAACCTTTTTTTTCCTTCCCTCGCAACAAAAGCCTTGACATTTGCAAGCTTCTTAATATCGATTTAATGGTTTTGACGAGAGATTAAAACTTTGAAGTGCAGAATTTAAATGAGCGACCTTAGGCCGATCCGCGGGGAAGAGCTGGGGCTGGGAAGAAATTATGTTTTTTTCGCCAAGCGCTTTTCCCAGAATTATCTGGGGTGGAGGAAATGGCTTTGATTTTCTGTGCAGAGTACAGCTCACCGGAGACTCGCAAGTGTAGATGTTGTGAAGTTGCTGTTTTCAGTCTTTAACGAAGGTGTGGCGCTAAAGGGGCATTTGGCCCAGGACCCGGGGGGCTCATTGAGAGTCTCAGATTGTGGAGCTGATCGCTCATCCTGCTGGTTCAGCCAAGAAAATCCTTTTTCAAGCCGGACATGCATGGATTGAAATTTGGCCGGTACAGCAGGGATCGGCTACATTTTGATCCATGTACTGTGTGTGTGTGTATGTAGGTATGTATATATATATATATATATATATATATATATGTGTGCGTGTATATATATGTGTGTGTATATATATATATATATATGTGTGTGTATATATATATATATATATATACTTATTTATTTATTTATATATATATATATATATATATATATATATATATATATATATATATATATATATATATATACTTATTTATTTATATATATATATATATATATATATATATATATACATATTTATTTACTTATTTTTTAGTTTTTGCATTAATGGTACACAAACAGAGTGGTAAAGTTGTACATACAAAGACCAGGGTCATCTTCTCAAGAGGTATCCAACCAGTTTTGGCTAAAAGCTTTGCTGATTGGGTGGTACGACTCTTGAATATTTGGTCTATGGTGTAGTCCAGTGGTCTCCAAACTACAGCCCTTTGATTTCCTTTATCTGGACCTTGGGGAACTATTTCTTCCATTGATATGAGGTACTATTCCTAACATTGATACCAATGCTTGGGCACTATTCCTCCCACTGACACCAAGGATGGGACACTATTCCTCCTACTGACACCAAGGAAGGGACACTATTCCTTCCACTGACACCAATGATGGGGCACTATTCCTCCCACTGACACCAATGATGGGGCACTATTCCTCCCAAGGACACCAACGATGGGGCACTATTCCTCCCACTGATACCAATGATGGAGCACTATTCCTCCTACTGACACCAAGGATGGGGCACTATTCCTCCTACTGACACCAAGGAAGGGACACTATTCCTTCCACTGACACCAACGATGGGGCACTATTCCTCCCACTGATACCAATGATGGAGCACTATTCCTCCCACCGACACCAATAATGGGGCACTATTCCTCCTACTGACACCAAGGATGGGACACTATTCCTTCCACTGACACCAACGATGGGGCACTATTCCTTCCACTGATACCAATGATGGAGCTCTATTCCTCCTACTGACACCAATGATGGGGCACTATTCCTTCTACTGACACCAAGGATGGGACACTATTCCTTCCACTGACACCAACGATGGGGCACTATTCCTCCCACCGACACCAATGATGGGGCACTATTCCTCCTACTGACACCAAGGAAGGGACACTATTCCTCCCACTGACACCAAGGATGGGTCACTCTTCCTCCTACTGACACCAACGATGGGGCACTATTCCTCCCACCGACACCAATGATGGGGTACTATTCCTCCTACTGACACCAACGATGGGGCACTATTCCTCTCACTGATACCAATGATGATGGAGCACTATTCCTCCTACTGACACCAAGGATGGGGCACTATTCCTCCTACTGACACCAAGGATGGGACACTATTCCTCCTACTGGCACCAACAAGGGGCACTCTTCATCCAACTGACACCAACGATGGAGGAGTCTTCTCACTGACACCAACAATGGTAAACACTTCCTCCCACTGACACCAAGGATGGGACACTCTTCCTCCCTATTTCACCAATAATGGGATACTATTCCTTCCACTGACACTAAAGATGGGGTAGTGTTCCTCCCACTGATACCAATGATGGGACACTATTCCTCCCACTGACACTAAAGATGGGGTACCATTTTTAAATGTAAGGCACCTTACCGACAGGTAACTGAGACTCCTCCGCAGCCTCTGCATTTCCTCATGCAGTTTTGCGGGCATGGTACAGGACATTCTCCTGTACCATGCCCGCAGCACTGCATCTCCTGTACAATCTGTGCCATGCCTGTGTACCATCACCTGTGCGATGCCTGTGTACCATCTCCTGTACAATCTGTGCCATGCCTGTGTACCATCACCTGTGCGATGCCTGTGTACCATCTCCTGTACAATCTGTGCCATGCCTGTGTACCATCACCTGTGCCATGCCCGTACCATTACCTGTGCCATGGCCGTACCATTACCTGTGCCATGGCCGTACCATTACCTGTGCCATGCCCGAACCATCTCCTGTACCATCTCCTATACCATGCCTGTACCATCTCCTGTACCATGCCCACAGCCCTGCATCTCCTTCACCATGCCCGCAGCCCCTGTTTTGGGTCTTGTTGTGGTCCAGTTGGGTCCGGTAGCTGCTGCATTTCTCACCCTAGGCTTATACTCGAGTCTACAAGTTTTCCCACTTTTTTGTGGTCAAATTAGGTGCCTCGGCTTATATTCAGGTCGGCTTATACTCAAGTATATATGTAATGTTTGGGGGGGTTCTAAGCAATTTTCTAGCAAAAATGACTAATTTATACTTGTAAAGGTTGGGTCCTTAAGTGGTTAAACTTATGTATGGAGATGAGGGGAGTGGTGGAGGAGCTGGGCCAGCACAGGCAGTAATTAGATACTCCCAGAAGAGCTATGATGTGCAAAGAGGGAGGGGCTGTGCTAGAGAATTGAATTTTCCTGAAAAAGTCAGATTTTCTAATGAGTTTAGAGGCACGTTGCATATGTAGGATTTTAAACTGGTGACAGGGTCTCTTTAAAACCACAGTGCAATGTATGCAAAATATATAGGGACCATTAACTCGCATGGTACTATGCGGTTCCTGTACATTCTGCATGCATTGCACTACGTTACCCATGACCCTGTTGGGCATTGTGATTCTACTGTGTCTTTGGGGCTGATCCCCAAGAAGGAAAAAAAAAACTTGTCTGTGGGTGATAGACAGACCTGGCTGCAGAGCACAGCAGGAGCAAAGGATTTCATTTTAGTGACTGCATTTAAGTCGGATTTTTCTCACCTCTTCTTTCAGCTGGTCGACTACAGAGTAGAATTCAGTAAATGGTGGTTGACGGAATTCAAGACCATCAAGTTCCCTTCCCAGGGCACCGTCTTCGACTATTACATCGACCCCGAGACCAAGAAGTTTGAGCCGTGGTCCAAACTCATCCCAAAGTTTGATTTTGATCCAGAAATGCCTCTCCAGGTCTGTGTTTTATCCTCCGCACAATTCATACCTGGGAGGGAATGTTCTGTCTGGAAGGGTGGTTGGTATAGTACGGACCATGTCAGGGCTATAGCAATGTATAATAATAATAATAGTGTGTGACTGTGGGGGGATATTGGATTGTAAGCTCTTCTGGTGCAGAGACTAGTTTGAATGGCTCAGAGTTCTCTGTACAGCACTGCGGTATATGTCAGAGCTTTATCAATGTATAATAATAGTGTGTGACTGTGGTGGGATATTAGATTGTAAGCTCTTCTGGTGCAGAGATTGGTTTGAGTGGCTCAGAGTTCTCCGTACAGCACTGCGGTATATGTCAGAAATATATAAATGTATAATATGTATGTTAAATGTATAATAAAAATAATAGTAATATTGAATGACTGTGGTAGGATATTAGATTGTAAGCTCCTCTGGTGCAGAAACTGGTCTGAATGGCTCTGTGTTCTCTTTACAGCACCATGGTATATGTCAGAGCTTTATCAATGTATAATAATAATAATAGTGTGTGACTGTGGTGGGATATTAGATTGTAAGCTCCTCTGGTGCAGAGACTAGCTTGAGTGGCTCAGAGTTCTCTTTACATCACCATGGTATATGTCAGAGCTTTATCATTGTATAATAATAATAATAATGTGTGACTGTGGGGGGACATTAGAGTGTAAGCTCCTCTGGTACAGAGACTAGTTTGAATTGCCCTGTGTTCTCTGTGCAGCACCATGGTATATGTTGGAGCTTTATCAATGTATAATAATAATAATAGTGTGTGACTGTGGTGGGATATTAGATTGTAAGCTCCTCTGGTGTAGAAACTGGTTTGAATGGCTCAGTGTTCTCTGTACAGCACCATGGTATATGTCAGAGCTTTATCAATGTATAATAATAATAGTAGTGTGTGACTGTGGTGGGATATTAGATTGTAAGCTCCTCTGGTGTAGAAACTGGTTTGAATGGCTCCGAGTTCTGTGTACAGCACTGTATTATATGTCGGAGCTTTATCAGTGTATAATAATAGTGTGTGACTGTGGTGGGATATTAGATTGTAAGCTCCTCTGGTGCAGAGACTGGTTTGAATGGCTCCGAGTTCTCCGTACAGCACTGCGGTATATGTCAGAAATATATAAACTTATAATATGTATGTTAAATGTATAATAAAAATAATAGTAATATTGAATGACTGTGGTAGGATATTAGATTGTAAGCTCCTCTGGTCCAGAGACTGGTTTGAATAGCTCAGAGTTCTCTGTACAGCACCATGGTATATGTCAGAGCTTTATCATTGTATAATAATAATAATAATGTGTGACTGTGGGGGGACATTAGAGTGTAAGCTCCTCTGGTCCAGAGATTGGTTTGAGTGGCTCAGAGTTCTCTGTACAGCACTGTGGTATATGTCAGAGATTTATCAATGTATAATAATAATAATAGTGTGTGACTGTGGTGGGATATTAGATTGTAAGCTCCTCTGGTGTAGAAACTGGTTTGAGTGGCTCCGTGTTCTCTGTACAGCACCGCGGTATATGTCAGAGCTTTATCAATGTATAATAATAATAATAATAGTGTGTGACTGTGGGGGGACATTAGAGTGTAAGCTCCTCTGGTACAGAGACTAGTTTGAATGGCTCTGTGTTCTCTGTACAGCACCGCGGTATATGTCAGAAATATATAAATGTATAATATGTATGTTAAATGTATAATAAAAATAATAGTAATATTGTATGACTGTGGTAGGATATTAAACTGCAAGCTCCTCTGGTGCAGAGACTGGTTTGAATGGCTCAGTTTTCTCTGTACAGCACTGTGGAATATGTCAGAGCTATATGCAGTGCTGTGAAAAAGTATTTGCCCCCTTCCTGATTATTGTTATTATTATTAGTATTATTTATATATATATATATATATATATTTTTTTTTTTTTTGCATGTTTTTCACACCTCATTAATTCAGATCGTCAAACAAATTTAATATTACACAAAGATAACCCAAATAAATACAAAATGCAGTTTTTAAATGAGGATTTAATTTGATAAAGGAAAAAAGCTGTCCAAACCTGCCTGGCCCTATGTGAAAAAGTAATTGCCTCCAAAACATAATAACTGGATGTGGCACCCTTGGCGGCGACAACTGCAGTCAAGCGTTTGCTATAATTGGCAATGAGTCTTTCACATCGCTGTCGAAGAATTTGGACCCACTCCTCTTTGCAGAATTGTTTTAATTCAGCCACATTGGAGGGTTTTCCAACAGGAACAGCCTGTTTAAGGTCATGGCACAGCATTTCAATTGGATTTAGATCCAGACTTTGACTAGGCCACTCCAAAAACCTTCATTTTGTTTTTTATTTTTTGAGCCATTCAGAGGTGGACTTTCTGATGTGTTTCAGATCATTGTCCTGCTACATAACCCAAGTGCGCTTGATCTTGAGATCAGGAACTGATGGTCGGACATTCTTGTTCAGGATTTTCTGGTAGAGAGCAGAATTTATGGTTCCATCAATTATAGCAAGTTGTCCAGGTCCTGAAGCTGCAAAGCAGCCCCAGACCATCTCACTACCATCACCATGTGTGACTGTTGGTATGATGTTCTTTTTATGAAATGCTGCGTTTGTTTTACGCCAGATGTAACTGGATGCACGCCTTCCAAAAAGTTCAACTTTTATCTCATCAGTCCACAGAAAATTTGCCCAAAATATGTTTTTTGGCAAGTATAACATAGTTACATAGTAGGTGAGGTTGAATAAAGACAATTGTCCATCCAGTTCAACCTGTGTAGGTGTGTGTGGCTGTAATCATCTCTCATACCCCTGAATGTTCTGATCCTTGAGATGTACATCTAATAGTCTTTTGAAAGCCACCATACTTCCCGCAGAAACCACCTCTTGTGGTAGAGAATTCCACAATCTTGAAGCCCTAACAGTAAAGAACCCCCCACGCTGCCTGAGATTAAAGTGCTTCTCCTCTAATCGCATTGTATGCCCCCAAGTCCTCATGCAATCCCTTCGACTGAACAGCTTTTTTTCTAAGCTGAGATCCCCATTGAGATATTTAAAAATTGCTATCATGTCCCCCCTCAAGCGTCTCTTCTCAGGGAGAATAAATCAAGCGTTTGCAGACGCTCTTCATAATCAAGGTCCTCCAACCCCCTAATCAGTTTAGTTGCCCTTCTCTGGACTCTCTCCAGCTCCAACACATCCCTCCTGAGGACTGGCGACCAGAACTGGACAGAATACTCCAGATGCAGTCGGACCAGAGTTTTATAAAGTGGAAGGATTATAGTCTTATCTCTGGAATATATCCCTTTCTTTATGCATGCTAATATTCTGCTGGCCTTGGCAGCTGCCTCTTGACATTGCATGCTGTTGCCTAATCTATCATCTACCAAGACTCCCAAATCTTTCTCCATTTTTGATTCCCCCAAGGGTTCCCCTCCTAACGTGTATTGTGCTTTTATGTTTCTAGTCCCCAAGTGCAAAACCTTACACTTCTCCACATTAAACCTCCTTTGCCAAGTCCTTGCCCACTCTGTTATTTTGTCCAGGTCATTCTGTAAGATATCTGCTTCATGCCGTGCAGTTATTGCCCTGCCTAATTTTGTGTCATCTGCAAAAACTGATATCGAACTACTGATCCCGACCTCAATGCTGTTTATGAATAAATTGAACAAGGTTGGTCCCAGGACTGAGCCTTGGGGGACCCCACTTATTACCTCAGACCAGTCTGAGTATGCGCTGTTTATTACCACCCTTGTATAAGACAAGCCATTGTTTTTTTTTTGGTCACCAGTGGCTTCGGCCTTGATACTCTCCCATGGACGCCATTTTTGCCCGGTCTCTTTCTTATTGTTGAATCATGAACCTTACCTGAGACAAGTGAGGCCTGCAATTCGTTAGATGTTCTTCTGGGTTCTTTTATGACCTCCTGGGTGAGACACCTTTGTGCTCTTGAAGTAACTTTGGTAGGCCCGCCACTCCTGGGAAGGTTCACCACTGTTCCACGTTTTCTCCATTTGTAGATAATGGCTCTAACCATGGTCCACTGGAGTCCCAAAATCTTAGAAATGGCTTTGTAACTTTTTCCAGACTGATACATGTCAATTACTTTGTTTCTCATCTGCTCTTGAATTACTTTAGATCGTGACATGATGTGTTGCTTTTTGAGATCTTTTAGCGTGCTTCACTTTGTCAGACAGCTTCTATTTCTTGATTCAACAGGTCTGGCAGTAATCATGCCTGGGTGTGGCAAGTGAAATTTAACTCCGCTTTCTAAAAAAATGTGGTTAGTCACAGTTCATTCATGATTTATCAATGAATGAGGGTTGCCCCCTCATCCCTTTAAACCAAGATACACATTACTTACATAGGTTCTGTTGCTGATTAAGGTGATACATATACTCACCTAGTGCTTTATGGGCATTATATCAGCCTCAGAACCTGTGTAATTAATAAGTGTTCTGGTTGGGGATGAGGTGGCAACCCTAGGGGTAATTACTTTTTCACATAGGGCCAGGCGGGTTTGGATATCCTTTTTTTTCTTAACCTGTCCCGGACCGCCCATCGCAGATATACTGCGGCAGGCAGCCCACCCTGCGCGAACCGACGTAGCCCTACGTAGCGCACCTGCTGCTAGAGGGCGATCACGCACCGCCGCCTCATGCCCCCACTCGGCAGCGGGGAAGCCGATGCACAGGGCCGGCGGGTCCGATTGCCACCTGTCACCCGTGATCGTTCCCCCTGCTGAGAGAGAAGAACAGGCAGCTGTTGTAAACCCAGCTGACCGTTCTTTTCTCTGGAATGATCACGGAGTGCCTGTGATCCTTCTATTTAGGATCACAGGTCTCTATGGTCATTTCACAAGTCCATCTCCCATACAGTTAGAAACACTCCCCTAGGCTTACATTTAATCCCTTGATCACCCACAGTGTTAACCCCTTCCCTGCCAGTGTCATTATTACAGTAACAGTGTATATATTTGGCACTGATTACTGTAGTAATGTCACTGGTCCCCCCAAAAGTGTCAAAAATGTCAGTCAGGGGTCCGATCTGTCCGCCCGCAATGTCACACAGGATTATTAAACAGAGCAGACAGGATGGTATAAAGTGGCTTAACCACTTAAGCCCCGGAGGATTTTGCTGCTCAAAGACCAGGGCCTTTTTTGCGATTCGGCACTGCGTGATTTTAACGGACAATTGCGCGGTCATGTAACGCTGTACCCAAATGAAATTGATGTAATTTTTTTTCCGCAAACAGAGCATTCTTCTGGTGGTATTTGATTACCTGTGCAATTTTTACTTTTTGTGTTATAAACAAAAAAAGAGCGACAATTTTGAAAAAATAATATTTTTCACATTGTTTTTATATGAAATTCCCCCCAAAAAATGTAAAAATCAAAATTTTTAACATTTTAGGCCAATTTGTTTTCTGCTACATATTTTTGTTAAAAAAAATCGTAATAAGCGTATTTTGATTGGTTTTGCGCAAAAGTTATTGCGTTTACTAACTATGGGAAAGATTTTTGTCATTTTTATTGTTTTTTTTTTTAACTAGTAATGGCGGCGATCTGCGATTTTTTTTTTGCGGGACTACGACATTGCGGCGGACAGATCGGAATCCTGACTGACATTTTTGACACTTTTGGGAATACCAGTGACATTACTACAGTAATCAGTGCTATACATATGCACTGTTACTGTAAAAGGAAGGGGTTAACTTTATTAGTGATCAGTGGGTTAAATGTATCCCTAGGGGCGTGTTTCTAACTGGGGGGGGGGCGTTGCTAGTGATGTAACCACAGAGACATACGATCCTACATAGCAGGATCGTGTAGCCTCTGCAGTTACACCAGGGAGAATGACAGGCGGCTTTGTTTACATCAGCCGCCTGCCTTTCTCCCTCTCCAGCGGGAGATCGCAAGTGACCGGCGGACATCGGAGCCGCCGGTCACTCGCGCGGGGATGTCAGGGAATAAGCGGGGGCGGGAGCGAGCCTCCGGCGGTGCGTGCTCGCCCCCTAGAGGCTCCTGGGCGAGCGACGTAGCTCTACGTCGGTTTGCCCAGGAGAGGCTGACTGCCGCAGTGAATAGTCGTGCGGCAGTCGGCAAGTGGTTAAGAACCACTTTAAAGGGGAACTTGAGGTTCCGGGGGGGGGGCACTTGCCCCCCCATGCGGATGCCCATGTTAGAGTATAAGCTCCTCTGGTTTAGGGACTGATGTGGCTCAGTATTCTGTGTACGGCAGTACGGAATATGTAAGTTATGTAAATGTACAATAATAATAGTGTGTGACTGTGGTTAGACTTTAGAGTGATAAGCTTCTTTGCTGCGGAGTCGGATGTAACATGCTAAATGTTCCTTGTAAAGAATTCCGGATAATGTCTGCAACATATAAAACCACAAAATACATTTTTCCAGTTGTGGATGGATACTTTATAGTGAGTTTTTCTAACTTGCAATGCTTTTCCGTAGCCCCCCACCTCACCCGGCCTCCCATCAGGATGGCGTAATCTATTCTCCTGCTCTTATCACCCCTCCTCGCTTTTATTAACCCCCCTCCGCCTCCTTCTCCCTGTTGATATAACAGTTGGTAAAGCGGGGCATTATTCTGAGCACAAAGCCGTTATGACTATCATATTGTATCAATAGAACGCACAATGCAACAGAATTTCACTTTCATCATTCTTAAGACCGGTTTAATACCTCTTAGATTCCCCGCAAAGAGAAAAGATGAAACAGCGAAAGCGGCAGCATTGTGCGCGAGACACCGAGCCGAGCCATTTATCTCGCACATTGTTTGCTCTTTATCGTCTCCCATTATTCTGAAATTTAAGATTGAAATCTGGAATATTTCCTAGTAGAGAGTGCATGTGAGCTGAACTGATATGGCTTTAGTCTGCTCTTGCAAAGGGTACCTGTCATTAACAGCGTAGTATATGGCCAAAGTTTGTTTTTTTTTGGACAAATGACTATTACTCCAATAAGAGCTTGCTGGACATTTAATTCCAAAAGCATTGCCCACCTTTCAGTCTATTACAGCCTACACGCTTCTGCAAGGCTTTCCACAAGGTTTTGAAGGATGTCTTGTGGGGATCTGTGCCCATTCGTGGGGTTCAGTTACTCATGATGGTTGAGAAGACCTGGCTCACAATAGGCATTCCAATTCATCCCAAAGGTGCTCAGTAGGGTTGAGGTCAGGGCTCTGTGCAGGAAACTCCAGTTCCTTCACACCATGTCTTTATGGAGCTGGCTTTGTACACGGGTACAGCCATAGTGGAATATAAAAGGGTCTTCACCAAACTGTAACTACAAGGTTTAAAGATGACTTGTTGGATCTGTGCCCATTTGTGAGGGTCAGTTACTGATGATGGTTGTGAAGACCTGGCCCACAATAGGCATTCCAATTCATCCCAAAGGTGCTCAGTAAGGTTGAGATTAGGGTTCTGTGCAGGAAACTCCAGTTCCTACACACCAAACTTGTTGGCTTGTTGGATCTGTGCCCACTTGTGGGGATCTGTGCCCATTTTTGGGAACTCAATCAACGATGGTTGAGAAAACCTGGCTCACAATAGGCATTCCAATTCATCCCAAAGGTGCTCAGTAGGGTTGAGGTCAGGGCTCTGTGCAGGAAACTTCAGTTCCTACACAGCAAACTGGTCACACCATGTCTTTATGGAGCTGGCTTTGTACACAGGTACAGCCATAGTGGAGTATAAAAGGGTCTTCACCAAACTGTTACTACAAGGTTTAAAGATGACTTGTTGGATCTGTGCCCATTTGTGAGGATCTGTGCCCATTTGTGAGGCTCAGTTACTGATGATGGTTGAGAAGACCTGGCTCACAATAGGCATTCCAATTCATCCCAAAGGTGCTCAGTAGGGTTGAGGTCAGGGCTCTGTGCAGGAAACTCCAGTTCCTTCACACCATGTCTTTATGGAGCTGGCTTTGTACACGGGTACAGCCATAGTGGAATATAAAAGGGTCTTCACCAAACTGTAACTACAAGGTTTAAAGATGACTTGTTGGATCTGTGCCCATTTGTGAGGGTCAGTTACTGATGATGGTTGTGAAGACCTGGCCCACAATAGGCATTCCAATTCATCCCAAAGGTGCTCAGTAAGGTTGAGATTAGGGTTCTGTGCAGGAAACTCCAGTTCCTACACACCAAACTTGTTGGCTTGTTGGATCTGTGCCCACTTGTGGGGATCTGTGCCCATTTTTGGGAACTCAATCAACGATGGTTGAGAAAACCTGGCTCACAATAGGCATTCCAATTCATCCCAAAGGTGCTCAGTAGGGTTGAGGTCAGGGCTCTGTGCAGGAAACTTCAGTTCCTACACAGCAAACTGGTCACACCATGTCTTTATGGAGCTGGCTTTGTACACAGGTACAGCCATAGTGGAGTATAAAAGGGTCTTCACCAAACTGTTACTACAAGGTTTAAAGATGACTTGTTGGATCTGTGCCCATTTGTGAGGATCTGTGCCCATTTGTGAGGCTCAGTTACTGATGATGGTTGAGAAGACCTGGCTCACAATAGGCATTCCAATTCATCCCAAAGGTGCTCAGTAGGGTTGAGGTCAGGGCTCTGTGCAGGAAACTCCAGTTCCTTCACACCATGTCTTTATGGAGCTGGCTTTGTACACGGGTACAGCCATAATGGAATATAAAAGGGTCTTCACCAAACTGTTACTACAAGGTTTAAAGATGACTTGTTGGATCTGTGCCCATTTGTGAGGTTCAGTTACTGATGATGGTTGAGAAGACCTTGCTCACAATAGGCATTCCAATTCATCCCAAACGTGCTCAGTAGGGTTGAGGTTAGGGCTCTGTGCAGGAAACTTCAGTTCCTACATACCAAACTGGTCACACCAGGTCTTTATGGAGCTGGCTTTGTACAAGGGTACAGTCATTAGTGGAATATAAAGGGTCTTCACCAAACTGCTACTACAAGTTTTAAAGATGACTTATTGGATCTGTGCCCACTTGTGGGGATCTGTGCCCATTTGTGAGGTTCAGTTACTGATGATGGTTGAGAAGACCTGGCTCACAATAGGCATTCCAATTAATCCCAAAGGTGCTCAGTAGGGTTGAGGTCAGGGCTCTGTGCAGGAAACTCCAGTTCCTACACACCAAACTGGTCACACCATGTCTTTATGGAGCTGGCTTTGTACATGGGTACAGCCATAGTGGAATATAAAAGGGTCTTCACCAAACTGTTACTACAAGGTTTAAAGATGACTTGTTGGAATATCAGACCAATTGTCGGATAATTACTTGATAAACACTTGAACGCAATCATTTTCAGGGGTACACCTAGATGTGGTCATATAAATGCAGGTAATTATCACTCCCTTGTTATCATTCAACTTCTGAACACTGGGAGCTCCATTCACAGAGATCTGTGTGTCCCAGGCTTGAGAGCCTCTGGGTGACAGAAAACTTGCATATGTTGGCACATAATGCATACTGTCACCCAGCAACGATAGTTTATGCAGTTTTTTTCCCAATTAAGGTTTTGTAAATGAAAAATTTGGGTCATCTTTTATATTCTTTCTGTGCAATGGCAGGGTAGCTATCATATCTGTCTTTACTTGATACCGTCACAAACCTTGTCATGTCTGTGCTTCCTACTGTTCATTGCTATATGCACAGAATTTCAGGCACTGCAAAACACGTGTCTGGAAAGCCTCAGATTTAAGCGGTCATTCCAAGACCCCTTGGCAGCATGAATCAGATGTGCGAGGTCACAAGGTCCTCTACAAATGTCCCTTTTTTTTGCTCTGTTTTAGAGCTATGTTTAAATGAATGTACTTTGTAACTGCATGTCCCTATCCTGTTACTGACACAGAAGGGCTATGGGTCCCATCACTGCCCCAGAAGCAGTATGGGTTCTGCCATTGTCCCAGAAATGGTATGGATCACTGTCCCAGAATTGGTATTGATCACATCACTGCTCCAGAACCGTTTTGTCACTGTCCAGAAGCGTTATGGGTTCTGTCACTGGCTAGATGTATGGATCCCATCACTGCCTCAGATGTGGTATTGGACCCATTACTGCCCCAGAAATGGTGTGTGTCCTGTCACTGCCCCAGAACCTTCATCGGTCCCATCAGTGATATGGGTCCCAACTGTGCCTTAGAAGCTGTATGGGTCACTACCCCAAAAAGCAGCATGGATGCTGTTACCCCCACAGAAGTGTTATGGGTTCTGCCACTGTCCCAGGAAGAAGTATGGCTCCCACCACTGCTCCAGAACTGCTATGGGTCACGTCACTGTCTCAAAAAAGGTATAGTTCTGGTCATTGCTCAAGAAGAAAAATGTCTCCCATTAATACTCCAGAACCGTTTTGGGTCTGGCCACTTCTACAGAAGTGTTAGGGATTCCGTCATTGCCATAGAAACATTTCACCAAAGCCTGGAATCTTCTGGCTTATTTGATTAGAACAGATACTGCAAGGATTGCAGCCAATGAGATTTGAAACTTTAGTATTATTGGTTGTACTATCATGATGTAGGGAGCTCTCTGTATGTGACCCAGGCTACACCAAGTGCACAGAATTTACACAAATTAAGCGGATTCTTTAATTTTTAGGCCTGTTTGGTGCACACCACTGAAACCATCCGAGTCCGGTACTTCATGGACAAACTGCTGGAGAATAGGAGGCCAGTCATGTTGGTGGGAAACGCTGGCACTGGGAAGTCCGTGCTGGTTGGAGAGAAGCTCTCTTCTCTGGATCCTGATGAGTATATGATCAAGAACGTCCCTTTCAACTACTACACAACGTCAGCCATGCTGCAAGGTAATACGTTTTGCTATTTATCTCTACATTCCCTTTTTTTTTTTTTATGATGACTTGGTGATCATGTGAGGCCCCATTGTGTGAGCAACAAAAACTGCTTTTTCTGTTATTTGCATGAGGGCAGTATGGCTGCCTCTGCCATGCATTAGATCCAAAAAAAAGGACCAGTTTACTGTCCTTCAGACTTTTGGGGGGCTGGACTGTGCCTGTTGGCTGTAGAAATTGCCCTGACATCAGTGGCAGTAAATAATACATCTTTAGTACTGGGGGGAGGGAAAAGTGCCCTGTCGGTTTCAGTGGGATGAATAGTGCCCCATTGTTGGTGTCAGTGGGAGGAATAGTGCCCCATTTTTGGTGTCAGTGGGAGGAATAGTGCCCCATTGTTGGTGTCAGTGGGAGTAATAGTGCCCCATTGTTGGTGTCAGTGGGAGGAATAGTGCCCCATTGTTGGTGTCAGTGGGAGGAACAGTGCTCCATTTTTGGTGTCAGTGGGAGGAATATTGCCCCATTGTTGGGTGTCAGTGGGAGAAATAGTGTCCCATTGTTGGGTGTCAGTGGGAGAAATAGTGTCCCATTGTTGGGTGTCAGTGGGATGAATAGTGCCCCATTGTTGGTGTTAGTGGGAGAAATAGTGTCCCATTGTTGGGTGTCAGTGGGAGGAATAGTACCCCATTGTTGGGTGTCAGTGGGATGAATAGTGCCCCATTGTTGGGTGTCAGTGGGATGAATAGTGCCCCATTGTTGGGTGTCAGTGGGATGAATAGTGCCCCATTGTTGGTGTCAGTGGGGTGAATAGTGCCCTATTGTTGGGTGTCAGTGGGAGAAATAGTGTCACATCATCGTTGTCAGTTGGAAAAATTGTGTCCCATCGTTATTGCCAATGGAAGAAATAGTGCCCCATTGTTGATGTCAGTAGCAGGAATTATGCCCCATTGTTGGTGTCAGTGGGAGGAATGGCGTCTTGTATCAGTGGGAGTAAAAGTGGCCCTAGGGGCCAGAAAAAAGACAAGCGAAGGGCCACATCCAACACAGGCCACAGTTTGGAGACCTCTGCATTAGATGAACATGACTACCCTTAATCTGTTTGGGAGCAACATGGCTGCCAATGGGCATGAAAGCTATACAACATGGAGGAAGTCATTCTGTCATCCCACTTAGGCAGCTAAATTTTGGTTAATGGTTCTGGGGCTATGATGACTGTGCTCTGTGCAAGTGAACAAAATGACCATTGTCTTATCTTATGGAGTCTCACCTACCCTACAATCATGGTGGAGTTCAGGGGCAGACTGGCAGCTTTTGGCCCAGGGGGCAAGTACAAACCAGAGGCCTATGGTGAAGTGACTCAGCCCCCCTCCCACTCCCCCCCCCCCCTCCCACTCTCCCAATCCTCCTCCTGACCCCGATTCCAAGCTGAAACCCTGCTCCAGGTACTCTCTACTTACCGGCTGAATCCGAGTTCCCGACCTGGTCTGCAGGGGGCGGTTGGGGAGAATTGGGACAGCTCAGTTGGGGCTGGCCTGGGCAGAAGTGTCTCCAGTGAGGCATGGAACCGGCCTCTGCTCAGACACAGTTTACACCATCCATGCTGGGGAGGCCTGTGCTTTGTCCTTTTCTTCAACCCGCACTCAGTAGGTCAGCGGCAGGAATCCTTTAGGCATGTCTGTAGCAGAAGTGGCGTAGACTTTTTACGGGGTATCAGAACGGCCCAGGGGGCAATTGCCCCCCTGTCCCCTGGCCCAGTCCTCCCCTGGTAGAGTTTCCTGGTTACTAATAGCTTTGGGTGTCCTAAAGCAGTGGTCCTCAACCCTGGCCTACAGGGCCCACTAACAGGCCAGATTTGCAAGATAACTGAAATACATCCCAGGTGATATCATTTGCTGCTCAGTGATTGCAGTACTCTAGTCTGCATCTCCCCAAGGTAATACTTAAAATCTGGCCTGTTAGTGGGCCCTGAGGACCGGAGTTGAGGACCACTGTCCTAAAGGATATCATTTCTTTTTTGAGAAATGCTGCTATCAAAATAATCATCTGTCTGTGTCTGAAAAGTTTTGACACTTTTACAGAATTTAAGTTTTTGTGTTGCGTTTCCCTTATATATGCAACCATATGTGATCAGGAGCTCATGGAAACACCAAGGTTCTTTTCAGCTGTTTGTAAGGGTGGCATTCTGACCCCCACTACTGGGGCCATTCTTTATAATAACTATCAATGTAAGTTTGACAAAGGAAAAAGCTATGGCACTATGTTAAAACACGGGAGTTTGGGGGTAGAATGGAAAAGTAGGGTAGAGGTCTCTATAAGAGCAAAGTAAATGTGTGCAGTTACTTGGGCAACGTCCTAAGTTTGATAACCTTTGAGAACGTCACCGGATGTGACGAAACACGTCAGGACATGGACGTGGACCGCACAGCATCACACACCCCGGAGCGCAAGCTGGATTTACCTCCGCTCGCCACTCTGCATAGGTGTACTATACAGTCACGGATTTTAAACCCCTATTTTGCCGATTATTGCTACTGAGCTTGTTTTGAACCTGGACATTTATGGGAATAAACCCCTTTTAAAAATGGTATCACACTATCTGGAGCCTTTTTATCTTCCCTTTCAAATAACATCACATGCTGTCTTATGGAGCAATTACCATCAGCACAACCAGGAAGCAGCGACAAGCGTGAGTGGTCTCAATACCATACGGTAATAATAAATTATTTGGGATCTATATCACTGAGCACTTTCACTATATCATCCAGTTTCCTGAAGTAAGGAATAATGATAACGATAAAAATTGGACTTTTTTCACTTTCACTTATTTATTTATGATATGAGATGTATTTAAATATTTATAGATTTTTATGTCACAATTTGACACAGTTCATATGAGTCACCTCTATATATATAATTTTATATTGGGATCACATTCACATGTATTATATTGTTTGAGAACGATATTATATTGTTTGCACAATACCTTTTTGCACAATTGCACATTTGTGGATATCATTTGCACATTTGCATTTTTTAGCAAGCGTTGTAGATAGCCCCTTCCAGGACTATTTATTTTTAACGTCCTAAGCAGCCTGTGGCCCATGTAAGAACAAACAAGCAGACCAGGGCGCCAGTGAAGAGCAGGGATATGCAAACTGCAACCTTCCAGCTGTTGCAAAACTACAAATCCCATCATGCCTCTGCCTCTAGGTGTCATACTTGTGTCTGTCAGAATCTTACTATGCTCATGGGACTTGTAGTTCTGCAACATCTGCACGGCCACAGTTTGCATATCCCTGGTGTAGAGGGTAATAGGAATGCAGATAAGAAAGGGATTAAAATGCGCTTACAGGATGGGGAGGGTTAAGCAGCATGTGATCCAATGTGAGTGGAGTCCTCTGATGTTGCAGAGATTGGCAGGGATGTGGCTGAAGGGATGGGAAGATGCCCCAGGAAGCTGCTGGCATGTGCTTTCTGTTGTACAACTTGGAACACAAGCAGGCAGCGGTGAGATGTAGGTTCTCTGGGATGTTTCCTCTGGCCGCTCTGGGCTTGGCTCTCCTCAGCTGGGATCGGATGAATTAGGGTGTGACGTCACGCGTCAAGTGGGGTGGGGCGTAGCAACGCGTTTCAGAGCAGGTAGGACTGCCTCTTTTTCAAACCTTTCTTATCGGCATTCCTATTGCCCTCTAGATGCAGGCACCTTTGTCTGCTTGCTCTTACATTTTTCGTATTGATCCCTGGTTTCAGTTCCGTAAGACCTGAAAGTATTTTCATCTCCTTTTTCACTCTCTATTTTATTTTATTTTTTTCTGCAAAACAATGTAAAGTAATATGAGGAGGGGACTTTAATGAGGGGCAAAGGGCCAGAATTGGTGAAAGGAGTTTTTGTAGTCTTCACAACATTTAAAGCCAATATTAAATCATTGGTGGCCCACTGCCACCACCTTTGTTATCGACCTTAATGCATTTTGCAAAAATGGTGACATTTCACCTAAATCTGCCTATATTCAAGGAAATTAAGACTCTTAACCACTTAAGGACTGCCCGCCGCAGTTATACTGCTGGCCCTCCTGCGCAAACCACCATAGGTATAAGTCGGTCGCGGGCCTGCAGCTAGAGGGCGAGTGCGTGCCGCCAGCGGCGCGCTCCCGCCCCCACTCGGCAGCAGGGACTCCGATGCATGGGGCAGGCGGCTCCGATAGCCGCCTGACAACCGCGATCATTCCCCGCTGAGACAGAAGGACGGTCGGCTGTTGTAAACACAGCTGACCGTTCTTCTCTCTGGAATGATCACAGCGCTCCTGTGATCCTTCTATATAGGATCACAGGTCTCTGTGATCATTTCACAAACCCCACCCTATACAGTTAGAAACACGCCCCTAGGTACACATTCAACCCTTTGATTGCCCCTGGGTTAACCCCTTCCCTGCCAGTGTCATTATTACAGTGACAGTGCATATTTATAGCACTGATTACTGTAGTAATGTCACTGGTACTCCCAAAAGTGTCAAAAATGTCAGTCAGGGGGTCTGATCTGTCCACCGCAATGTCGCAGTCCCGCAAAAAAAATCACAGATCGCCACCATTATTAGTTTAAAAAAAAAAACAATAAAAATGACAGAAATCTTTCCCGTAGTTAGTAAACGCAATAACTTTTGCGCAAACCAATCAAAATACGCTTATTGCGATTTTTTTTTTTTTTTTTACCAAAAATATGTAGCAGAAAACAAATTGGCCTAAAATGTTAAAAAAAAAATTGATTTTGATGCATTTTTGTTCAAAAACGTGTAGTGAAATAAAGACCGGTTCTCTTTGAGGCTTGTCAGCGCCCATCTAAAAAAATGTATGAAAGGAAGTATTCTTATCAGCCAATCACAGTGTGTGTTTTTTTTTTTTTTTATTGAGATGCAAATCTCATAGAAATTGAACCTGCTATTAACAGTCGCTTCTCCATCAGGTCTCAATGTCACAGCTTGGTGCCGTCCTCGTCATACACAGCTTTTAGGTGCCAGTACCTATCATTACTAAAATGTAGCACTGCCACAAATGATATAAATGAGCCGCAGCCGATCGGTGTTGTTATGGTGATGACCGTACACGTATCTGAGCTGTCTGTGATTATTATGTAGTTGGCTAAAAGAAGGAAAGAAAAAAACAAAAAAAAAAACAAGAATTTGGATTGGCGGGTCTGGGCTGCCTGTTGGCGCGTTCAGTTCTTCCACCCACAACAATTCCTTTCAAAGGTCATATTTTCTCCATAAAAAATATATAAATGCAAACTAGGCTGAGCCGTGCACAGCGAGTATAAATATATATAATAAATGGCTGTTACAAAGTTGGGATGGAAAGAGACACATCCATCGAATTCAACCAAAAGATGAGAACATAATAAAACCATTCAGAATCCTCGGAACTCCCTTAACCACTTCTGGACCGGCCTTATTTCTGACACTTGTTGTTTGCAAGCTAAAATCATTTTTTTTGCTACAAAAATACTTAGGCTACGTTCACATGTTAGCGTAGCGGATCGCGGGCAGAATCACCGCGATTCTGCTCGCTATCCGGAAATCATTGCAAATCGCAGGACGCCTGTGCGTTGCTGTTGATTTGCAATGGCACCCCAAACTCTGATTTCCGCCTGCCGAAAAGCCGTAACATCGCGCAAACAAAATCGCGGGTCACATGACGCCCCAAAGAAGCTATTGTACCTTTTTTGGGCGTCATGCGACCCGCAATTTTGTTTGCGCGATGTTACCGCGATTCGGCATGCGGAAATAGCAGCAACATCGCACAGCGTTTGGAGTGCCATTGCAAATCAATGGCAACGCACAGGCGTCCCGCGATTTGCAATGATTTCCGGATCGCGGGCAGAACCGCGGTGATTCTGCCCGCAGTCCGCTACGCTAACATGTGAACGTAGCCTAAGAACCCCCCAAGCACTATATATATATATATATATATATATATATATTTTTTTTTCTATCTATATATATATATATATATCTATATATATATATATATATATATATACATATATTCTATATATATATATATATATATATATATATATATATATATATATATATATATATATATATATATATATTTTTTTTTTTAGCAGAGACCCTAGAGAATAAAATGGAGATCGTTGCAATATTTTTTTTATCACACCGTATTTGCGCAGCGGTCTTCCAAACACCAATTGTTTTTGGAAAACAATTCACTTTTTTTGAATAAAAAATAAATAAAACTGTAAAGTTACCCCAATTTTTTTCTATAATGTGAAATATAATGTTACGCCGAGTAAATTGATGCCCAACATGTCATGCTTCAAAATTGCGCACGCTCGTGGAATGTCGACAAACATCGGTACTTAAAAATCCCCATAGGCGACACTTTTTTAAAATTTCTACAGGTTACCAGCTTAGAGTTACAGAGGAGGTCCAGGGCTCAAATTATTGCTCTTGCTCTAACACTCGCGGCGATACCTCACATGTGTGGTTTGAACACCGTTTACATATGTGGGCGGGACTTGCGTATGCGTTCGCTTCTGCGTGCGAGCTAACGGGGGGCAGGGCGCTTTAATTTTTTTTTTCCTATTTATTTATTAATTTTTATTTTTACACAGTTTTTTTTTTTTTTTTTTATTTAGCCACTTAAGCCCCGGAGGATTTTCCTGCTAAAAGACCAGGGGGTATTTTGCGATTCGGCACTGCGTGACTTTAACGGACAATTGCGCGGTCGTGCGATGCTGTACCTAAACGAATTTGATGCAAAATTTTGCAAAAATAGCAATATTTTTCACATTTTTTTATATGAAATTCCCCCCAAAAAAAATGTAAAAATCAAAATTTTTTAACATTTTCGGCCAATTTGTTTTATCCTACCTATGTTTGGTAAAAAAAATCGCAAAAAGCGTATTTTGATTGGTTTGCGCAAAAGTTATCGCGTTTACTAACAAAGGAAAGATTTTTGTCATTTTTGTTGTTTTTTTTTTTAACGCGTAATGGCGGCGATCTGCGATTTTTTTTGCGGTACTGCGACATTGCGGCGGACAGATCGGACCCTTGACTGACATTTTTGACACTTTTGGGGTTACCAGTGACATTTCTACAGTAATCAGTGCTATACATATGCACTGTTACTGTAAAAATACACTGGCAGTGAAGGGGTTAACTTTATTTGGGAGGGAGGGGCTGTGTGTGTCCCTAGGGGCGTGATTCTTACTGTGATTGGCTGTGGCTCTAGCTGTAAGGACACTGATCAACGGATCTACATACTAGATCCGTGTAATCAGTGTCTTTACAGCGAGGAGAATGACAGGCAGCTTGTTTACACAAGCTGCCTGACATTCTCCCTCTTCCCCCGACGATCGCCAAGTGGCCGGCGGACATCGGGTCCGCTGGTCACACACGCGGGGGGGTGCGTGACCGCGTGGGAGCGCGCCTCCGCGGGCGTGCGCTCGCTCCCCAGACCCTCCCAGGCTAGTGACGTTAATTAACGTCACTCTGCCTGGCAGGGGCTGACCGCCGCAGTAAATCTACTTGCGGCGGTCGGCAAGCAGTTAAAAATTGTAATCATGTTTATTCCTATTACAAGGAATGTAAACATCCCTTGTAATAGAAATAAGCATGACAAGACCTGGGGTCAAAAAGACCTCAGACCTCACATCTACACTAAAAAAAAAAAAAAAAAAAAAAATGGCTGAAAAAAAAAAATTGGCTCCTTAAAGCCTTTGCTAGGAGATGACGTTTGACGTCGCTCCGGTCCTATAAGGACCATAGAGTTGAGTAGGGGCCATCTTGGCCTCACTCGACTTTCTGTCTGTGAGGAGAGAGAACCGGATCGTTCTCCCCGCTGCCGGCAGGTCCGGTAAGTGGGGAAAACGACCCGGGACATGGCGGGAGGGGACACTGTAAGGGTGATCCCGCGGCGAATCCACCGCTGGGACCACCCTTATCTGAAAGAGGACCGCCTGCCTTTTCGAAAAATCCGGGAGTCATGGCAGCTATCTGCTGCCATAACCGCGGTATTTAGCCTTAGGCTCCGTTCACATCTAGGCGTTTTGGGGCGTTTTTGGGGCGTTTTTCTGCTCTAGGATCAGCTCTCAAAACGCCCAACAAGACAAATCCTATTCATTTCAATGGCCCCTGTTCACATCTGAGCGTTTTGACGCTGTATACAAAACGCCCAACGCTCAAAAAAGTACATGAGCTTCTTTTTGGGCAGATTACAGGCGTTTTCCATTGATCTCCATTCAATCTAAAAACGCCTGCACAAAAATCGCGGTAAAAATCGCGGTAAAATCGCGGTAAAAACCGCCGCAAAAATTGCGGTAAAATCGCGGTAAAAAACGCGCGAAAAACGCTACGCTCAGGTGTGAATGTAGCCTTAAAGTACCAACGTAAATCGACAGCGGGCGGTCAGTAAGTGGTTAAGCACTGACCAGCCGTCGCATATATACTGTGGCAAAGTGGCTCTATTGCGAAGGAACGACATACCTGTACGTCGTTTCTTTCAATGGCTACTAGATGGCGCCATAGCACCGCGATCGGCAAGCAGGGATGTCAATCAACGGATCCGGTGGACCTGATGTTCGCCAGCCACTCGCTATCATCCCCGGGAGAGGCAGAACGGCGGTCTCCCTATGTAAACAAGGCAGATCGCCGTTCTGCAAGGGGACCAGGATCTCTGTCTTTCCCCAATCAGTGTAACTAACCCCCCCCCCCACAGTTAGTAAGCACCCCCTAGGGACACACTTAACCCTTTGATCCCCCCTGATATTAACTCTTTCCCTGTCAGTGTCCTTAGCGATTTACAAATACCTCAACGGTGATCTCAGCGTAGGAAAAAAAAAATGATTCAGTCGCAAAGAATGCAAAAGGACTCGAGGCAATTCAATGCGATTAGAGGAGAAGCGATTTAACCTCAGGCTACGCAAGGGTTTTTTTTACAGTAAGGGCTACATGACTGTGGAACTTACTTCCACAAATGTACAAAATAATTGCCGCGAGATATGAGCCACACCCCTATAGAATGCAAGACCAAAAAATAGACAAAAGTGGGGCTTTAACCACTTTACGACCAGTCACTGTGCCTCTACTGCGGCACAGTGGCTGGTTCCCGTCCAGCGCCGTAGACCTACGTCGCTGGACTCCTCCCCTTGTGGGCGGCGCTCGCGCGCCGCCGGAGGCTCGCTCCCGCTGTATTCAGTCACAGCGGGAGTCGGGCCAGGGGAGGAGCGGCGGTGATCACCGCCGCTCTTCCCCGATCGTCGGGGAATCGAGTTTGGAGATCCCTAAGGATCTCCTAAGTGACAGACAGTGACAGATTGCAGGGTTCAGCTCCCCCCACACGCGTTAATAAGCACCAGGCATACATTAACCCCTCCCTCTCCAGTAAAATGAACCCCTTCCCTGCCAGTGTCATTTTTACAGTAACAGTGCATATTTATAGCACTGATTACTGCAGTAATGTCACTGGTACCCCCAAAAGTGTCAAAAATGTCAGTCAAGGGTTCGGTCGGTCCGCCGCAATGTCGCAGTCCCGCAGAAAAAATCACAGATCGCCGCCATTACTTGTTAAAAAACACCAAAAATGACAGAAATCTTTCCCTTAGTTAGTAAACGCAATAACTTTTGCGCAAACCAATCAAAATACGCTTATTGTGATTTTTTTTTACCAAACATATGTAGCAGAAAACAAATTGGCCTAAAATTTTAAAAAATTTAGATTTTTACATTTTTTTGGGGGGGAATTTTATATAAAAAAATGTGAAAATATTGTTATTTTTTCAAAATACCACCAAAAGAAAGCTCTGTTTGTGGGAAAAAAAGGACGTAAATTTTGTTTGGGTACGGCGTCGCACGACTGCGCAATTGTCAGTTAAAGTCGCACAGTGCCGAATCGCAAAAAGTGGCCTGGACGTAAGACAGCAAAATCCTCCGGTGGTAAAGTGGTTAAGGGCTCAAATGACATGGTCAATTCACTCAACGCCACACAATAGTGAAGTAAAAACACATTTTATGAATTACTGATTGATAAAAGAAAAGGCATAAAAGCATGCCTGAAAAAACACATATACATATACCACATATAATTAAAATTGGGGAAAACAAAGTAGGTAACCAGATGGTGAAGTCTCAGTCACAAGGATGGATGTGGTTCCTGTACAGCCAACGCGTTTCGCTTGACCTCGCTTCTTCAGGGCTTAATCAGAGACCAGAGAATCAACTAGTGTTCTATAGGTTGCATAAGAAGAATTCAATAAGTATTCATATATATATATACATAGTGCATGTTACATGACAATATATATTTGAAACTGTGGCGTATACATCCTAGAGAAGTATTCTAATCAATATGTTAATAGAACATATGTTGCATACTGACCCAAATTGATGCAGATCAATGGTCCAAACCGGGTTCAAAGAAGTAATTGTCTATTGAACGTGAACCGTATATCCCACTCAAGGATTATATAGGACGTATTGGTGCAATTACTATAAAGTTGGTAATGCATTCATTATATTGACTTTACTGCAGCATATAGGTCCAAAAAAGGGGGGCACTAGTATATGGTCGTTCAGACACCACCACAGAGGGACAAACATGCAGCTTCCTGGTTAGAAAAAATTATATAAGAAACATTTGTAAGGACATGGTCTTCAATTTAGCATTATATGCATCTCTATAGCAGCAGTAGGGGGCAATTTACCTCTATATTGGTATAAAATAGTTTGGGCAGGTGATCCTATGTGCAGTGTACCCAGGTGTCCAAGTAATATCAAGGTCCTTATGGATGCCAGGGGAATTATAACCTTAACCACTTAAGCCCCGGAGGATTTGGCTGCTAAACGACCAGAGGGTATTTTGCGATTCGGCACTGCGTGACTTTAACGGATAATTGCGCGGTCGTGCGACGCTGTACCTAAACGAATTTGGCGTCCTTTTTTTCCCACAAACAGAGCTTTCTTTTGGCGGTATTTGATCACCTGTGCGATTTTTTGATCACGCGCTATAAACAAAAAAAGAGCGTAAATTTTGCAAAAATAGCAATATTTTTCCCTTTTTTTTTATATGAAATTCCCCCCCAAAAAAATGTAAAAATCAAAATTTTTTAATATTTTCGGCCAATTTGTTTTATGCTACCTATGTTTGGTAAAAAAAATCGCAAAAAGCGTATTTTGATTGGTTTGCGCAAAAGTTATTGCGTTTACTAACAAAGGGAAAGATTTTTGTCATTTTTGTTGTTTTTTTTTTAACGCGTAATGGCGGCGATCTGCGATTTTTTTGCGGTACTGCGACATTGCGGCGGACAGATCGGACCCTTGACTGACATTTTTGACACTTTTGGGGTTACCAGTGACATTTCTACAGTAATCAGTGCTATATATATGCACTGTTACTGTAAAAATACACTGGTAGTGAAGGGGTTAACTTTATTTGAGAGGGAGGGGCTGTGTGTGTCCCTAGGGGCGTGATTCTAACTGTGATTGGCTGTGGCTTCAACTGTATGCAGAGTGATCAATGGATCTACATAGTAGATCCATGTGATCATCTCTCATACAGAGAGGAGAATGACAGGCAGCTTGTTTACACAAGCTGCCTGACTTTCTCCCTCTCCCCCGCCGATCGCAGAGTGGCCGGCGGCGATCGGGTCCGCCGGTCACACGCGCGGGGGGGTCCGTGACCACGCGGGAGCGGGAGCGCGCCTCCGGCGGCGCGCGCTCGCTCCCTAAACCCTCACAGGCGAGCGACGTAGACCTACGTCACTTTGCCTGTGAGGGGCTGACCGCCGCCGTAGATAGTCGTGCGGCGGTCGGCAAGTGGTTAAAGCTTCCACAAATGGTGGTAACGTCTGCGGGGAGTATGGCTACTTTTAAAAGACTCTTGGACGTACATCTCAAGGATCAGAACATTCAGGGGTATGGGAAATGATGATTACGGCCACACACACCTACACAGGTTGACCTGGATGGACTATTGTCTTTATTCAACCTCACCTACTATGTAACTGTAAAAAAAAAAATTAGTGCAGTGACAGTACCCGACCGTACACAGACCAGAACACAAATGTCAAGTCTGGCAGGTACTGAGCACAATACCCAATCCCAACACTTGATGGCAGTATTATGACGCGGTGCTTCATGTAGCGGAGCGCGGTTCTGTGAGGCTGGGTAATGAGCAGAATGTTAATGTTCAGCTCACTATTGAGCAGTGTCCAAGACTGCATGTAGGACATTGTGAGCGAGAACAAGTCTTCATCCTGTTTCTCCTTAATAATCAGAAACACTTTGTATTCCGCAGCAACATAGTGTCCAGCCAGGATAAAGCTGCTTGTGTACATGAGACGTTGGAGTAGAAGGTCTGTAGAATGATCAAGACATAAACAGGACAATTATTTCAGCCAGACGCTCATGTTTATTATGCACATGGCAAAAGGGAAGAAAAAAAGAAAATAAAACAGTGCTGCTCTAATGTTATAGAACAGGGGTGTTAAACTCAACTTCATCGAGGGCCACATCAACATTATGATTGCCCTCAAAGGGTTGTATCTAATACTAGATGTCCAGAGTATCCCAATCCCCTTACATTAGATGTCAGGAGTCCCCCTCCCTCAGTGGTGGGATTTAAAAATTTTAGTAACCAGTTCCGACTTTCAGTGCACAGTGACCAGCGTGCCCCCTTTCAATGCAGAATGACCAGCATGCCCCCTTTCAATGCACAGTGACCTGCGTGCCTCCTTTCAATGCAGAATGACCAGCGTGCCCCCTTTCAATGCACAGTGACCAGCGTGCCCCCTTCAATGCAGTGACCAGCATGCGTGCCCCCTTCAAAGCAGTGACCAGCGTGCCCCCTCCAATGCAGTGACCAGCGGGCATGCCCCCTTCAATGCAGTGACCAGCGTGCCCCCTTGCAATGCACAGTGACCAGCGTGCCACCTTCAATGCAGTGACCAGCGTGCCCCCTTTCAATGCAGTGACCAGCGTGCCCCCTTTCAATGCAGTGACCAGTGTGCCCCCTTCAATGCAGTGACCAGCATGCCCCCTTCAATGCAGTGACCAGCATGCCCCCTTCAATGCAGTGACCAGCATGCCCCCTTTCGATGCACAGTGACCAGCGTGCCCCTTTTCGATGCACAGTGACCAGTGTGCCCCCTTTCAATGCAGAGACCAGCGTGCTGCGTGCCCCCTTTCAATGCATAGATCATCGTGCCCCCTTTCAATGCAGAGACCAGCGTGCCCCCTTTCAATGCAGAGATCATCGTGCCCCCTTTCAATGCAGAGACCAGTGTGCCCCCTTTCAATGCAGAGATCATTGTGACCCCTTTCAATGCAGAGACCAGCGTGCGGCGTGCCCCCTTCAATGCAGAGACCAGCGTGCGGCGTGCCCCCTTCAATGCAGAGACCAGCATGCGGCGTGCCCCCTTCAATGCAGAGATCATTCGTGCCCCCTTTCGATGCAGAGACCAGCATGCCCCCTTCAATGCAGAGATCATCATTTGTACCTCCTTCAAAGCAAAGATCATCATTTGTTCCCCCTTCAATGCAGAGATCATCATTTGTTCCCCCTTCAATGCAGAGATCATCATTCGTTCCCCCTTCAATGCAGAGATCATCATTCGTTCCCCCTTCAATACAGAGATCATCATTGGTGCCCCCTTCAAAGCAGAGATCATCATTCGTGCCCCCTTCAAAGCAGAGATCATCATTCATGCCCCCTTCAAAGCAGAGATCATCATTCGTGCCCCCTTCAATGCAGAGATCATCATTCGTTCCCCCTTCAATACAGAGATCATCATTCGTTCCCCCTTCAATACAGAGATCATCATTCGTGCCCCCTTCAAAGCAGAGATCATCATTCGTGCCCCCTTCAAAGCAGAGATCATCATTCGTGCCCCCTTCAAAGCAGAGATCATCATTCATGCCCCCTTCAAAGCAGAGATCATCATTCATGCCCCCTTCAATACAGAGATCATCATTCATGCCCCCTTCAATGCAGAGTGAACAGCGTGCCAACTTGCCCCCCCCCCTCGAGACCAGTGCACTTGACTTACCAGTTGTAGCGGTGGCTTCCTCTCTTCAGTCCCCGCGTCTCCTCGAGTCCTCCCGCCTCCTCCTTGGCCAATGGCATGGGGTTTGCCTTTCAGACAATCAGGAAGCGGGTCTCAGACCCGCTTTCTGATTGGCCAGGAGGAGGATCCGTGTCACAATAGCGAATTTTCATTCGCTATTGTCACACAATGGGTGGGCTCGGGGCGCACTGCTCTGCGCCCCGGGTCCATCCTTTCCTGAAGCCTACTAGAGCCAAATTGTAATAGGCAGGAACTTCTGGGAGGTGGCGACGCAGCGGCCTGGAGGAGAAAGGGGTGAGGTCACTGGTTGCTAGATGCTAAGCGGCTCTAGCCTAGCAACCGGTGCAGTGTGTGGGCTCCGGCCGCCTCCCAGCAGAGAGAGAGAGCGCTGCCGCCGCGGCCACAAGCAGGGACAGAGGACAGAGCGAGCAGCAGATCGGTAAGCGGATGATATACAGATGGTCACAAGGGGGTTCTGCAAACTTCCAAATATTTAGTAACTGGTTCTGTGGAACCGGTACGAACCGGCTGAATCCCACCACTGCCCTCCATTACATCAAAGTGCACCCCCTTACCTGGTGTTGCTGCTAGGAAGAAGCTGGGGACAGAGCTGGGAAGCAGAAAGTGCAGGGTCTAGAGGAGGCCCAAGAGAGCTTTGGATCTCCACTGCAGCTCTAGTAGAGGTGCAAGGGCCACATAAAATGGCCTGGAGGGCCGTATTCGGCCCAGGGGCCTTGTGTTTGACACATAGAAGTTGGACAAAGCCACTTTGGATAAGCCATTGGGGATTGGTTAGGCAGGGGTTAGCAGAAGAGGTCACAGGCTGCTCATAGATGGACATTTGTTTCCTGATCCAGGCACGATTAGCCAAATGGAAGACTGATATCTGTAGCCACCACACCTTTCCAAGAGACTTCTTTTAACTCCTCTTGGATACATTAGCCTCACATATATCCATCTTTTCACATAAAAAAAACAACGGTAGCCAGGGCTTTTTTTCCTCAGAAAATAGTTGCAGGAACTCAACCACGACTCCCCGCCCCAATACACATACACCCTCCAAACTGCGTCAAATAGTGGGTGTGGTCACATTTTACTAACAGTGACAGGGTCATACAGGGGCAATAAATACTAGGAGTGCATAATGTTGGAGAGTTTGTTGGAGTTGGTGTGTGTTACACACAGAGTGCAGAGTTTAGGGGTGTGCTGCATACAGAGTGCAGAGTTTAGGGCGCTCTTTCACAGCTACCTACTTCTGCATCCCCCATCTGCATCTCATGTTCACCCCTCTTCAGCTCAGACCTCTGCAGATACAGCTTGGTATTAAGAAGTTATTTATTCCAAACTGAATATAGATGTGTGATGGTACTCACCGTCACTGGAAGTTAAAAACGGATAATTAATGGTTTGAATTGCTTCAGATGGGACGGTCATATTTGCCAGCAATATCTCCATATAGGAATATAAAGATTTATTCCCATTTGCCATGAAATCTGTTCTTCCTAAATTCTGTTTATATTACATATCTTTCAATGTCAGACAGGTTTTCCTTTTGTTGTGTATTGGGAGGGAATGTGGATTGCCCTTTCGCATTGTTAAGTGTTAATGACCTTCCATTTTTCTGTCTGTCTGCCTAAAAGAGAAACTTATAGGTATGTGGATTGGATGCTAAGGGGGAGGGGGGATTGTCCCACATTGTATATTTTTGTGTACACTGTATGAGAGTGTAAAACTCCGTTCCTATTGGATGGTGAATATCACGTTTAGTCTTCAACAAGGTCCACGTAGGCGGTAACCTTGTGGGTGAAAACTGTATATAAGTCTTGTTCAATAAAGTTGTTCTAGAGTTAGTTCACCCTCAATCTAGAGTCCTGTCTCTTATTGGGGGGGGGGGGGGTTTGGGATATGCTACAAGGCATTGCTATGGTCTTTCATACTCCCTTAGAGAATCACTAAGCTCTTGTAAGAGCTTGTGTAAGAGCTTGTTCTGCTGCACTCCCTGGGGAAAGAGAGGTTCACCCACGCGAACCTGGAGCCTTGTCGGAGGTCCAGGGTGGATAGGAAATGGTGAGACCCTAACCAAGCCGTGGCAGTTTGTGGGGTCTGAAGTGGTTACGGTGTCTGGTGGAGTGCTTGGAGCCCCTCGGGAAGCACTAGGAGCATCTGTCAACGGAGGTACCCAGTCAGGGGTGCCCTGTTCCGTTAAGAGATGTTTTGGGCCTGTTGGCCTTCATCAGTGCAATGAATGGAAACCTAGTCCTATGCAGTAGGGCTTGGTGCCGATGGAATGGCCCACTTGTTCAATTATATGTAATAAACTGCTCTAACTGCTTGTTCTCCTCCTTTATACTTCAGTAATCTCATGCACACCAGTAAAGTTTCCAAATCACCAGCCCTATAAATCCAAGTAAAAGTTTAGACAACACTCGCTGCTTTTATTGAAAGACTACAAATGTCAGCATGGCCTCAGCTCCCTGTTTAGGCATGATGGAGATTTCAGTTCTTGAATGTGTAGAAATACTTAAAGCGGAGTTCCAGCCTTTTCACTCACCTGTCCAACGGTCCAGCGATGCGGCCGCCCGAAGCCTCGATCCTCTCCCTCTGGTCTCGGCGGCGCCGGCATCACTGCTGTGGGCACCCGGCTGTGACAGTTTGCGGCTTCACAGCCGGGTACCCACTGCGCATGCGCGAGTCGCGCTGCGCATCTTGATTGGCCGGCAATCTTCTGGGACCTCTGACATGTCCCAGAAGATTGCAGTGAGGGAGGGGGAGAGGAGAACTTCCTTTCAGGGCGCCGCGGCGCTCCGAGCGGAAGTGGGAGCGGGTACCTGTCAAAACTAGGTACCCGCTCCCCCCCCCAAAAAAATGACATGCCAAATGTGGCATGTCAGGGGGTTAGAATACCTAAAGCGGAAGTTCCCCTTTTGGGTGGAACTCCGCTTTAGGTTGCTCATGTTCATATTACACTGACCTCATCAGATAAAACTAAAAACATTGCTTTCTCTTTTCATCCACAGCTGTTCTGGAGAAACCATTGGAGAAGAAATCGGGAAGGAATTACGGTCCTCCCGGCACCAAGAGGCTCATCTACTTTATAGATGATATGAACATGCCAGAGGTGGACACGTATGGCACGGTGCAGCCACACACACTCATCCGCCAACACATGGACTATGGTCACTGGTAGGGCTCTGTGCACTGTCATTACACTATGTGGCAAAACATTTGTAGACACCTGACATCACATTGATAAGAGCTTGGTGAACATCCTATTTAAGAACCATGGCCATTAATATGTTGGATGAGAAGTCTTGGCACGCAGTCAGCATTCTAATTCATCCAAAGGTGTTTAATAGGGTTGAGGTCAGGGTTCCTCCACCCTAACTGGTCACACCATGTCTTTATGGAGCTGGATTTGTGCACAGGGGCACAGTCATGCTGGAACAGATATGATGTTAGATGAGAAGACCTGGATCACCATCTACCTTCCAATTTATTCCAAAGATGTTCAGTAGGGTAGAAGTCAGGTGCTGATTTCTGATGAGAAGACCTGGATCATGAACAGTGTTCCAATGTATCCCTAGGGTGTTCAGTAGGGTTGAGATCAGGTACTGATGTTGAATGAGAAGACCTGGATCACCATCAGTGTTCCATATCATCCTAAAGGTGTATAGTAGGGTTGAGATCAGGGCTGTGTGCAGGCCACTTGAGTTCCTCCACCCTAACTGGTCACACCATGTCTTTATGGAGCTGGCTTTGTGCACAGGGGCACAGTCATGCTGGAACAGATATGATGTTAGATGAGAAGACCTGGATCACCCTCTACCTTCCAATTCATTCCAAAGATGTTCAGTAGGGTAGAAGTCAGGTGCTGATTTTGGATGAGAAGACCTGGATCACCAACAGTGTTCCAATTTATCCCTAGGGTGTTTAGTAGGGTTGAGATCAGGTACTGATGTTGAATGAGAAGACCTGGATCACCATCAGTGTTCCATATCATCCTAAAGGTGTATATTAGGTTTGAGATCAGGGCTGTGTGCAGACCCCTTGAGTTTCTCAACACCAAATTGGTCAAACCATGTCTTTATGGTGCTGGCTTTGTGCACAGGGGCACAGTCATGCTGGAACAGGTATAATATTGGATGAGAAGTCTTGGCTCCCCATTGGAGTTTGAATATTTCCCAAACATGTGCAGTAGGGTTGTGGTCAGGAACAAATGTTGGATGAGAAGACTTGGCTCACAGTCAGCATTCCAATTCCTCCCAAAGATGTTCAGTAGGGTTGAGGTCAGGGCTCTGTGCAGGACACTCCAGTTCCTCCACACCAAACTGGTAAAACTATGTCTCAATGGTGAAACAATGGTGGAAAAGAAAAGGGTCTTCACCAAACTGTTACCCCGAGGTTGGAAGAGCACAATTGTATAAAATATCTTTGTATGGTGAAGTAACAGGACCTTCACTGGGGAAACATGAACTCCATCATTTGGAAGGGTCTTTACTATAAAGTGTATGTGTGTTGAGGTTCTTTATTAACCACTTACCGCAAACTGAGGTATATAAACATCGGGTAACTTTGCGAGGTTATACCGGGATGATGCCTCTAGCTAGAGGCACCATCCCGGTACCGTGGTTTAGTGACAACGGTCGGCTTTCCGTTGGTAACGACCGATATGGCTCGGGAACCGCTCGATTGTTACCCGGGTTAGCGGGAGGGGACGTCCCCCCCGTCCCCCCCAGCCGCCTTCCGTGACTTTTAACGGGCCTCCCGTCCCACCGGGAGACCCGAGCACCCAGCCGGCACGTCTTCCGGCTGAATGGAGTCCCGATCAAAGCCAGAAACGGCTTTGATCGGGTCTCCGATGACGTAACCCGGAGGCGGCGTCCATGACGTCACTTCCGGGTTACTGTGCTGCAAAAGGCGGCAAATTTAAAAAACGGCTGTATGCAAAAACACAGTTTTCGGCGTTTTGCATACATGGAAGTGTAGTGGAGGGGTCTAGGGTCTTTTAGACGCACAATCCCTCCATAAAGAGCACCTGTCACTACATATTGTTGTCACAAGGGATGTTTACATTCCTTGTGACAGCAAAAAAAGTGATCAGATTTTTTTTTTTTAAAAAACCTGTAATAAAGTTAAAAAAAAATAAAATAAATAGGAAAAAAAAAATAAAAATTTTTAGCCGCCGCCGTCACCGTTAGCTCACGCACAAAAAAGAAAACGTATACGGAAGTCGAGCCGCGAATGAAATCGCTGTTCAAACCACACACGTGAGGTATCGCCGCGATTGCCAGAGCATGAGCAATAATTAAAAAAAAAAGAGCTACACTCTAACTCTAAACTGGTAACCGTTAAAAAAATTTAAAGCGTCGCCTATTGAGATTTCTATTGACCATAGTTTTTCACCATCCCACGGGGTGCGCGCAATTTTAAACCGTAACATGTTGGGTATCTATTTACTCGGCGTGACATCATCTTTCACAATATACAAAAAAAATGGGCTAACTTTACTGTTTAGTATTTTTAAAATGCAGTGAAATGTCATTTTTCAAACATTTTCCAAAAAAATGGCGTTTTAAAGACCGCTGCGCAAATACCGCGTGACAAAAAATATTGCAATGACCGCCATTTGATTTTCCAGAGTCTTTGCTAAAATAATATATATATATATATATATATATATATATATATATATAATGTTTGGGGGTTCTAAGTAGTTTTCTAGGAAAAAATACTGATTTTAACTTGTAAACAAAAAGTGTCCGAAATAGGGCTGGGGCTTAATTGGTTAAGAGTTTTTGGTGGTTCTGCTACAGCATGGACAAGCCTTTGGCTTAGCTATGCTGTCATTTATACAGATTTGTAGAGATAAGCCAACTTTGCTTTGTTTTGAAGGTATGATCGGAACAAGCTGACCATGAAAGAGATTATGAAAGTGCAGTATGTCTCTTGCATGAACCCCACCTCCGGGAGCTTCACCATCAACCCCCGTCTACAGGTGAGTACCTCCACTGGATTTCCTCTGCACATGTCGTTGTGTAAATGTTCTTATGGCTGGGGTCCCATCTCAATTATACCAATTCCGTAATCCAAATTCTAGATTTTTAGTCGAGATAGGACATTGAAACTCTCAGATGACTCACATGGCCAGCTGTACTATAATGGATTTTCTGCTTTTGAATGTGTAAATACGTTTATCTGAAATGGTGCCGGTTCTTTCTGCACAGAGACATTTCAGCGTGTTTGCCCTGTCCTTCCCTGGCATGGACGCCCTGTCCACCATCTACAGCACCATCCTGACTCAGCATCTTAAAGTGGGAAACTTCCCGGCCCCCCTGCAAAAGACCACCCAGCAACTCATCAACCTGGCCCTATCACTTCATCAGAAGGTCACCTCCAGCTTCCTGCCCACCGCAATCAAATTCCACTACATCTTCAACCTGCGGGACCTCTCCAACATTTTCCAGGTAAGTAGTGATATCCGTTCCACCGTTCCCCTTCTCTAAACTCCTGTTCATGTTTTTAAAACTGAACTCCAGGAAATTAGAAAATTCTCCTTTACAGCGGGGCTGCGTCTACACTGCAAGGGGATCACTCCTCATTTAGGTTGAGGGTTAAGGAAAAGTAGATTTACTTACCTCATCCTCCCCTCCTGCAGGCTCCTCTGTTCTGCTAGACTAGTCCCTGCAGTCTTTTCTCCCTCAAGCTCCAGCACTATAAGGTCCATTGACATCATCAAATCAATTCAAGTCCCATAGCTCTGTATTAGATGTGAGGATGCCAAGGACAGTCCACCACCGGAGCATGGGGGAGCGCCATCTGCCATAGAGTGGAGGATCAGGTAAGTAAAATTGCTTATCATCCCTTAGTCTAAAAAAGCAGTTACCTTCTGCAGTGCGGTCAAGGGAGAATTTTCAGGTTTCCCAAAGTTGAGCTTTAATTGTACAGTATTTTCTTTTCTTCTTTGCTTCACCGGTCACTCTTTTCTCTCTTTCGCTCCTCTCTCCCTCTTCTTTTCTCTCTCTCTCTTCCCTTTTCTTTCATTTCTTTCAGGTTTCCCGTTTACCTCTAATTGACAAAAAATGTATTTTTTTTTTTCTCTCTCTCCCTCTTTCTTTTTCTCACTTTCCTTTTTTTTCTTTTTTTTTTTTCTCTCTTTTTTTACATTCCTTTTTTTTTTTTTTTTCTTTCTTTCCTACTCTTTCTTTCTCTTTCCCTTTTTCTTTCTTTGAAGTCTCTTGAGTTCAGCTATAATTGGAGGACATTAGCTTTTTTTTTTTTTTTTTTACTCTTTCTCTCTCTCTTTTCCCATATATATATATTCCTTATGAAGGATCTTAATGGATCTGAAACATTAATATTGTTTGATATTCTGATGTCTCCTTTGTGAGTATTTTACTCTTCTGATAAATATACAAGGTGCTGCAGATTGGATCTATTTGGTTTTAATATATATATATATATATATATATATATATATATATATATATATATATATATATATATATATATATATATATATATATATATATATATATATTCTCTTTGCTTTCCTTTTTTATCTCCTTCTTTCACTCTCTTTCTATCTCTTTCCCTCTTTTATATATATATATACAGTAAACCCCCGCTCCATCGCAGTTCAGTTTTTGCGGTCCCGGTATATTGCGTTTTTTTGTAATGTTATTTTACTATATAAATCATTAAAAATGAAATATTTTTGTGTTTTCCATAGCTCTTGCTCTGTCTCTCAGTATCTTTTATGTGTTTAAATTAGTTTCTATTGTTTTAAAAGTGTGTTTAAAGACCTTAAAATGCTTTTACACGTACAGTGACAGTAAAAAAAACATGCCTACAATGCACTTGACCAATGTAGAATAGAGGTCACCCCCAAACTCTTAGGCTGCTTAAAGCCAAAGGCTCCACCCCCATGCCATAAACCTTTCCCTTTACCTAAATAATTGAGACCACACCGTGCTTGGAGTTAATTGGCCACAGCAGCCATTTTATTAACCCTTTTACCTTAAAATTAACATAAGGAGAAAAAACATTCCTTACAAACATAAAACAATCAGTCATTAGGCCTGTTGGTCTTTGAGGCTCCTCCAAATAATTCCAAATCCTGCACTGCGGGACCTGTGCCCTGATAGGCCTCCAGCCGCGTCACCGGCTCGGAGACAAACCACTCCCCGCAGTGCCACCATTTTGAATTCCATTTAAACTGACATTAAATGGAATGCACCATAGGGACCCATACCAACGATGAGTCCCAACCATACCCTTATCCTAAACTGTTCACCTCCCCCGCCAGCAAAGACCAACAAAACGCCACCAGCACCCAAGGGTGACACCTTACCCTTGCGTGCCCCTCCAAACCCTCAAGGCTCGCTGGATCCCATCCTGTAATCCCAGGGCCCATAAATCTATACCCACCGCATTGAGGTGGACTCCATCATCCCGCAGATACCGCCATGTGTCCACTTCCAACTCCAGGTGGCGAACCACCAACCCCCCATTCCGACACACAAAGCGCCCCACTTCCTTGTTCAACTTAATCCGAGCCTTATTAAGGCGCGCGACCGACCTGGCCATGCGCCAGGACGTGCGGGCCACCATATCCGACCAAACTACAAGCAGCGCCGGAAAAGCCGTGCGCAGCCGAAGGAAATCCAACTTTATGTCCCTGATCAAGGCCCGCGCGGACCTGGCCCCCAAATCGTTGCCCCCGGCATGCAGCACCAAAACATCTGGCTGCCTGTCCAACCGGGCGAAACGATGCACTTCGGGAAGGACCCTGCCCCAAGTAAGCCCCGGCACCCCCAGCCACCTGACACAAGCCTCGTGCCGAGAAAAACCAAGTTGTCTACCATTAGGACGCACATCAGCTCTCCGGGCCCCCCAGAAAACATACGAGTGTCCCACGATCCAAACAAGGCAGGGTTCCAAACCTACAAGAAAAGGGGACAAAAGGAAAGGAAAACCAACCAATAATCAGATAACCAGCCGGGCCCACACCCCCCCAGCGACAAAACCACCCCCCGTACATACCCTACACCAACAGCTGTGGACGAACGTACAACAAGAACCTCCTAGACTCCCAGCGCCCAATGCGTTTGACCGCATCGTCATTCAATCCCCAGCGTGCAGCCTCAGTGGCCGCCCCGATCCGAAAGGAATGAGATGCAAACCTACTGGCATCCAAACCCAAAGAGCCCACACACCTTCTGAACACCGATACAAATTGAAAACGAGATAACGACGACCCGTCCGCATGCATTAAAAATGAACCGGGCCGCGAAGGGCGGAGTGCCCAGTAATCCCGAACCGCCCCTACCGGGCACAGCGGTGAAGACGGCACCGCGAACAACCGGACACGGACCCCCTTGCCACTCTGGTCCGTTTTGGACCGTCGAAGGAGGATAGTAACCCCCTCCCGACCGACAGAGACATCCTGACCCAATAGGCCCCCCGGCACCGTCCGGGAGGAGCTGACCAATTCCCCAATCCGGAAAGCCCCGAAGAAAGCGAGAGAAAAGGCCGCCTTAAACAACACCACCTCGTAACTCGAGGCGCAGTGCTCCCCCAATTGCCGGCAGACGTCCTGCAAAAGAGCGAAGGACACCGGGCGCCTAGTGTCCCTCCTCCGATAAGCCCTGGAATAGCCCCGTAACGCTTGTCTCACCACGAAGTCCTTCGTGTAATCCTGACAACCCAGAAATTTAAACAGAAAGGCCAGGCCGGACAACTTGCGATCCACAGCGGAAGCCGACGCGCCCCTCTCAAAATGATCAGAGACAAAAGAAAGTAACACCCACCTGACCTCCGGACCCAGAGGATCCACCGATGCCACCCGCAACACCTCGAGCCACTCCAACCATACCTTGCAATAAGCCGACCACGTGGACTCGCTCACCGACTTCCTGATCCATCCAGCGAGGACCCCAAGGCAATCCCCCATAGCCACTCCGGACACGTGACTCCGCGTTGCTCCGCTGCCGGTGCCAACTCCCGGAACCTGTCCCACTGAAAACGAGACAGCGCGTCAGCAATATCATTCTTAACCCCCGGAATGTGCACAGCGTACAGGAAAACATTCAACCGTAGACACCGCAAAACCAAATACCTGAGGAGGCGCACCACCGGCTGAGACGAAGCCGACGCGCGGTTGATCACCTGAACCACCCCGAGATTGTCGCAATGGAGGCGAACCTTCAGGTTCCTGAACTCCGCCCCCCAAATCTCCAGGGCCACCACCACCGGGAACAGTTCCAGCAACACCAAGTTGCTGACCAGCCCCGCTACCTGCCATGCCCCCGGCCAAGGGGCGGCGCTCCACACCCCCCGGTGAAAAGCCCCGTACCCCGCCGAACCAGCAGCATCGGTAAACAGTTCCAAATCAAAGTTGCTGATCGGCCCGGCCATCCACAAGGATCTACCATTGTATGTGGCCAAAAAACCGTGCCACAGACGCAAGTCATCCCCGTGTTCCCTGTTGAGCCTGACGAAGTGAGTGGGCAACTTCACCCCCGAAGTCGCCGCCGACAGCCGTCGGCAGAAGACCCGGCCCATGGGCATAATGCGGCAGGCAAAATTCAATTTACCCAGCAACGACTGCAAGCTGCGCAACTGAATCTTGCGCAAACCCAGCACCCCTTCAATTTCAGCTCTCAAAGCCCCCAATTTATCCTCCGGTAGGCGACACTCCATGGCCTCCGAATCCACGACAATGCCCAGGAAGCTGAGCACCGTGGTCGGGCCTTCCGTCTTGTCGGGGGCCAACGGAATGCCGAAGCTCCCGGCCACATGCTGCAACGTGGCAAGCAGGATCGCGCACCCGTTGGAAGCGGGCGGGCCCACACACAGAAAGTCGTCCAAATAGTGGATCACCGAATTCACACCGGAAACCTCCCGAACCACCCACTCCACAAAGGAACTGAAGGTCTCAAACAGCGCGCATGATATGGAGCAGCCCATAGGAAGGCAGCGATCCACATAATACGCCCCCTGCCACCGGCAGCCCAGCAATCGAAAACTGTCCGGGTGAACCGGGAGCAACCTGAACGCCGCCTCAATGTCCGATTTGGCCATCAAGGCCCCCCGCCCATAATGTCGCACCCAGGCCACCGCGGCGTCAAAGGAAATGTAAGACACCGTACAGGCCTCCGGGTCGATGGCGTCATTCACAGACCCACCCTTCGGGAAGGAGAGGTGGTGAATGAGGCGAAACTTGTTGGGTTCCTTCTTGGGAACCACCCCCAACGGCGAAACCACCAAGTCACGCACCGGCACCTCCGAGAACGGGCCCGCCATGCGACCGAGAGCCACTTCCTTGTGCAACTTATCCGACACCACCAAAGGGTGGCGCAATGCCGAACGCAAATTCCTCGCCACCGGCGGCACCGAGGCCAAAGAGCAAGGGATACGAAAACCCACCGCAAAACCCTCCCACAGAAGTCGAGCAGCCGCCCTATCGGGGTACCTATCTAGAAAAGGCCGCAGCCTTTCCACCCTCACCGGCGTCGTCCCCTTTGTGCGAAGGCTCTCCGGACCGCCCTTTTCCGGACTTAAAACACCGAGCCAAGGAATGGGAACCTCCGCAACCGGAGCATTCATGTTTGAAGCGACATGTGCCACCGAACTTACAGGAACCCTCATTAAATTGCCAGCAGAAACCCCTCCTCTTTGCGGCCGGCTGTCCCGGGGTCGCAGAACCACCGGCCCCCCCTGGAAAAAACTGATTCGGAGCCTTCGCAGACGACATGAGCCGCATCCACAGGCTGATGTCCTTGTGGTCCCACCGCAAGGACGGCCTAACCGCCTTCCGCTGCCGGAACTGTTCGTCGTACCGCAGCCAGGCCGACCCCCCGTAAACCCGATAGGCTTCCCCTACAGCGTCCATGTAGCAGAACAGGGCCGAGCAGTTTTCCGGCGCCTTTTCCCCTATGACGCCCGCCAGAATGGCAAAGGCCTGCAGCCAATTGGCGAAGGTCCGAGGGATAAGCCGATAGCGTCGCGCCTCCTCGTCCTCCTTCTTGCGCTCCTCCGGTTTAACCCTGTCCAGGTGAAACTTCTCGAGGGGCAACAGCGTGAAGATTTCCACGTACTCACCCTTCCAGATCTTCTCCCGGACTTCCTGCTTCAAATGTGCCCCCAACGGGCCCTCAAAACAAACATATACCTCACCTTTCGCTGAATCGTCCAGGCGAACAGCGTCCGCCTTCCCCTCCTTCGCCGTCCCGGTCTTGTCCCCCGTCGCCCCGGCCGTCACCGCCACCACTGCCGGAGCGCCAACAACCTGGGGAGGGGCCCCAGCCCCCCCCGCAACTAGCCCCGTGGAAGACGGCCCCGCCAGCCCCGGGGCCCCCCCCGGCTCCGTGCCCGAGCCCCCCGCCGGAGGCACCCAAGCCGCCGCTGGAGACAAGCGGCCCCCGTCCCCCGGGGGCAAACGCCCCAAGAGGTCCCGTAGACCCAGGAGGAAGCCCCTCAAACCCCCATTATCACCCCCTTCCGGGGTCCCCGCCCCCACTGGCCGGGACACCCCCACCCCCCGAGCCCCTCCAGCACTCCCACCCCCCACATCAAACAAGCCCCGCAAATCAGACAAAGCCAGAGAAGGAATTGTGACCTCACCTGTCTGCCCAGGGGGGGCGCCCCCAGCCGCCGATCCAGCCTCCCTCGTCGCCGACCGACCACCGACATCCTCTTCCACATCCGATCCGGACACTTCGCCTTCCGAACGATCGTCCCCGGGCACCGCCGACATCCGTCCACCAGGTGTCGCACTCCCGCCATCTGCAGAGCCGAGCGACAGGCGTCCACGCCCCCGTACTCCAGCTCCGCCCGACGGAGACCTCTGTGAACCAGCCGAACTTCCGATGACCCGGCCACGTGACTTGCCCCGCCGCGTCATCTCTCCGCGCCCAGCCGAGGCCGACTCCGAGTCCCGCCGATCACTGCTGCCACCGGCCGCCATGAAGCCGCTCCCACGCCGAGGCACCCCTCCGACCGGAGCATCGCCAGTAGGGGAGCCCGCCAGTCCAGTAGCACCCCGGCGAGAGGGACGGGGAGAGACCGAAGGCCGCCTCCCCCCACTACCCCCAGAGCTCCGTCCATGCAGAGGATTCCTCCCAGAGGCGCGCACGGCCGCAGCAGGAGTACGCTTAGCCGGCGGCCCTGAAGGGTCCCTGTCGGGGCTCCTAGGATGACGCTGAGCTCGAGGGGAAGGGTCCGGTGAAAAACGCTCCGGCGGCCGTGACCGCCGAGCCCGCGGGACCGCAAGCCCCTCCGAATCCTGTGCAGAGTCCTGAACCCCCATCAACGTGGAGACCTGGGACCGGAGCCACTCAGTCCCCTTCACCGCGGCAGCGGCCTTAATTTGCTCCAGCAAAACGTCCAAATCCGCCATCACAGACCAGGGAAGCTGAGGTGAGATGCTCTGCAGTGAAAAAGGTGGGTGACCAAGCTTCTTCTTCCTTCGTCCGTTGAACTTCCACTGACCTCCAATCTGAGGGGCCACCCCTCCTAACTGTACCTCAACCCCTCCCAAACCTGATACACCAATCCCTGAATACCCCCCAACTCAAAACAATTTAATTTAACTCACACCTGCCCTGTCTCCCCTCTTCACATGGTCATGTCTGCCCTGCGCTATTTTTTTTTTTTTTTTTTTTTTCTTTCGCTTCGGGCCTTGCTTTAATAGGGTTTTTCTATTTAGCGGATTTTCACTTTTCGCGGCTGGGTCCGGAACGTAACCCCCGCAATGGAGGGGGGTTTACTGTGTATATGTATATGTATATATATATATATATATATATATATATATATATACACATACTGCTCAAATAAATTAAAGGAACACTTTTTATCCAGAGTACAGCATCAAGTCAATTAAACTCCTGGGATATTGATCTGGTCAGATAAGTAGCAGAGGGGGTTGTTAATCAGTTTCAGCTGCTTTGGTGTTAATGAAATTAACAGGGACACTAGATGGGCAAAAATGAGACAACCTCCAAAAAAGAATGGTTTTGCACTGAAATTTTTTTCCCTACTCATCTTTTCTGACTGTTTTTCACTAGTTTCACATTTGTCTAGGGTCAGTGTCACTACTGGTACCATGAGGTGATACCTGGACCCTATAGAGGTTGCACAGGCAGTCCAACTCCTCCAGGATGGCACCATTGCCAGAAGGTTTGCTGTGTCTCCCAGAACAGTCTCAGGAGCATGGAGGAGATTCCAGGAGACAGGCAGTTACTCTAGGAGAGCTGGACAGGGCCATAGAAGGTCCTTAACCCATCAGCAGGACCGGTATCTGCTGCTTTGTGCAAGGAGGAACAGGATGAGCACTGCCAGAGCCCTACAAAAAGACCTCCAACAGGCAACTAATGGCAGTCAGGGTGCCATTGTCTAGCCTGTAGAGGTCTGTGCCTCCATCCTTTGGATATCCCTCCCCAGACCATCACTGACCCACCACCAAACTGGTCATGCTGAAAAATGTTAAAAGGCAGCATAACGTTCTCTACGGCTTCTCCAGACCCTTTCATGTCTGTCACATGTGCTCAGGGTGAACCTGCTCTCATCTGTGAAAAGCACAGGGCACCAGTGGTGGACCTGCCAATTCTGGTGTTCAATGGCAGATGCCAATCGAGCTCCACGGTGCTGAGCAAGGAGCACAGGGCCCACTAGAGGACGTTGGGCCCTCAGGGCACCCCTAATTATGAAGTCTGTTTCTGATGTTTAGTCCACAGTCCTGGGCAGAAAGCACAGGGCACGCTAGAGGACATCTCCTGGAATTTCCTCCATGTTCCTGAGACTGTACTGGGAGACACAGCAAACCTTCTGGTAATGGTACGTATTGATGTGCCATCCTGGAGGAGTGGAACTGCCCGTGCAACCTCTATAGGGTCCAGGTATCTCCTCATGCTACCAGCATACCTCCCAACTTTTTGAAATGGGAATGAGGGACATCTATTTGTAAAAGTATGTAGGCATGAGACACACCCCCTGCCACGCCCCCTTAGGAGAGAATTAAAGGAAAAAATGGTTAGTTAAATCCACAAGTGTTTTCCTTAGCACTATTATTCCTTGATATTGGCTATTGACAGCATGCCCCCCATCAATGTAGTGACCAGCGTACCCCCCCCCCCCCCCCATCAATGTAGTGACCAGCATCATGCTGGTCACTATATTGATGGGGGGGGTACGCTGGTCACTACATTGATGGGGGGCATGCTAGTCACTACATTGATGGGGGGTACGCTGGTCACTACATTGATGGGGGGCATGCTGCCATCAATGCAGTGACCAGGCCAGCATCCATCAATGTAGTGACCAGCGTACCCCCCCATCAATGTAGTGACCAGCGTACCCCCCCATCAATGTAGTGACCAGCGTACCCCCCCATCAATGTAGTGACTAGCATGCCGTGTCCCTTTCAATGCAGAGACCAGAGAGACTTGCCTAAGGTAGAAGAAGAAGAACACAGCCTGACACATCCATCCCACATTTTCAGTCTGCCCGGCCCGCAGCTAGTTCTCTTGACTGAGCGGTGAGCGCAGCACAGCGAACCAATCACGTAGTGAGTAGCGGCACAGCGAACCAATCAGGTGTGCAGGCACGTGTGATTGGTTAGCTGTGCAGCTGCTCACGGCACCGCTGCTACTCACCGATCAGTCAGGAGAACTAGCTGCAGGCACCCACGCTCTATCGTTCAGCTAATGAGTGTAATGTTTTCAGCGAGCGGGGTGGCAACAGGGGTGGCAAGGACTTCGTCTGGGGTGGCAATTGCCACCCCAGCTAGCCCTCTGGCTCCGCCACTGGCTACCAGTGGTGACACTGACCCTAGCCAAAACTAGTGAAACATCAGAAAAGATGAGTAGGGAAGCAAAATGTCAGTGGCCTCCACCTGTAAAACCATTCCTGTTTTGGAGGTGGTCTCATTGTTGCCCATCTAGTGTACCTTTTATAAAATTTCATTAACACCAAAGCAGCTGAAACTGATTAATAACCCCCCTCTGCTACCTAACTGGCCAAATCAATATCCCAGGAGTTTAATTGACTTGATGCTAGCGTTCCTTTTAATTTGTTTGAGCAGTGTATATATTGTATACACACTCTCCCTTTAGCAGCTCTTTCTTCTCTTGGTTTCAAACAATTGTTTTCATATAAAGTATGCCGGTGTCAGTACAGCTGGTGAACGTAGCCTTTACCTGCCAGTATGACTAACAAAGATCAATAATCTCCGCTTTGATGAGCGCGCCTTTGTTCATCAAACTGATCTGGAGTTCCTAGGACCGTGCCGCTAGCTGCACTTAGAGGAGACACATGGCCGCCGGGAGCTGCCATTATGGCATTGTCATTTCTGCTTTGTAAAAGCCAACTCAATTTGCTGGAAGATTGTTGGAGGGGTGGTGAGCCAAGCTGTATCCTTTGTCAAAAATCCCCCCTTCTCATCCAATGTGGAGATGCAGCCACTAAACATGATGTACTCTACATGCTGCCAGCTCCTGATTGGCCATTGCCAAGCGTCGCTCCACCAGCACATGTTGCTTTTGGTGATTACTGCTTCACATTACAGGAGGGGAGGAAATTTTGAAAGAGACTGTTGATCCAGAGCCCCGCAGCTCCATAGGCTTCCTGGGCAACGAGGCGGCTATTATAAAGCAGAGAGGAGGAAGGAGAGAATAGAGAACAGATGTCTGAAATGATCATGAAAGAGGCTTATTAGCCGTATGTGATAGAGCAGGGGTGTAAAACTCGATTTATTTGCGGGCCGCATCAGAATTATGATTGCCCTCACAAGGGCTGGTTGTATCTCTAAGACTAGATGTCCAGAGCATCCCCTACCCAGTGCTGTATCTTGGCCTAGGCCAGCACTTTGCAGGGGGGCAGCAAAAAAGCTGCACCCCACATGGAAAAAAAAACAGCCTCCTCCTGGCTCTCACACAAAAAGGGTCCCCACCGGCTTGCGCTACACTTTTAGTATAGTGCCAGTCCTATGGGGCAAATCAGTCTAGCACCCCCATAAAGCGGTCACACTGCTACCTGCCAGTACTGATGGGCACTAATAGGCTTCACTGATGGCCACTGATGAGGCTGCACTGATGGGCACTGATAAGCTGCACTGATATGATGCACTGATAGGCTGCACTATTGGCCACTGATCAGGCTGCATTTGTCGCCACTGATAAGCTGCACTGATATGCTGCACTGATTTTACATAGTTACATAGTAGGTGAGGTTGAATAAAGACAATAGTCCATCCAGTTCAACCTGTGTAGGTGTGTGTGGCTGTAATCATCTAACATAGCCCTTAATGTCCTGATCCTTGAGATATAAGTCTAAGAGTCTTTTGAAAGCCACCATACTTCCCGCAGAAACCACCTCTTGTGGTAGAGAATTCCACAATCTTGTAGCCCTAACAGTAAAAAATCCTCCTCGTTGCCTGAGGTTAAAACGCTTCTCCTCTAATCGCATTGTATGTCCTCGAGTCCTCATGCAATTCCTTTGAATAAACAGCTTTTTTTCTAAGCTGAGATCCCCATTAAGATATTTATAAATTGCGATCATGTCCCCCCTCAGACGTCTCTTCTCCAGGGAGAATAAATCGAGCGATTGCAGTGTCTGAACTTATGGGAACTGATGAGGCTGGACTGATGGGCACTGATAGACTGGTTGTGGTCTGTGGTTTACAGGTGTCAGGGCGGATCATAAACAGGAAGGGGTGTGGCCTTTACAGGAAGAGGTGGGTTATATTTAAATTAGGGGCTGCACAAGTTTATTCAGGCCTAGGGCAGCACCAAACCTAAATACACCACTGCCCCTACCCTTACATAAGATGTCAAGAGCCTCTCCACCATCAGAAGTTGAAACCCTCCCTTATATCACCCCTTATCTTATGCTGCTGCTGGGAAGAAGCCGTAGACATGGAAAGCAAAAAGTACAGGGTCTAGAGGAGGACCAGAGCAGGGCTGGAGCTCTCCTGCAGCTGCAGGAGAGGTGCGAGGGCCACATGAAATGGCCTGGAGGGCCGGATTCGGCCCGTGGGCCTTGTGTTTGACACATGTGTGATAGAGAATCTGAATAAGTCGCTGCTCCCCTGCAGGATTGGCGTCTGTTTGGCCACAGAGGCTGCAGAAGGCCATGGTGGACATGTCAATGGTTGGCCTTGTTTTATTCAGGGTTATAATAATTTAAGTCTAACCCATCTACTTGTTCCCATAGCCACCCCATCCCATCCGGTGACGTGGTACCTTTTGCAATCCAGGGTACGCTTGTTTTTCAGCGTTTTTTTGCAAGTTGTCAGTTTTATGCATATTCACATCTCGCAAGGCAGGGACACTCTCATCTCATTCTTCATTAGCAACGCTAATTGAGGCTCTGCTTTTAGCCGGTGTGGTAATGAGACAATTAGCATAGGCCTATTTGTAATGAAGGGAGCTGTCAACCTGTTTTGACAAGGAGAACCGTGTCAGGCCTTGCAGCCACCGCCAAGCTCCTGCGTGAGACATTATTACAGCAAGGTAGCGCGATGGCGACGGCGGCCTCCGAGACAGCTGATCGCAGATGGGGGGGGGAGCAGGCTGCAATCTGTTGGTAATCAGCTCTATAAACAATGATGTGCAAACCCACTAAATCAACAGCACGGCTCATCCCGAGACCAAGGAGACAACGTTCCACCAATAATGTACAGCCCTTCTTTCGCTGGGTAATTGAGTTTTTGGACGCGCGGGGTTTGTTAACGCTCTGTCTGAAATCCAGCAGACAGCAAATTAATCTGCAAGAACAGCGGAAAGTTCCCTCAATGGTTTAAAGACCTGGTGTACAACCTGCTGCTCGGGGGCCACATGTGCTCCTTTGGCACTTTTTGCTCAGCCTTTGGGGCCCTGCATACAGTGATCTGCGTTTTCTTTATTACTTCGTAATAGCAGAAATCTCAAGAGTTTCCTGTAAGGTGGCTCCAGTCTCCTGAATATGTTTCCAGTCTCCAGCAATTAGAATGTTAGCAGTCTCCGACTATTTCCTGCAGTATGTCTGCAGTCTCTGACCAGCTCCTGTGGTATGCCTGCAGTCTCAAACCATATGCTCTAGTATGCCTGCAGTCTCTGGCCATTTCTTGTAGTATATCTGCAATCTCTGACCATCTCTTGTAATATGCCCCTAGTCTCTGACCGTCTCCTCTAACATGTCTGCAGTCTCTGACCATCTCCTCTAACATGTCGGCAGTCTCTGATCATCTCCTCTAACATGTCGGCAGTCTCTGACCATCTCCTCTAACATGTCGGCAGTCTCTTACAATCTCCTCTAACATGTCTGCAATCTCTGGCCATTTCTTGTAGCATGCCTGCAGTCTCTGACCATCTCTTGTAATATGCCCCTAGTCTCTGACCGTCTCCTCTAACATGTCTGCAGTCTCTGACCATCTCTAACATGTCTGCAGTCTCTGACTATCTCCTGTAGCATGTCTGCAGTCTCTGGCCTCTTGTAGTATACCTGTAGTCCCTGAGCATCTCATGTAGTATGCCAGTAGTCTTTGACCATCTCTGCTAACATGCCCATAGTCTCTATCTCCTCTAGCATTTCTGCAGTCTCTGACCATTTATTGCAGCATGCCTGCAGTCTCTGGCCATCTCCTGTAGCATGTCTGCAGTCTCTGGCCATCTCCTGTAGTATGCCTGTAGTCTCTTATCATGTCCTCTAATATGCCCATAGTCTCTGACCATCTACTCTAACACGTCTGCAGTTTCTGACCATCTCCTGTAGCATGGCTGCAGTCTCTGACCATCTCTTTTGTAGTATACCTGCAGTCTCTGAGTGTCCCATGTAGAATGCCTATAGTCTCTGATCGTCTCCTCAAATCTCTGTCTGCCCAAAGTCTCTAAATATCTCCTCTAACTTGTCTGTAGTCTCTGACGGTTTCTTGTAGCATGCCCGTAGTCTCTTACCATCTCCTGTAGTATGCCTGTAGTCTCTTATCATCTCCTCTAACATGCCCATAGTCTCTGACCATCTACTCTTAACACGTCTGCAGTTTCTGACCATCTCCTGTAGCATGCCTGCAGTCTCTGACCCTCTCTTGTAGTATACATACAACCTCTGACAATCTCCTGTAGTCTCTGACAGTCTCCTCTTACATGTCTATAGTCGCTGACCATCTCCTCTAGCATGTCTGCAGTCTCTGACCATTTCTTGTCGCGTGATCATAGTCTCTAACCATCTTCTGTAGCATGCCTTCAGTCTCTGACCATCTCTTGTAGTCAGTGGCGGCTGGTGTATTGGGGGCGCCGCCCCCCCCTATCCATGAGTCTGGCCCCCTAATCTACATGCAGGGCGCCGGACGCATGGAGTTCAATGGGGCTTTTTTTTTAGCCATGTGACTAGAGCCAGAGGCTCTCACAGGCTAAAAAAAAAAAGGGAGGGCTCGGGGCGGTAAATCTACCTTTTTCACCATTATGATGCTCAGTTAGAACTTCAGCAACTCATCTTTGCCACATCTAGATGCCTAAATGCATTGAGTTGCTGCTATGTGATTGGCTGATTAGCAATTTTTGTTAGCAAGCAATTGAACAGGCGTACCTAATAAAGTGGCCGGTGGGTGTAAATAGGAAATGTCGGCACAAATAAATGTTTTCCACTTTGGATGAAATATGGTGAGAAATCTCCTCGAGCAACTTTATAAAAAAACAAGTGCAACTGCCAGACACATTATGACAGACGCCACGCACAAACATGAAACGTCGCGTCCCACTGCTCGGCGTCCTTGGCCAGACATCTTTTGTCATTGACCTGCTTTTGCCCCCGTCTATTGAGGGGGGGGGGGGGGGGCGGGGGGCAGGGGGGTTGAGTTCAGAGATAAAACACGCAAAGCTTAAATGTCATGTTTTGTCAGGACGCAATCAAGTCGTTACCCGGGATCCGTTCCTTCTGCTTGGCTGTCTTCCTGCGAGGCAACAGCTGGGAATTGTGTTCTTGTTTCAACTGCGACTTTAATATGATTTTCTCCAATTCAGGGCATCCTCTTCTCCACACCGGACTGCTTGAAGACTCCTCAAGACTTGGTGAAGCTCTACCTTCACGAATCCAATCGCGTCTACCGCGACAAGATGGTGGAAGAGAAGGACATGGAGATGTTCGATAAGATCCAGGTGGACATGGTGAAAAAATTTTACGATGTAAGTTTTGTGAGAATCCCTGATGTAACTCTTCATGGAACTCTTAGCAGGTCATTTGAGGACTCGACACTATGTATCACTATAGTAACAGGGATAAGAGGATGTTACAAGATCCTCCAGGGGGTTCATTAAGTGTATCTAAAGCTGAACATTTTTTTTTTTTTTTTTGGGCTGTGGATGGAGTGGTAAAAGGAGTGAATCAGATTTTGTCCTCTAAATTGCCTGATATAGAACTATATAAAATAAAAGATTGTGCCCTGTAATTGGTGTCAGTGGAAGAAATAGCGTTCCATCATCGGTATCAGTGGGAGGAATAGCGCCCCATCATTGGTGTCAGTGAGGGGATTAGTGCCTCATCATTGGTATCAGTGGGAGGAATCGTGCCCTATATTTGGTGTCAGTGGGAGGAATAGTGCCCCATCATTGGTGTCAGTGGGAGGAATAGTGCCCCATCATTGGTGTCAGTGGGAGGAATAGTGCCCCATCATTGATGTCAGTGGGAGGAATAGTGCTCTATAATTGGTGTCAGTGGGAGGAATAGTGCCCCGTAATTGGTGTCAGTGGGAGGAATAGTGCCCCGTAATTGGTGTCAGTGGGAGGAATAGTGCCCTATCATTGGTGTCAGTGGGAGGAATAGTGCCCCATCATTGGTGTCAGTGGGAGGAATAGTGCCCCATCATTGGTGTCAGTAGGAGGAATAGTGCCCCATAATTGGTATCAGTGGGAGGAATAGTGCCCTATCATTGGTGTCAGTGGGAGGAATCGTGCCCCATCATTGGTGTCAGTAGGAGGAATAGTGCCCCATTATTGGTGTCAGTGGGAGGAATAGTGTCCCATCATTGGTGTCAGTGGGAGGAATAGTGCCCCATCATTGGTGCCAGTGGGAGGAATAGTGTCTCATCATTGGTGTCAGTGGGAGGAATAGTGCCCCATCATTGGTGTCAGTGGGAGGAATAGTGCCCCATCATTGGTGTCAGTGGGAGGAATAGTGCCCCATCATTGGTGCCAGTGGGAGGAATAGTGTCCCATCATTGGTGTCAGTGGGAGGAATAGTGCCCCATCATTGGTGTCAGTGGGAGGAATAGTGTCCCATCATTGGTGCCAGTGGGAGGAATAGTGTCCCATCATTGGTGTCAGTGGGAGGAATAGTGCCCCATCATTGGTGTCAGTGGGAGGAATAGTGCCCCATCATTGGTGTCATTGAGAGGAATCATGCCCCATCATTGGTGTCAGTGGGAGGAAAAGTGCCCCATCATTGGTATCAGTGGGAGGAACAGTGCCCCATCATTGGTGTCAGTGGGAGAAATAGGGGATTATGTGATTGCATTCTGGTGTATCCGGAAGGAATTTCACTCGCTGGAGAAATTTGGCTCGTACATCGTAGATTTTTTTTTTTTTTGCCTTCCTCTGGATGAACTGTATGTGTAGGAATCTGTATATGGAGTTTTTATTTTTATTTATTATATTTCTATCAGTTGAACTAGATGGACTTATGTCTTTCTTCTACCTGACTATGCAACTATACTGTCCAATGCCAAAATATACAAGCACATGTGCCAGTTTTCCAAACTAAAAATTGTTGTAAATTGGCCACATTAGGGTAAATCCTGTAGAGGGGCGAGATGGACAGCGAAGAGCAGCACTGCAGGAAGGAGCAGCGAAGGGGGGTGGGGGGCTGTTGGCACAGACGGGCAGCACACCGCTATCATACAACAGATGAAAAAAATTGTCACGTGATCCCGTTAATTGGCACAGGTGTCTCATACAGAAAAGTTGTCTTTGAGTAAGCGTGTTCTGAAGACTTCATGTATATGTCTCAAAGGGAAATTTTCCAGATCGTGAATTATATGAGAGAATTACATGAACTGAGTCCTTGCATTGATCAATGAACAAAGAATGTCCCTAGTAATCCAATAATGTATCACATCTAAAGCCTTTTCCTTTGATGAATGCCTCATAGGGGGGAGTATAAAGAAAAGTATATGGCTTTCATCAAAGGTTGTAATCAGAACTAGGAAACATGGGTGACCAATAGGGATTTAAAGCACATGCTGTGCCCTGATTACCATATGGTACGATATCAAATGTAAATGGTTATATTCCAGTAAAGGTGTCCTAGAGGTATTCAAGAATAGTAGAATGACTTCGCCACAGTATATGCTGGAGAACAAAGCCTCAAATAGGGTCATTCTAATACAGGGGGTCTCCAAACTATGGCCCTCCAGTTGTTCAGGAACTACAATTCCCATCATGCCTAGTCATGTCTGTGAATATCAGAGTTTTTTATTGCCTCGTGGGATATGTAGTTCCACAACAGCTGCAGGGCCGTAGTTTGAAGATCCCTGTTCTAATAGCATATGGTTATATATCAGCACAAATATAAAGCAATAGTACTGTAGGATATGGTTAACATACTTCCCCATTTCCTGGGGAAGGTCCCTAGTGTCTGTCCCCTGGAAAATATGTGTCCCCTGTAATGTCCGCAGTCAGGCAGTGGTTTAGTATATAAAAAAATGTTGTCAAAAGTATTGGGACGCCTGCCTTTACACGCACATGAACTTTAATGGCATCCAAGTCTTAGTCCGTAAGGTTCAATATTGAGTTGGCCCACCCTTTGCAGCTATAACAGCTTCAACTCTTCTGGGAAGGCTGTCCACAAGGTTTAGGAGTGTGTCTATGGGAATGTTTGACCAGAAGCGCATTTATGAGGTCAGACACTGACGTTGGACGAGAAGGCCTGGCTCGCAGTCTCCGCTCTAATTCATCCCAAAGGTGTTCTATCGGGTTGGGTGTGCAGGCCAGTCAAGTTCCTCCATCCCAAACTCGCTCAACCATGTCTTTATGGACCTTGCTTTGTGCACTGGTCAAAATCATTGGGTGGAGGGGGGGATTATGGTGTGGGGTTGTTTTATCAGGGGTTGGGCTTGGCCCTTTAGTTCCAGTGAAGGGGACTCTTAAGGCGTCAGCATACCAAGACATTTTGGACAATTTCATGCTCCCAACTTTGTGGGAACAGTTTGGGGACGGCCTCTTCCAGTTCCAACATGACTTCACACCAGTGCACAAAGCAAGGTCAGGCAAGTGTCAACAAATGGATTAATATGGGGGGTCACCTGTTCTGTTCTCTTTCTCTCCTTTTCTAAGATACCGTAGCTGCTGATTTTTAATATATAGACACTTACCTGTCCAGGATGCCCACGATGTAAGCACCCCAGTCGATTTTCGCATCGGCTGTGGGGTGCCGCCGCCGCCATTCTTCCTAAGGGAAACCAGCAATGAAGCCTTTTGGCTTTACAGCCGGCTTCCTATTGCGCATGCGCAAAGCATGCTGGGCATTCTCATAGGCTCGGTGGCAAGGGAGAGGAGAAGGTGAAGCAGGACGGAACTTCCGATGGATGGCGCCGCGGCACTGTCTCCTAAAAGTGTACTTGTCAAAAACAGGTACCCGTTCCCCCCTCCCCCCCTGAAAGGTGCCAAATGTGGCACTGGAGGGGGTAGAGGAAGCAAATAAGCGGGAAGTTCAACTTTTGGGTGGAATTTTGCTTTAAGGTATAGTTAATTAATTAATTTTTTTTTCATCTTGGATAGAGTGAGGGAGGGTTATAATCTGTGTCCCATTGCGGAGATTTCCCTTCACTTCCTGTCCCATAGACAAACAGGAAGTGAAGAAGGATGATATTACATAGTTACATAGTAGGTGAGCTTGAATAAAGACAATAGTCCATCCAGTTCAACCTGTGTAGGTGTGTGTGGCTGTAGTCATCTCACATACCCCTGAATGTTCTGATCCTTGAGATGTACGTCTAAGAGTCTTTTGAAAGCCCCCATACTTCCCGCAGAAACCACCTCTTGTGGTAGAGAATTCCACAATCTTGTAACCCTAACAGTAAAGAACACCCCACGTTGCCTGAGGTTAAAACGCTTCTCCTCTAATCGCATTGTATGCCCTCGAGTCCTCATGCAATCCCTTAGACTGAATAGCTTTTTTTCTAAGCTGAGATCCCCATTGAGATATTTAAAAATTGCTATCATGTCCCCCCTCAGGCGTCTCTTCTCCAGGGAGAATAAATCAAGCGATTGCAGATGCTCTTCATAATTAAGGTCCTCCAATCCCCTAATCAGTTTAGTTGCCCTTCTCTGGACTTTCTCCAGCTCCAACACATCCCTTCTGAGGACTGGCGACCAGAACTGGACAGAATACTCCAGATGCGGTCAGACCAGAGTTTTATAAAGTGGAAGGATTATAGTCTTATCTCTGGAATACATCCCTTTCTTTATGCATGCTAATATTCTGCCGGCTTTGGCAGCTGCCGCTTGACATTGCATGCTGTTGCCTAGTCTATCATCAACCAAGACTCCCAGATCTTTCTCCATTTTGGATTCCCCCAAGGGTTCCCCTCCTAACGTGTATTGTGCTTTTATGTTTCTAGTCCCCAAGTGCAAAACCTTACACTTCTCCACATTAAACCTCATTTGCCATGTTGTTGCCCACTCCGTTATTTTGTCCAGGTCATTCTGTAGGATATCTGCTTCATGCTGTGCAGTTATTGCCCTGGCCAATTTTGTGTCATCTGCAAAAACTGATATCGAACTACTGATCCCGTCCTCATATTAATCCCTGTTGCAAACAAAGAAAATAAACTTTAAAACATTTGTTTTAGCTTTATAAAACTGTATCCTTTATTGTAAAGGGAAAAGCAAAATTAAAAAAAAAAAGACAACTAAAAATTAAATCACTAAAGGAAAAAAAAAAAAAATCCAAGCAAACAAACGTTATTTATGGTTCCATGTCTTATATAAAAATTAAACCGATTTCATGGCAGATAAATCAATCAACTTTGAAATTGGCAAATCCGATTCAGAATATCAAATATATTTATATGTCAACTGCTTTGTTTCTTATATTATGGAAGTTGCTCTGGTCATTAAAAATAACACCGTCGTGGCATTTGGAGGGTAATAGTTGGATGACAGTGTTCCAGGTCCCAATGGATGTTGAATCCTCTGTACAGGCAATATAGAGACAGCCATTTATCATAGTGCCTTCTGTACATAGTGGTACAATGGGCTGGGGACATTGGGGGATGGGCTTTTCCTGGAAGCACAGTGGAACGGTGAGAGATCTCGGAGCCACCAGGTCAACGAGAAGCCTCAATGGAGACCAGTAAACATCAGACTTGGGGGAGTCAATGGAGTCCCAACATGGCAATTTACAGAACATGTCCAAGAGACATGATAATTATCACGGTGACCCCCTTCAATGAAACTCTGACACAGCTAAGCCCAGTATCCCATATCTGTGAGTTACAGCTGATATGTCATTTTTTTGATATATACAAGGGGAGGTGGAAGTGAGGCACTGGATACAAATCTTTTGCTGGTAAGTGAGAGATCGTTGTTTGAGCTGGATAAAAAATAAAAAAGTGCAGCGCCTAAGTGCCGGTTCACACTGCAGCGGCACGACTTCGGGGGCGACCTGTGAAGTCGTGTGCACCGCGACTTCGGCGCAACTTGCACGGACTTCATATAATGAATGTCTATGCAAGTCGCTCCAGGTCGCCCCGAAGTAGTACAGGACACTTTTTCTAAGTCGGAGCGACTTATGTCGCTCCTATTAGAACCGTTCCCGTACTACACAATGGACCACGACGGTCAGCGTCTTGACAGGCTGACAAGTCGCCTGGCAAGTCGTACTATTGTGAACCGGCACTAAATGACAATAACCCAATGGCTGTGGGTAAATGCACATAAACACGAAACAATGTCCTTTACAACAGTATAAGCATGATTATAGTGCAAACATAATTCGGTCTTAATGGGAAATAGTCTATAAGATGAAAAGAAAGGAGTGATGATAGGAAGCTGCTCCCGTTAAATGTAGTCTTCACCACTGTGTAAATACAGCCAGGGTACTCTTACCAGACGCGGAGACCTCCAAATCAATGAAAGGTCAAACAGGCATGGGTAGTGGATACCAGGTGAAAAGGTACCGATCATCTGCCTCCTTAGACTTTTCCAAAGACCAGAATCCAAGGATAAATAAATAAGTTAAAGGGCTTTCCCTTGTTCCAACATGAGTACCAAGATGAAATGGACCTCGTACAAAAATACAGGGGAATCCAAATAGTGTAATACGTCCAGATAGCTTTATTCCAGGGCAAAAATAGACAGGTACTCACATGTGAATGTATTGTATACAGCGTGGAATTTCCAAGATGGCGGTGGAGCGATTGCGTGCGTCAAACGTGGCTGACGCGTTTCGTCATCACAGACGTTTTTAAAGGCGTTGAGCTGGATAGCCTTGGTTCAGCAGCTCTCCACAAAAACAGGGGGTCCCCTTCTGGAGATGGGAGTCACCCAGCCTCAGACGTCTGTATAAAGCTGAGCCAGAAGGAGTACCAAACACGTGTTGAAAGTCTAGAAATTTAGTGTAATAATTCCACAAATGGCTAAAAAAAAACAAATGACTCCGACACGTTTTGATGGCCAAACAACCCCTCTTCATCAGGGCTTTGCTATTGTAACAGTAGTTAGTGGACTTAAAATGATTGTAAATGATCACCTTGTAAAACAACCCATTCAGTTTAAGAGCCGGTTCACACTAGCGCGACTTGTCAGGCGACTTGTCAGCCTGACAAGTCGCGCTCCCTCGCGGTCCATTAACCGCTACAGGACCCGTTCTAATAGGAGTGACAAAAGTCGCTCCGACTTAGAAAAAGGGTCCTGTACTACTTCGGGGCGACCTCAGAGCGACTTGCATAGACTTCCATTATGTGAAGTCCCTGCAAGTCGCTCCGAAGTCGTGGTGCATGGTAATGCACAAGTCGCCCCCAAAGTAGTAAGGAGTCGTGTCGCCTCAGTGTGAACCGACTCTAAAATAAAAATGAAAGGCAAAACATTTTTGTATACATAAAAAACATTATAAATACAGTTTTTTTCCCCTTTTTAATAAGTGATCATATTCCCTCTGTTCTCAGCTGCAGAAGAGCTGGGGGGGGTGGAGAAGCAGCAGTATACTGAGCTTTCCAGTGAATGGCTGTGCCGCGGGGGCGTGTCAGGACAAGTCTGATTATTGGAGGAGAGCACACTGAGTTCCCAGCATACAGTGCATCCGAAAAGTATTCACAGCGATTCATTTTTCCACATTTTGTTCTCTTACAGTCTTATTCCAAAATGGATTCAATTCTTTATTTTCCACAAAATTCTACAAACAATCCCCCATAATGACAACGTGAAGGAAGTTTGTTTGAAACATTTGCAAATTTATTAAAAATAAAAAACAAAAAAAATCGCGTGCACATAAGTATTCACAGCCTTTGCCATGACACTCAAAATTGAGCTCAGATGCATCCTGTTCCCACTGACCATCCTTGAACCGTTTCTACAACTTGATTGGAGTCCACTTGAGGGTAAATTCAGTTGATTAGACCTGATTTGGAAAGGCACACACCTGTCTATATAAGGTCCCACAGTTAACAGTGCATCAGAGAGCAGGGCCGGTTTTAGACAAAGTGTGGCCCTGGGCAAACCTAAAAGTGGGGCCCCAAATTTTTTTATATTCTACCAAAAATATAGGCGCATTTAGGTCAGGGGCTGTGTGGACATGTACAGGAGAGGTCAGGGGCTGTGTGGACATGTACAAGAGAGGTCAGGGGATGTATGGACATGGTACAGGAGAGGTCAGGGGCTGTGTGGACATGTACAGGAGAGGTCAGGGGCTGTATGGACATGTACAGGAGAGGTCAGGGGCTGTATGGACATGTACAGGAGAGGTCCGGGGCTGTATGGACATGTACAGGAGAGGTCAGGGGCTGTATGGACATGGTACAAGAGAGGTCAGCGGACATGGTACAGGAGAGGTCAGGGGCTGTGCGGACATGTACAAGAGAGGTCAGGGGCTGTATGGACATGTACATGAGAGGTCAGGGGCTGTATGGACATGTACATGAGAGGTCAGGGGCTGTATGGACATGTTACAGGAGAGGTCAGAGGCTGTGCGGACATGGTACAGGAGATGTCAGGGGATGTATGGACATGTACAGGAGAGGTCAGGGGCTGTGTTGACATGTACAGGAGAGGTCAGGGGCTGTATGGACATGTACAGGAGAGGTCAGGGGCTGTATGGACATGTTACAGGAGAGGTCAGAGGCTGTGCGGACATTATACAGGAGAGGTCAGGGGCTGTGTGGACATGTACAGGAGAGGTCAGGGGCTGTATGGACATGTACAGGAGAGGTCAGGGGCTGTATGGACATGTTACAGGAGAGGTCAGGGGCTGTGCGGACATGGTACAGGAGATGTCAGGGGATGTATGGACATGTACAGGAGAGGTCAGGGGACATGTACAGGAGAGGTCAGGGGACATGTTACAGGAGAGGTCAGGGGACATGTACAGGAGAGGTCAGGGGACATGTTACAGGAGAGGTCAGGGGACATGTACAGGAGAGGTCAGGGGACATGTACAGGAGAGGTCAGGGGACATGTTACAGGAGAGGTCAGGGGACATGTACAGGAGAGGTCAGGGGACATGTTACAGGAGAGGTCAGGGGACATGTACAGGAGAGGTCAGGGGACATGTTACAGGAGAGGTCAGGGGACATGTACAGGAGAGGTCAGGGGACATGTACAGGAGAGGTCAGGGGACATGTACAGGAGAGGTCAGGGGACATGTACAGGAGAGGTCAGGGGACATGTTACAGGAGAGGTCAGGGGACATGTTACAGGAGAGGTCAGGGGACATGTTACAGGAGAGGTCAGGGGACATGTACAGGAGAGGTCAGGGGACATGTACAGGAGAGGTCAGGGGACATGTTACAGGAGAGGTCAGGGGACATGTACAGGAGAGGTCAGGGGACATGTACAGGAGAGGTCAGGGGACATGTACAGGAGAGGTCAGGGGACATGTTACAGGAGAGGTCAGGGGACATGTACAGGACAGGTCAGGGGACATGTTACAGGAGAGGTCAGGGGACATGTACAGGAGAGGTCAGGGGACATGTTACAGGAGAGGTCAGGGGACATGTTACAGGAGAGGTCAGGGGACATGTTACAGGAGAGGTCAGGGGCTGTATGGACATGTTACAGGAGCAACTAGCAGCACAATCTTTATTGCTCTCTGCAGTGCACTGACTGTCTGACTGACCTCAGGCTCACCTCACTGAGTGCCATCACATGCTGACTGGCTGGCTGGCGCGGCGTGTGACTCTCAGTCTGTGTAGTGTGTTGTGTCGGGAGTCGGGACACAGTGCCGGCCGCGTGCACACTCAGTGGGAGGGATCATCATCGGCGTCGGCGCGCCCGTGACATAGTCATTCGCAGGCTCAGCCTCCACCCCTCCAGCTCCAGCCACAGTCACTCAGTTTACCCGCCGAGCCAGCCGCTGAGCCCGCCCATGACCGTCGGCGTTGTGACGTCATGCCGCTCACAGCGGCTGACGCGAATAACTATAAGATGGACGGACCGTCACCGCCCCAATGCTTAAAGCGGCGCTGCGGCTGCGCCGGCCCTTAAAGCGGTCCCGGTAGGCCAGTCAGGCCCTGCACGGGGCCCGGGGCCCCTGGACATTCGGGGCCCTGGGCAGTTTCCCAGTTTGCCCCCCCCCTAACGCCGGCCCTGTCAGAGAGCACAAACCAAGCCATGAAGTCCAAGGAATAGTCTGCGACAGGATTGTATGGAGGCACAGATCTGGGGAAGGGTACAGAAAAATGTCTTCAGCATTGAAGGTCCCGATGAGCACAGTGGCCTCCATCATCCGTAAATGGAAGAAGTTTAGAACCACCAGGACTCTTCCGAGTACGGGCCGCCTTTCCAAACTGAGCGATCGGGGGAGAAGAGTCTTAGTCTGGGAGGTGACCAAGAACCCGATGGTCACTCTGACAGAGCTCCAGAGTTTCTCTGGGGAGAGAGGAGAACCTTCCAGAAGAAGAACCATCTCTGCAGCACTCCACCAATCAGGCCTGTATGGTAGAGTGGCCAGACGGAAGACACTCCTCTGTAAAAGGCACATGACAGCCCATCTGGAGTTTGCCAAAAGGCACCTGAAGGACTCTTATGCCTCGTTTCCACTGAGTAGTTTGGTTCAGTACGGTACGGTTCAGTACGGTACACATTGCATTTCAACTGCCAATAGTACCCTTTCATGATAGGCGTGGTGTAGCAGGAAAGCTGTGATAGACGATTCTCTGTCAACCAATCAAAGTTCTGCAGAGTGTAGCTCCCCCCTGTTGGTACGGTACTAATGTGCTTGGTACCCCAACGAAAGGGTACCAAAAAGTGGTACGGTACGGGTCGGAATTAGGGTACCGTTCATAATGGAAACGGCATAAATAGCGTACCGTACCGAACCGAACCGTACCAGAAAGCTCAGTGGAAACGGGGCATTAGACCATGAGAAATAAAATTCTATGTTTCCGATGAAACAAAGATTGAACTCTTTGGCCTGAATGGCAAGCGTCATGTCTGGAGGAAACCAGGCACCACTCATCACCTGGTCAATACTATCCCTTCAACAAAGTACTGGGCAAAGGCTGTGAATACTTATGTACATGTGTTTTGTTTTTTTTTTAGAAATTTGCAAATGTTTCAAACAAACTTCTTTTACGTTGTCATTATGGGAGATTGTTTGTAGAATTTTGAGGAAAATCATTAATATTACAAATATGGAGAGGGTACTTTTATATGATAGCCAGTCCGGCTGTTTGTACAAAAACCGGGTGGTTCTTCAGTTGTGATTGAATTAGTCTGGCTATGGTGACCCTCGTAGGTCAGACAGGAGAGATACGGTTTGCTCTTCTGTGATCATCTGTGAGTTTAGTGTTTGTTTTCAACCTCCATGTGTAGAGTCTTGGTCTAGCTAGAAGTAACTCTTTCCTTGTTATATCTGTGCAGGACATAGATGAAACACTGGAACAAGCAAGAATGCTGAACATGTTCTGCCATTTTGCAAATGGGGTTGGCGAGCCCAAATATATGCCAGTCCAGTCTTGGCAGTCGTTGAACAAGATCTTGGTGGAGACCTTGGACAATCACAATGAGGTCAATGCTGTGATGAACTTGGTTCTGTTTGAGGACGCCATGTGCCACATGTAAGTATAAAACACTAGGGCAGTAAAGGTTTGTGCACCCTTAATCATTCGAGGGATCCATGACAGGAGGAAGGAAGTCCCGATTCCCAGTGCTGTATTTTTGGCCTAGGCCGACAAAGCCCAGGCCTAGGGCGGCACTTTGCAGGGGGGGCGTCAAAAAAGCCCCCCTCCGCCTTAGACTCTATTGGCCACTAGTTGCTAGAGCTGCCTTTCTCACCTACCCTTTCTCTCTCTCTCTCTCTCTTTTTCTCTCTCTCTCTCACCCTCCATTTTCATCCCCCCTCTCTCTCTCTCATCACCCCTCTCTCTCTCTCTCTCTCTCTCTCATCCCCCCTCTCTCTCTCTCTCTCATCCCCCCTCTCTCTCATCCCCCCTCTCTCTCTCTCTCATCCACCCCTCTCTCTCTCTCTCATCACCTCTCTCTCTCTCATTCTCTCTCTCTCTCTCTCTCTCTCTCTCTCTCTCTCATTTCCCCCCTCTCTCTCTCTCATCCCCCCTCTCTCTCTCCCTCTCACCCCCCTCTCTCATTCCCCCTCTCTCTCTCACCTCCCCTCTCTCTCATCTCCCCTCTCTCTTATCCTCCCTCTCTCTCTCTCTCTCATCCCCCCTCTCTCTCTCTCATCCCCCCTCTCTCTCTCCCTCTCACCCCCCTCTTTCATTCCCCCTCTATCTCTCACCACCCCTCTCTCTCATCTCCCCCCCTCTCTCTCTCTCTCATCCTCCCTCTCTCTCTCTCATCCCCCCTCTCTCTCTCTCTCATCCCCCCTCTCTCTCATCTCCCCTCTCTCTCATCCTCCCTCTCTCGGTCTCTAATCCTTTCTCTCACCCCCCCCTCTCTGTCTCTCGTAGGCTCTCTGCCTAATTCTAGTCTTGCCTAGGGCAGCACAAAACTAAAATACACCACTGCCGATTCCCCTATATAGGTCTTTAGCTATCACTTGAGAAATCACCATCAGGAGGCCCTCATTCCTTTGTACAGATTTTTAGTTATCACTAGTGGGATCACCAGCAGGAAGAAGGAGATCTTGATTCCCCTATACAGATTTTTATTTATCTTTAGAAGGATTACCAGCAGGAGGAAAGAGGTCCTGGTTCCTCTATATAGATCTTTAGTTATCATTCGAGGGATCCACTGCAGGAGGAAGGAAGTCCTGATTCCCATATCTAGATCTTTAGTTCTCTCTAGAAGGATCAACAGCAGGAGGAAAGAGGTCTTGGTTCCTCTATATAGAGCTTCAGTTATCACTAGAGGGGTCACCAGCAAGTGGTAAGTAGTCCTGGTTCCTCTATATAGACCTTTAGTTATCATTTGATGGATCCATGGCAAGAGTAAGGAAGTCCCGATTCCCCTATATACAGTAGGTCTTTAGGTATTACTACAGGGATCACCAACAGGAGGAAAGAAGTCTTGGTTCCTCTATATCAGCCTTCCCAAACCATGTCAACACAGAGGAACCCTTTAAATAAATTTCTGGTCTTGGGGAACCCCTGCTAAAAATAAAAAATTTACAATTCATGACACATTAGTGTGACAGCCAGTGGTAAGAATGTTCCTTACTCTTGTCATCATTGGGAAGAATTAATCCCTTACAGAAAGCTTAAAGGAACAATGGTGTCATTGGAAACTTATCTGAGAGGCAGAATATGCCCATTGCTCAAGGAACCCCTTGCAACCTTAGGAGGAACCCTGGTTTCTGGTTGAGAAACCCTGCTCTATATAGATCTTTAGTTATCATTCAAGGGATCCATGGCCGGAGTAAGTAAGTCCCGATTTCCCTATATAGGTCTTTAGTTATCACTAATGGGATCACCAACAGGAGGAAAGAAGTCCTGGTTCCTCTATATAGATCTTTAGTTGTCATTCAAGGGATCCATGCAACCTCAGGAGGAACCCTGGTTTCTGGTTAAAGCGGAGTTCCGGGCACAAAAAAGATTTTTTTTTTTTGTGCCCCTCCGCTAGGTATGCCGCACCTGAAAAGGAATTGGATAGTTATTTTTTTTTTTTTTGTTTACTCACCTTTTTATTGACGATCGTAAATACTCACCTATGACAGCTTCCTCCTCCAGCGCCGCGGCTCACCCCGTCACTTCCTGCCTCGCGATGATTCCTGGGAGCTAAACGTCATAGCTCCCAGGAATCAATGCGCCGCACCGGCCCCGCTCGTCATTTCCGGGCGACGCCGCATTCCCCTGCTAAACAGCTTCTGGGCATGCCCAGAAGCTGTTTAGGAATGCGGCGCCGCACCGGAAGTGACGAGAGGGGCCGGTGCAGCGCATTCTGGGACACGAAGACGCGGAAGAAGACGGAGAAGAGGACCGCGCCGGCTTCAGCTGCCCACAACCGAGATGGAAACGCTGTGGAAGAAAACTTCTAAGTAAGTATTTCTTCTAAAAGGTAAGTGCGAACCGGGACAGATCAGAGGCTAGCCATTGTGGAATGTGCTAGCCCTGACTGTCCCGGGGGTATGTTCAAAAAAAAAACGATTCTCTGCCCGGAACTCCGCTTTAAGAAACCCTGCTCTATATAGATCTTTAGTTATCATTCGAGGGATCCATGGCAGGAGTAAGCAAGTCCCGATTTCCCTATATTGGTCTTTAGATATCACTAGAAGGATCACCAACAAGAGGAAAGAAGTCCTGGTGCCTCTATATAGATCTTTGGTTATCATTCGAGGGATCCATGGCTGGAGTAAGTAAGTCCCGATTTCCCTATATAGGTCTTTAGATATCACTAGAGGGATCACCAACAGGAGGAAAGAAGTCCTGGTATCTCTATATAGATCTTTAGTTATAATTCGAGGGATCCATGCATCCTCAGGAGGAACCCTGGTTTCTGGTTGAGAAACCCTGCTCTATATAGATCTTTAGTTATCATTCGAGGGATCCATGGCCGTTGTAAGTCCCAATTTCCCTATAATAGGTCTTTAGTTATCACTAGAAGGATCACCAACAGGAGGAAAGAAGTCCTGGTTCCTCTATATAGATCTTTAATTGTCATTCAAGGGATCCATGCAACCTCAGGAGGAACCCTGGTTTCTGGTTAAGCAACCCTGCTCTATATAGATCTTTAGTTATCATTCGAGGGATCCATGGCAGGAGTAAGTAAGTCTCCATTTCCCTATATAGGTCTTTAATTATCACTACAAGGATCACCAACAAGAGGAAAGAAGTCCTGGTTCCTCTATATAGATCTTTAGTTATCATTCGAGGGATCCATGGCAGGAGTAAGCAAGTCCCGATTTCCCTATATAGGTCTTTATATATCACTAGAGGGATCACCAACAGGAGGAAAGAAGTCCTGGATCTTCTATATAGATCTTTAGTTGTCATTCAAGGGATCCATGCAACCTCAGGAGGAACCTTGGTTTCTGGTTGAGAAACCCTGCTCTATATAGATCTTTAGTTATCATTCGTGGGATCCATGGCAGGAGTAAGCAAGTCCCGATTTCCCTATATTGGTCTTTAGATATCACTAGAGGGATCACCAACAGGAGGAAAAAATTGCTGGTTCCTCTATATAGATCTTTAGTTATCATTCGAGGGATCCATGCAACCTCAGGAGGAACCCTGGTTTCTGGTTAAGCAACCCTGCTCTATATAGATCTTTAGTTATCATTCGAGGGATCCATGGCAGGAGTAAGCAAGTCCCGATTTCCCTATATAGGTTTTTAGATATCACTAGAAGGATCACCAACAGGAGGAAAGAAGCCTTGGTTCCTCTATATAGATCTTTAGTTGTCATTCAAGGGATCCATGCAATGCAACCTCAGGAGGAACCCTGGATTCTGGTTAAGAAACCCTGCTCTATATAGATCTTTAGTTATCATTTGAGGGATCCATGGCAGGAGTAAGCAAGTCCCGATTTCCCTATATAGGTCTTTAATTATCACTAGGGATCACCAACAGGAGGAAAGAAGTCCTGGTTCTTCTATATAGATTTTTGGTTATCATTCAAGGGATGCATGGCTGGAGTAAGTAAGTCCTGATTTCCCTATATAGGTCTTTAGATATCCCTAGAGGGATCACCAACAGGAGGAAAGAAGTCCTGGTTCCTCTATATAGATCTTTAGTTGTCATTCAAGGGATCCATGCAATGCAACCTCAGGAGGAACCCTGGATTCTGGTTAAGAAACCCTGCTCTATATAGATCTTTAGTTATCATTTGAGGGATCCATGGCAGGAGTAAGCAAGTCCAGATTTCCCTATACTGTATAGGTCTTTAGATATCACTAGAGGGATCACCAACAGGAGGAAAGAAGTCCTGGTTCCTCTGTATAGATCTTTAGTTGTCTTTCAAGGGATCCATGCAACCTCAGGAGGAACCCTGGTTTCTGGTTAAAAAACCCTGCTCTATATAGATCTTTAGTTCTCATTCGAGGGATCCATGGCAGGAGTAAGCAAGTCCCGATTTCTCTATATAGGTCTTTAGATATCCCGAGAGGGATCACCAACAGGAGGAAAGAAGTCCTGGTTCCTCTATATAGATCTCTAGTTATCATCTGCTGCTCCATCCCTGGCTACCTCCATCTTTTCTTCCTCTTCACCCGCGTCCGGCATCTCCTTGGCCATTGAACAGCCTCTAAAAATGTAACTCTGTACTCTTTTATTAAGGGTTTTACCTCCTACCAATATCTTTTTAGTAGAGTCGCTGAATATCCTGGTATCGGCACTCTGCAACGCTCAGCTTTTATAGAGCTTATTATTTTATATATAATCCAGTTGCGTTGTCAGAAGTGCCAGTTTAATAGAGAAGAAGGGAACAGCAATAAGTTGTGCGCCATTCGTTCTACATCACGGGACGCAGAGTCATCAGTTTTGGCCGGAGGATTGAAGGCCCCTGATTTCCCCAGCGGAGGCCTGAGCAGTCACAGGAACACTCGTTGTGATCAGGAGACACCTGAATGTGTCTCCAGCGGTTCCATGCTTGTGTAATTGGCCATCGCTCCTGATAGAGACAATTCTAGGAGTTGTTAGGGGCTTCGCCGGGCGCAGTACGAGGAGAGAGATGGCCTCATTACACATAACAAGACGGAGCTCAAGCTTAAAGTACATCGGGAGAGGAACAACTCCCACTCCTTTGTGTTCGGGGAGAACTTTGCCGCCAAAGTTTCTTCACTCTTCCACAGACACCTTTTATTTTCAGTATTATTTCATTAACCACTTGCCGACTGTCGCACGACTATTTACGTCGGCAGTCAGCCCCTCACAGGCAAAGCGACGTAGGACTACGTCACTAGCCTGTGAGGCTCTAGGGAGCGATTGCGCGCCGCCGGAGGTGCGCTCCCGAGCGGTCACAGACCCCCCCCCCCAAACATATGGTAAAAAAAAAAAATTGGCCTAAAATGTTAAAAAAATTTGATTTTTACATTTTTTTTGGGGAATTTTATATAAGAAAAATTTGAACAATATTGTTATTTTTGCAAAATTGATGCTCATTTGTTTTGTTTATAGCGCATGATCAAAAAATTGCACAGGTGATCAAATACCACCAAAAGAAAGCTCTGTTTGTGGTAAAAAAAAGACGTCAAATTCGTTTAGGTACAGCGTCGCACGACCGCGCAATTGTCCGTTAAACTCACGCAGTGCCGAATCGCAAAATAGGCCCTGGTCAGGAAGGGGGTAAAATCTTACGGGGCTTAAGTGGTTAAGTTCCAGATATGCAATGTGTCCAGAGAACAATATGACATGTTTTCTGCAGATGTAGTCAGGCTAAATTGTTTGCACTGACAACATTTTGAAATGTCTTACTTAAATTGTACAGCCAGCCAATTGCCACCTTGTAGACAGAAATGCATTTTGCCAAAATTTTGGGGAAATTAAAACTTTTAATTAATCCAAACTTGAAACAAATAGAAAATCCAGCAGGGATGGGGGGCACAGCAGGTGTGCAGACCCAGGACCCAATGCAGGGATGGTGGGAACCCCTCATAATTTGAACAGGAAGTGTACAGACCTGGGAACTTGGCACAGGGATGGCGGGAGCCCCTCATAATGGGCACAACAGGTTTGCAGACCCATGAACTTACCACAGGGTTGGTGGGAGACCAAGAACTCAGTGCATGCATGGTGGGAACCACCTTCTAATGGGAATAGCATGTGTACAGACACAGGGATGGTTGGAAGGGAACCCCTTCGTAATTTGAACAGGAAATGTACAGACCTAGTAACTTTGAACAGGGATGTCGGGAGCCCCTCATAATGGGCACAGTAGGTGTACAGACCCGGAAACTCAGCAAAGGGATAGTGAGAACCCCTCATAATGGAAACCGCAGATGTACAGACCAAGAACGCAGTGCAAACATGGTGGGAATTACCTTATAATGGTACCAGAAGGTGCACAGACCTGGGATCTTGGTACAGGGATGGTAGGGACCCCTCATAATGGGTACAGCAAATGTAAAGACCCAGGGGCTCAGCACAGGGATTGTGGGAACCCCTCATAATGGGTACAGCAGATGTACAGACCCGGGAACTCAGCACAGGGATAGTAGGAGTCCCTCATAATGGGCACAGCAGGTGTTTAGTGCCGGGAACCCAGCACTGGGATAGTGGGAACCCCTTATAATGTTCAGAGTAGGGGTGCAGATATGGGAACTCAGTACAGGGATGGTGGGAACTCCACATAATGGGCACAGCAGGTGTACAGACCCCGAAACTCAGCACAATAATAGTGGAAACCCCTCATAATGGGCACAGCAGATGTACAGACCCAGAAACTCCATTTGGGGATGGGCACAGCAAGTGTACAGATATAAGACCTTGGATCAGGAATGGTGGGAATCCGGTCATATCAGGCAGAACAGATGTACAGACACAGAAACTCAGTGCATGTATGGTAGGAGGCCCTCATAATGGGCATAGCTGGTGTTTAGTGTCAGGAACTCAGCACTGGGATAGTGGAAACCCCTTATAATGGACACAGCAGGGGGGCAGACCTGTGAACTCAGTGTGGGGATGGTAGGTACCACTCTGAATGGGCACAGCAGGTGTACAGACCCAGGAACTCAGCACAGGGATGGTGAGAACTCCCCATAACGGCCACAGCAGGTGTACAGACCCGAGACCTTGGCTCAGGAATGCTGGGTACCCCCCCAACATGGACACAGCAGTTATATAGCCTGTGAACTCTGTGCATGCATAGTAGGAACCAACTTATACTAGGCACAGCAGGTGTACAGACCTGGGAATTCAGCACAGGGATGGCGGGAACCCCTCTTAATAGGTACAGCAGATGTAGAGACCTGGGCACTCAGCACAGGGATAGTGGGAACCCCTTAAAATATTCAGACTAGGTGTACAGATATGGGAGCTCAGCACAGGGATGGTGGGAACCCCTCATAATGGGCACAACTGGTGTACAGACCCAGGAACATGGCACAAGGATAGTGGGAGCCCCTAATAATGGGAGCAGCAGATGTGCAGACCCAGAGACTCAGAACAGGGATAGTAAAAAGTCCTCATACTGGGCACAACAGGTGTTTAGTGCTGGTAACTCAGCATAGGGATGGTGGGAACACCTTATAATGGGCACAAAAGGTGTACAGACCCGGGAACTTAGCACAGGGGTGGTGGGAACCCCTCACAATGGGCACAACAGGTGTACAGACCCGGGAACTCAGCACAGGGATGTTGGGAACACCTTATAATGGGCACAGAAGGTGTACAGACCTGGGAACTCCACACAGGAGTGGTGGGAACCCCTCACAATGGGCACAACAGGTGTGCAGACCCGGGAACTCAGCACAGGGATGTTGGGAACCCCTCATAATGGGCACAGCAAGTGTACAGACTCGGGAACTCAGCACAGGGGTGGTGGGAACCCCTCACAATGGGCACAACAGGTGTGCAGACTCGGGAACTCAGCACAGGAGTGGTGGGAACCCCTCACAATGGGCACAGCAGGTGTATAGACCCGGGAACTCAGCACAGGGATGTTTGGAACACCTTATAATGGGCACAGCAGGTGTACAGACCCGGGAACTCCACACAGGAGTGGTGGGAACCCCTCACAATGGGCACAACAGGTGTGCAGACCCGGGAACTCAGCACAGGGATGTTGGGAACCCCTCATAATGGGCACAGCAAGTGTACAGACCCGGGAACTCAGCACAGGGATGTTTGGAACACCTTATAATGGGCACAGCAGGTATACAGACCCGGGAACTCAGCACAGGGGTGGTGGGAACACCTTATAATGGGCACAGCAGGTGTACAGACCCGGGAAGTCAGCACAGGGATGTTGGGAACCCCTCACAATGGGCACAGCAGATGTGCAGATTAGAGAACTTACCAAGCAACAAATGCCATCATATGGCATTCTCCTCGGCATTTCTTGGAAGATTAGCTGTCAGCAGACTGACAAAACGAAAACCTCTAATAGCTGTGATTATTAGTAATTATTTTTTAGCTGCTCATGCAGTCCATCATTTCTGTTCCTTACTGGCACAAAAATGCCTGATATTGGCTCTTCTACAAATGTAGCCAATTATTATTATTAATGGGATTTGTTTGTCACTCAACCTGCAGTCTTTGTATTGGAATGGTTGAGTGTTACGGGAAGGGCCTTCGGGGAGGCAGGCAGCGATGCCAAGTGTCGGTATCCCGGACAAGTGCAAGCTTCAGTGGCCTGTCACTCCGTTGTCTGCATGTTAAACACGCCTCGTGCTCTCTGCCAGCTCGGGACCCCGCACAACATCCTCCCTCGTGTTCAGCCAGGAGTTTTATTAATATCTTTGTTCTGTTTCTATGTAGCTGCCGAATCAACCGTATCTTGGAGTCGCCCCGGGGGAATGCGCTGCTGGTCGGAGTGGGCGGAAGTGGCAAGCAGAGCCTGACGAGGTTGGCAGCCTACATTAGCTCCTTGGAGGTCTTTCAGATCACGCTGAGAAAGGGCTACGGCATCCCAGATCTCAAGGTAAGGGAAGTGAGAGCACGAGCAACGCCTGGTGCCAAAAAGAAAAAAAAAAAAAAAGAAAAGTTTCAAAACAGTACTGCAGCCAATCACTTTACGTGTTTATTATCCTACATCATCTACAAAAATGATTACTGGAAGCTGACTGGCTGCTATTATTTTAATGCAACTAATTCGATTCGGGATCTATTTATAAAAAAAAAACATTTGCAGAGCTCTTGGGAATAATCACCATAATTTGTGTATTACATTTACTTCCTATGATCGTCAGCTCCATCTAGTGGCCATAATGCGGTATATTCTTGTTAGGGATATTATAGAAAAATACTTCATTGTGGCCACTAGATGGAGCTGATGCTTAAAGCAAGTAAAAATATTACAATGGTTATGGCAATTATTTTTGACATCTGTGTGAATTTTGGAGACATTCACAAATTGAGCTTTTAATAAATGCACACCCTAAAGATAAATAGAGTTTTTAGTTTTGACAGTGCTCGGTTATCACGCCAGCTTCCACATTTTCTTGCAAATTTTATTAATGAGATTTCCCTGCAGTAGTTTGTGTCTCTGCACCTCCCTCAATGGTGAGATTTCCCATCAGTTTGTATCTCTGCCCCAGCCACAATGGTGAAATTTCCCTGCAGTAGTTTGTGTCTCTGCCCCTTCCATATTGGTGGGATTTTCCTGCAGTAGTTTGTGTCTCTGCCCCTCTCTCAATGGTGAGATTTCCCTTCAGTAGTTTGTGTCTCTGCCCCTCCCATTATGGTGAGATTTCCTGCAGTAATTTGTGTCTCTGCCCCTCTCTCCGTGGTGAGATATCCCTGCAGTAGTTTGTGTCTCTGCCCCTCCCACAATGGTGAGATTTCCCTTCAGTAGTTTGTGTCTCTGCCCCTCCCACAATGGTGAGATTTCCATGCAGTAGTTTGTGTCTCTGCCCCTCCCTCAATGGTGAGATTTCCCATCTATTTGTGTCTCTGCTCCTCCCACAATGGTGAGATTTCCCTGCAGTAGTTTGTGTCTCTGCCCCTCCCACAATGGTGAGATTTCCCTGCAGTATTTTGTGTCTCTGCCCCTCCCACAGTAGTGAGAATTCCTGCAGTTTGTGTCTCTGCCCCTCCCACAATGGTGAGAATTCCTGCAGTTTGTGTCTCTGCCCCTCCCACAATGGTGAGATTTCTCTGCAGTAGTTTGTGTCTCTGCCCCTCCCACAATGGTGAAAATTGCACTAGTTTGTGTCTCCGCCCCTCCCATTATGGTGATATTTCCTGCAGTAATTTATGTCTCTGCTCCTCCCTCTTTGGTGAGATATCCCTCCAGATATGTCTCTGCCCCTCCCACAATAGTGAGAATTCCTCCAGTTTATGTCTCTGCCCCTCCCACAATGGTGAGATTTCCTGCAGTTTGTGTCTCTGCCCCTCCCACAATGGTGAGATTTCCTACACTAGAGTGATTTACAAGCAATATGATACTAGTTCTTTGTACAATGCTTTGGCATATGTCAGAGCTATATAAATGTATAATAGAAGTGTGTAACAGTGGGTGACAGTGGGTAGGGGCATTAGAGTGTAAGCTTCTCTGGTGCAGAGACTGATGTGGGTTACTCAGTACAGCACCACGGAATATGTCAGAGCTATAAATATTAATGTGTTACAGTGGGTAGGGGCATTAGAGTGTAAGCTCCTCTGGTGCAGAGACTGATGTGACTGGTTTGGTGTTCAGAATTTACTCACGCTAAAACAAATAAAATGAAAGGTATGACTGGTGGCTGATGGGAGATAATCACTGACATCTTTTTTTTCCTCTGTAGCATCACATTTAACCTTTCCTCTATCTGATGACTGACTCCATAAGACGAGCCGTTTCATCTTCTCCTCTCTGTACACAATAATTAAAGTCCGCCGAGTCCCGGAATAGAAGAGCAAATTCCGCATGGCTGCCCCATCTGCGCGGGGTTATCACCACCTTCAAACCCATCCGTCTCTATGTAATTCTCATCTTCTTCTCCCCACTCAGCCTCGCTGGGCGGCATCTCCAGGCCTCTTATTTGGAGTGGAGAGGGAGGCATTGATCTGTATGAGGCTGTGTGGGTGATTCTATTTCCTTGTCTACAGATGGGAAATCCTCTCCTACGGGGGTCACCATGATAACCTACCATGCATCACAGTCTGCTATCATTCTTCAGGCCAGATGAACCATACTGAACACCTGACCATCACACCAATATTGTTGGCATTGTTGGTCATCCCATTCTAAAACCAGGAGCGTTAATATAGAACCTTCGGTGCCCCAGTGCAAGAAACCATAAAAGCCCCCCCCCCCCCCTAACCTCACGCTAGGGCCGTTGCCACTGGTCCCGGTGTTCTGCCAAAAACTCCAACTTGCCGAGATCTCCAACGACGTAGATTCCGGTGAGTGTACACCAGGAATAATTGGGGATTTCAACCACTTGGTGTTTTCACACAACACCGGCAGCCTTTACACTCCGGTAGATGCTATAATTAGTGCAGATTGTTAGTCCGCCCGCTAGTTGTCGCCGCCCAGGAGGCGGCCATGTTTTTGGTTACTAACGGGCGGACTAACAATCTCCATTAATTAAAGCATGTACTGGAGTGTAAAGGCTATAATTAATGGAGGTTGTTAGTCCGCCCGTTAGTAACCAAAAACATGGCCGCCTCCTAGGTGGCGACAACTAGCGGGCGGACTAACAATCTGCACTAATTATAGCATCTACCGGAGTGTAAAGGCTGCCGGTGTTGTGTAAAAACACCAAGTGGTTGAAATCCCCAATTATTCCTGGTGTACACTCACCGGAATTTTCGTCGTTGGAGATCTCGGCAAGTTGGAGTTTTTGGCAGAACACCGGGACCAGCGCCAAGGGCCCTAGCATGAGGTTAGGGGGGGGGGGGGCCTTTTATGGTTTCATTGCACTGGGGCCCTGAAGGTTCTATATTAACGCTCCTGGTTTTAGAATGGGATGACTAACAAAGCCAACAATATTGGTGTGATGGTCAGGTGTTCAGTATGGTTTATCTGGCCTGAAGAATGATTATTCCTGGTGTACAGTCACCAGCAGTGGCGGCCCGTCCATTGGGGACGCAGGGGCGCTGCCCCCCCCCCCTCCATGCATCCGGCCCCCTAATCTACATGCAGGGCGCCGGATGCATGGATTTCAATGGGTTTTTTTTTTTTTTAAGCACATGATTAGAGCCAGAGGCTCTAAAAGGCTTAAAAAAAGGGTGGCTCGGAGGGCGCAGAGCACTGCGCCCTGAGCCCACCCAGTTGTGTGACAATAGCGAACGAATATTCGCTATTGCCACACTGATTCTCCTCCTGGTCCTGAGACCCGTTTCCGGATTGGCCGAAAGGAGAAGCCATGCTATTGGCCAAGGAGGAGGGAGGAGGGGAGATTGAGGGGGAAGCCGCCTGCCCAGGGTGAATGAGCAAGTGACCGGGGGGGGGGGGGGTTAGGTGTGCGTGCTGGAGCTGGTGTGGTCCGGGGAGGGGAGGTATGGTGTGGTCCATCTGCTGCCCCCCGGCCCATGGAACACCAGCCCCCACTGGTGTCCAGTAATAACACCGTTGGAGATCTCGGCAAGTTGGAATTTTCGGCAGAACACCGGAGCACTTTCCACTGATCCACGGACATTTACTCCCGTTGCGAGGCCCTTTATTGCAGCCCACAGCAGGGCCCTTTTACGTATTCTGCAGTGGGACCCCTTCCTGCATAGTTGCCTACCTTTCCAAAACGTTTTCAGGGTCACCTTTTTTTTTCTTCTATGTGTTCAGCCAGTCATTGTAGGCAGAGAACGTATCTTAATCAGGGGTGGGGCATTTATCGTGGGTGTTGTTCTATAAGAACCACCTAATACTATACCCCATTGCACATCTCTACACCCCCTGGAACCATCTTTGTACCTCCCAAATAACCCCTGTACCCCTAGCACACCTCTGTACCCCCCTCCCAGCACACTTCTGTACCCCTTTGCACATCACTGCACCTCCTACACACACCTTTTCACCTCTTAGAATGCCTCCATATGCCCAGTGAGCCTTTGAAACCCCCTTCCTGATTTTTGCGACTCTGGTAGTTCCACCACTAATGTCAGTAGTTTTTTTTTATTTTATTTTTTTACCATTTCATTTTGTTTATTTATTTTCACAATTTTATTAATATTTGTTATTATTTTTTTTATCATTTTGAGGAGCCCCGTTAGGAGGCTTTGGTGAGATATCAGGGGAGTTAACCGACCTCTCAAAGGTGCAAGAAGCTGGTCTTGCCTAGGGCGCAAAATAGTCTAGCACCGGCCCTGAAGATGCCCATGAAATTCTGAGCAGATGATAGTGAGTTACTCTTCTTGAATGACACCTATGCTGAAGGTTTGCTGGTCATAGCTAATGGGACGATCATATATTGGGTGTCTTTCCTACAGGAATGCAAACATATCTGTTCAATTACTGGCACATATGGAATGCTTGGGTTATAACATATGCTGGTGAGGTGCTTTATTCAAATTATCGAGGAGTCTGTGTAAATTAGATATGTCAGTAATTAAGGGGATGATATGTCAGCACTGCTTCACTGTCACATAGACCTTTCATAGGAAACATCAGCTGTAAGCCTCTTCCTCAGAGGTTGTCAATGACTGATGTCACCGTCCTTTCTACACGATGAGATGAAAAGCAGAGGAGCTCTTCATCAGTAATTAGAGTTACATAGTTACATAGTGAGGTTGAAAAAAGACATCAGTCCATCCAGTTTAACCTATGATGTGTGTGTTTGCTGTTAACTGTACATTGTATACCCCTGTATGTTGTACATTGTATACCCCTGTATGTTGTACATTGTATACCCCTGTATGTTGCACATTGTATACCCCTGTATGTTGTACATTGTATACCCCTGTATGTTGTACATTGTATACCCCTGTATGTTGCACATTGTATACCCCTGTATGTTGCACATTGTATACCCCTGTATGTTGCACATTGTATACCCCTGTATGTTGTACATTGCATACCCCTGTATGTTGTACATTGTATACCCCTGTATGTTGTACATTGTATACCCCTGTATGTTGTGGTCTTTAAGGTGCCCATCTAATAGTTTTTTGAAACTATCGATGCTCACTGCTGATACAACTGTTTGCGGAAGAGAATTCCACATCCTTACTGCTCTTACAGTGAAGAACCCCCTACGTATTTTAAGGTTAAACTGCCTTTCCTCTAGTTTTAGTGAGTGGCCACGTGTCTTATTGTATTCCCTTACTCTAAATAGTTTGTTCCTTATGCTAGGGTCGCCAGTACAATATTTGTACATTGATATCATATCCCCCCTCAATCGTCTCTTCTCCAGAGAGAATAAGTTCAGTGCTTGTAGTCTTTCCTCATAGCCGATGCCCTCCATTCCCCTAATTATTTTTGTTGCCCTTCTCTGGACTCTCTCCAGTTCCAGCATATCCTTCCTGAGGACCGGTGCCCAGAACTGGACAGCATACTCCAGATGTAGCCGGACCAGAGTCTTGTAGAGTGGGAGAATAATCTCTTTAGTTCTGGAGTGAATCCCCTTTTTTATACATCCCAGTATTCTGTTGGCTTTGCTTGCAGCGGCTTGGCATTGCATGCCACTGCCAAGCCTGTTGTCTACCAGTACCCCCAGGTCCTTTTTCATCCTAGACTCACCCAGAGGATTCCCCCCCAGTGAGTAGCTTGCTTTCTGGTTTCTGGCCCCCAAGTGCATTACTTTACATTTTTCAACATTAAACCTCATCTGCCATGTAGTTGCCCACCCCGTTATTTTGTTCAGGTCCGCTTGTAAGGTTTCCACATCCTACATAGAAGATATTGGCATGTTTAGTTTAGTATCATCCGCAAATACTGAGATTGTACTAGATATCCCCTCCTCTAGATCATTTATGAATGTTTATGTTTATTGTACTTCTTGAAGATTAGGGAGCAGAACTGAGATCCTAATTGGTGAACAATTGTCTATTCCTCCACCATAGCGGTTTACCACAATGCACTTTTTTTTTGTTTCCTCTCGACAGGCCGATCTGGCGAACCAGTACATCAAGGCTGGGGTGAAGAACGTGGGCACAGTGTTCCTCATGACCGACGCTCAGGTGGCGGATGAGAAGTTCCTAGTGCTGGTCAATGATTTGCTGGCCTCTGGTGAGCCATTCAGGATCTCCTCCTACCCTTCCCTATTCCCGCTCATTGGAGCTGATTTATGATGGACTTTCAGGTTCACACTGTAATCTGGATTCTATTTACCGACCCCTTCCTGGTTCTCTATTGTGACACATCCCCTGCAGCAGCCGGCAGGAGTGGGGACCAGGGGAGCACGGGGGGGGGGGTCAGGGGGGAGCACACAGGGGCCCAGAGACAGCAGAACACAAGTGAACTGGATAGTAGGAGTGGTGGGGGCAGCACAGTAGGGGGGGGGGACCAGGGGAGCACACAGGGGCCCAGAGACAGCAGAACACAAGTGAACTGAATAGGAGGAGTGGCGGGGGCAGCACAGTAGGGGGGGGACCAGGGGAGCACACAGGGGCCCAGAGACAGCAGAACACAAGTGAACTGAATAGGAGGAGTGGCGGGGGCAGCACAGTAGGGGGGGGGGACCAGGGGAGCACACAGGGGCTCAGAGACAGCAGAACACAAGTGAACTGGATAGTAGGAGTGGCGGGGGCAGCACAGTAGGGGGGGGGGACCAGGGGAGCACACAGGGGCCCAGAGACAGCAGAACACAAGTGAACTGGATAGTAGGAGTGGCGGGGGCAGCACAGTAGGGGGGGGGGGACCAGGGGAGCACACAGGGGCCCAGATACAGCAGAACACAAGTGAACTGGATAGGAGGAGTGGCGGGGGCAGCATACAGAGGAACCAATCTCCTCCATTTTCCTCCTGCAGCTACAGGCAGTGATTTCTCTACATGCTGCCCCCACCGCCCCTCCTATCCAGGTGTACAGGGGAGCCGCATGGGCCCCCTGAAGCATGGGGCCCGGTTGCAATTGCAACCCCTGTAGTTAGGCCCCTGGATCAGTAGTAGAACGGAGCCATGGCTGGGATGTGCACGGAATGCTTTGCAATGTGAGATTCATGCAGGCCTATTTATTACCATTACCAACATGTGAGAACTGAGAAGTGCGTAATCCAACCCAGCCATTCAGATGTCCGCCTCCTGTGGTCACGTAACCCATAGATCGTGAGTAAGAAAACTTCAGCCCAACAGCTGTCGTAGAACTACAAGTTCTATCATGCCTGTTCCTTGGGACAGGGCTGGGACAAGGGGTGGGCAGGAGGGGAAGCTGCCCTGGGCACAGTGGTTTACTGTATAGATGGGGGCACTAGTGAACTCATTCTGCTACAATGCATTTTGACAAGCTGATGACTGCTGGGGGTAGCATCCCCTAAACTCCCACATAATGAATGTGTGTGTGTGGGGGGGGGGGGGGGGCGGGACAATTTGTCTTCTTTGCTCTGGGCGCTGGATGACCTTTTTCCAGCACTGCCTCTGATTTAATCATGCATGTGCTAATAAAATCTTGTTCAGGGCTGCTGTTAGAATTCGCGGGGCCTCGTACAGACTACCTGGCAGCCCCCCCCCTCCCCCCAAGAAAATATTAAAGATATATTTAGCTAAAATTACAACAAAATCACGATTATCACACACAAATATAACATAACTCGCATAATTCCCGCTAAATCTAAAAAAAAAAACTATGTTAAATAAAAAAGAAGATGAGATGAGAAAAATATACAGGCTGGGCAGTTGGAGCTCAGTGATCAGAGAGACAGAGAGAGAGAAACAAAGTTACAATTTACAAATAAACTCCTGAGCAGAGATAACATTAGAGCCAGTGCTGGGAGGGGGGCCCACACAGGGAGGGGGATTAGTGAGGGACAACTGTCTCTTTCTCAGCAGATAAAAGCTGATAGCAGGGAGAGGGACAGATCAGATTCACGTGCTGGAGGAAGATTTCTGTATTTGTTGTCCATCACTAATCCCCCCTCTCTGTGTGGGCCCCCCTGTGTGCTCGGGCCCCCTACAAGAGGGCTGGTGGTCCCCCCCTATCAGCGGCCCTGCTTGTACTGCCTTATGGGACTTGTAGTTCTGCAACAACTGGAGGGTCCAAGGTCTGCCTACCTCTGCAATAGATGATCTGTGGCTGCTATGGGTTAGTGCACCTTGCATTATTGAACATGCTTGATGTTTAGCCACTGTGACCTCTGCGATTGTTCCTTGAACCCTCTGTAATGTGCAGGTGAAATCCCGGACTTGTTTCCTGATGATGAGGTGGAGAACATCATCAGCAGTGTGAGGAACGAAGTGAAGAGCCAAGGGATGCAGGACACCAGAGAGAACTGCTGGAAATTCTTCATCGACAGAGTCCGCCGACAGCTCAAGGTGAGGACAGGGGCCCGGGGCTCCGATACCCACCTAGATCATATACTTCCCACCAACAAAATTCCCAATGAGCGTTTTTTTTTTCAATTTTCTTCATAAATTTAAGCCAATATGTATTCTACTACATATTTTGGTAAAATAAGAGTATATTGATTGGTCTGCGCAAAAGTTATAGCATCTACAAACTATATGATATATACTGGAATGTTTATTTATTTTTTTTGTACTAGTAATGGTGGTCCGCGATTTTTTGTGGCGGACAGATCGGACCCCTAACTGACATTTTTGACACTTTTGGGGGGACCAGTGACATTACTACAGTAATCAGTGCTAAAAAATATGCACTGTTACTGTAATAATAACACTGGCAGAGAAGGGGTTAACCCTATGGGTGATCAATTGGTTAAATGAGAGCCTAGGGGAGTGATTCTAACTGTGGGGGGGGGGGGGGGGGGCGTGGCTTGTGAAATGACCATAGAGACATGTGAGCCTATATAGAAGGATCACAGGAGCTCTGTGATCATTTCAGGGAGAAGAACGGTCGGCTGTGTTTACAACATCTGACTGTTCTTCTCTCTCAGCGGGGAGCGATCGCGGGTGTCAGGCGGCAATCAGAGCCGCCTGACCTGTGCATCGGCTTCCCTGCTGACGAGTGGGGGCGGGAGCGCGCGGGTGGCGGGAGTGCGCTGGCGGCGGGAGCGCGCGGGCGGCGGGAGCGCGCAGGCGACAGTGCGTGCTCGCCCCCTAGCTTTCTGCGCGCGCCGACATAAGTCTTCGTCGGTTCGAGCAGGAGAGCCACCCTGCCGCAGTAAAAAGGCGGCGGGTGGTTGGGAAACTTTTTTGGTGGTGATGCACAAGGTCGGTGCGCCCTTCTCTTGTTGTACCTAATAAAGTGGCCGGTGAGTGTATATTTGATGAGAGGTTTAATCCAAAGCCGCACTTTATATCTGATCTATAAAAAGTTGGGCGGCTCTAATGATGCAATTGATGAAATAATTGCACATTTTAGGCCTTTTACATTCCAAAATTTGCATGCAGTTAATGTGAAGAGGATTCCGCCGCGGAGGCGGTTCAGGCAGATGCAGCTCTTTGGCTGTCACAGCACTTTTTTGTCAGCGATTTGGAGGACTGAGCCCGGCGTTCTCGCTTTCTTCCCGTCCTCCATTCATTATGAAGAAGGAGAAGGATGGGAGGCAACAGATGGCGCCGGCTATGTGCTAACAGCAGAAAAAAAAAAAAGCGCTATTCAGATGTGATTATCCAATCAATACGTTTTCAAAAAACACATCTCAAACATGATTACACGACCGCCATCCCTCGGAAAAAGAGCGAAACAATGATTAGCCCATTCAGACGGGGACAAACAGCCATTATTCCCCCCAGAAAGGATTCCGCCGCCTCTGATTGCGGAGATGTTTGTGTCTGAAGAACATCCGTAAATATTACAGAGAAGCGAAGCGCGCAAGCTGCGGCGAACAGAAGCTGGAGTTCCCCTAATTACAGCCTCCAAAATGCTGACTTCAGAGAGTTCCGGAAAGGAACGCACAGCCGCCCGTTATTAGAGAATTCTCCTTCATTGGAGTGACGTGGGACTTACCCAGCAGATGATCTGCAAGCTTTCCATAAACTTTCTTCATGTGCTGTGGAATCACTTCCATACTTTTCTGCTTCAATCGGAGATAAGAGCCAGTTCACATATATGCAATGTCATAAACCGCACTGCTCTGCAAATCACATGCGATGTCTGTGCGATGCAAATTCAGCCATACAGATTGCACGGCTGAATTTGCATTGCATTCGGGCCAAAGTTGCACAGGACCCTTTTTTTTGGTCTGCAACAGGGCGGTTGGGGGAGAGTCTCCAGTGAGGCATGGAACCAGCCTCTGCTCAGACACAGTTTACAGTACACCATCCATGCTGGGGGGGGGGGGATTCTGCCCTCTGTCCTTGGCTTCATCCTGCACTCAGTAGGACAGCAGCGGGGACTTTTTACTTCTCTTCACCAGGAATCAATTAGACATGTCTGCGGCAGAAGCGGTGCAGCCTTTTTACAGGGCATCAGAGTGCCCCCCTGCTACCTTGCCAGTCCGTTGCCCTCTGTCCTTGGCTTCATCCTGCACTCAGTAGGACAGCAGCGGGGACTTTTTACTTCTCTTCACCAGGAATCAATTAGGCATGTCTGTGGCAGAAGCGGTGCAGCCTTTTTACAGGGCATCAGAGTGGCCCAGGGGGGCAATTGCCCCTCTGCCCCCTGGCCAGTCTGCTGCCCTCTGTCCTTGGCTTCATCCTGCACTCAGTAGGTCAGCAGCGGGGACTTTTTACTTCTTTTCACCAGGAATCAATTAGACATGTCTGTGGCAGAAGCGGTGCAGCCTTTTTACAGGGCATCAGAGTGGCCCAGGGGGGCAATTTCCCCTCTGCCCCCTGGCCAGTCTGCTGCCCTCTGTCCTTGGCTTCATCCTGCACTCAGTAGGTCAGCAGCGGGGACTTTTTACTTCTCTTCACCAGGAATCAATTAGGCATGTCTGTGGCAGAAGCGGTGCAGCCTTTTTACAGGGCATCAGAGTGGCCCAGGGGGGCAATTGCCCCTCTGCCCCCTGGCCAGTCTGCTGCCCTCTGTCCTTGGCTTCATCCTGCACTCAGTAGGTCAGCAGCGGGGACTTTTTACTTCTTTTCACCAGGAATCAATTAGACATGTCTGTGGCAGAAGCGGTGCAGCCTTTTTACAGGGCATCAGAGTGGCCCAGGGGGGCAATTTCCCCTCTGCCCCCTGGCCAGTCTGCTGCCCTCTGTCCTTGGCTTCATCCTGCACTCAGTAGGTCAGCAGCGGGGACTTTTTACTTCTCTTCACCAGGAATCAATTAGGCATGTCTGTGGCAGAAGCGGTGCAGCCTTTTTACAGGACATCAGAGTGGCCCAGGGGGCAATTGCCCCCCTGCCCCCTGGCCCAGTCCTCCCCTGCGCTATTAGCAAAAGTATGCAGGCATAAGACACCCCCCATGCCACGCCTCCTTAAAGGTGAATTATACTAACAAAAATGATTAGTTAAACCCACAAGGGCTTTTTTTTAACCACTACTAATTCTTTATATTGGTGTTTGAAATTTACCAATGCAAAAATTTAGAAACTGGATGAAAGGTTTAGCACTGGGAAACACTTTCTGAAAGATAAATAGACTACAAACAACTATATAGATCAGACCGAAATGAGAAGGAAAGAGGGACAGAGGGGCATTGCTCCAAATCAGGGACAGTCCCTCAAAATCAGGGACAGTTGGGAGCTATGACTTTTCCATGCCAGGCTTTCATGTCCCTGCCCTTTCCATTTCTTTGGCTGATTTTTGGTAGCCATGGCAAGTTGGTTTAGCGCTGGGATCTTCAAACTACGGCCCTCCATCTGTTGCGGAACTACACATCCCATGAGGCATTGTAAAACTCAGAGATTCACAGACATGACTAGGCATTATGGGAATTGTAGTTCCTGAACAACTGGAGGGCCATAGTTTGAAGACCCCTGGAACTTTAGCTGGATAATCAGATGAGAATGTCCAAAGACAGACAGAGATAGGTGAAGCCAGTGAGTGATTTATTCAGCCACTGTGAACCAAAAACTGAAATATTGGATGAATTTAAAGAGGTTGTAAACCCATAGATTTTTTTTTTTTTGCAACCTGAAAGAGAAACACATAATGAGCTAGTATGCACCGCATACTAGCTCATTATGAAATACCTTAGAACAAGTCCCCGCCGTGCCGCCCGCTTACCTGTATGACGGGTGACATGTCCAGTCGCCCGTCTAACAGGATCGCGGCATCCGGCCATCTGATTGGCCGGAGCCGCGGTGACGTCACTCCCGCGCACGCGCGCGGGAGCCGACGGTCACGACACGGCCTCTGAAGAAACGGCACCAGCGGCCGTTCCTTCAGAGCGCATGCGCCAGTGACGTCACTGGATGCATGTAAGGTAAATATCTCCTAAACTGTGCATTTTTAGGAGATATTTACAGTACCTATAGGTAAGCCTTATCATAGGATCACCTATAGGTAAAAGTGTCAGAGGAGGGTTTACTTCCTCTTTAATAGCCAGGAGTAGAAATTGCGATGGTAATGCCGCCATCTATTATAGGTCCTTCCTGCTCACTGCTGTGTGAATCTGGGTTATATAAGGTAAAAAGTTTTTTGTTTTGAGTCTCTGGAAAACTATTTTCTCCTGCTGAATATATGACAGGGAAATTGCACCTCCTGTCTGAATGTCCTTACCTCGGAGGAGAAAATTAAATGTTGGTCCTTTGCTTGCAAAGAGATGTGCGGCGACTTTTCTGACCGAGCCTTCATTTCCCAGTAAGATATTTTCAGGCCCATCCTGACGATTATCCAATGACATTTAAAGTGCCCTAGCAGTGAAATGTTACAACGCACATTCAGAAACTTGGCACGTATGCTAAGACCGCTGTAGATTCCACCAACATATCCAAATATAACAGTTCATGTAATGATTTTACATTTGAAATAGGCAAAACTTGAAATGGATATAAAACCTAATTGGATGACATTGAGTTTGATGCGTGCACTGCGTATAATAGATGTAGCACCCTCCTAGATGGGTGCTAGGATAAAAGCATTGTTATGCTCCATCTGCTTATCAGGGGAGCCTGATCTGTTAGTTATGCCTGTTGCATGTGTCCAGGTCTGAGTCACATGGTCTAAGGGAGTGTCCCCACTGTATCCAATATGGGAGCCTGTTGGGCAGTGGAGGAAACCCAGCCAGTGACACACAGGCTTTTGTGACTGTCCCAGTGGGCGGGCACAGCCGCAGTGCATCCTGGGATTGATCATAAAAACAAAGGCACATGTGACAGGGCATCTTTGGCGGGAAGCAGTGTCCCAGGAGGAGGGTGGCGGCTGTCTCTCCTCCTGCAGTCTGAGGAAGGTGGTCGCAGGCAGTCGGCCTAGTGAACCAGGTGTGGAACTGAGCCTTGAGGGTCCTGGAAAGCTGACGGTGGGGCTGCAGGCAGAGTCACCTGGGATAAAACAGTGTCCGTGAGTACCAGGGGGCTTGCCAAGGGGTCTGCCCAGGAAGGGGGACCACTCCAGTGAAGTCAAGAGGACAGAAGGTCAACTCACACAGTTAGTAAGAGTAAAGGGGGTGCCAATTAGAACCCTGAAGAGTAAAAGTAAAGGGGGCACCAGGTGGGGCCCTGAAGAGTAACTCACTACATTGTTCATCTATCAAATACTTCACTTCAGTGGCAAGGTGAAGCAGCAGCCTTGCCGCACTCAACATAGCTAGAAGTCCTAAAGTTGTGCATAGTTCATCAAGTTGGAGTACCCCACTCATCCCAAGTTCTAAAAAAAACAACAAAAAACCAAATCCTCTAGACTGTTTCCTGACTGAGCCAAACACTTAAAGTACTAAGATTTCAAAGATCGTTGCTATGGGTAACCCAGGGGAACCCGCTTTCAGCAGCTCTCATGGGAGTAGTGCTACATAGACAATTGTATTTTTTCATCCCTTCTTACATCTGACCTTTGGCAGCCTCTTTGTAGCCATTCCCTGTCTATCTGCACTCCATTGATGGCTGGATGGCATTTTCAGAGTGGGTTCCTTTATAGTGACAACAGTGGACCATACTTGAGTAAGGTGTCTCAGCACTGCTGCTTGTAATCATTACTGGTAGAGCACGTGCAGAAATGCAATGCAGAAATATCCCAATCCAGTCCTATGGTCTTTAATAGGAAGTTCCCCACCCCCCCCCCCCCCCCTTCCTTTCAGTTACAACATCTTTTAATCTTCTAGGAAGACCTTCCACAAGCTTTTGGGAGTTTGTGGCAATTTGTGATGTCAAGCACTGATGTCGAAAAAGATCTGTCTCCCAGTCAGAGTTTCAGTTTATCCCAAAGCTGTTCATTAGGGTTGAGGTCAGGGCTCTATGCAGGCCACTCAAGTTCCTTCACGCCAAACTGTTCAGACCATGTCTTTTTGGAGTGGACTTAACATCTTCCAATCTTCTAGGAAGACCTTCCACAAGATTTTGGGAGTTTGTGGCCATTTGTGATGTCAAGCACTGATGTCGAAAAAGATCTGTCTCCCAGTCAGAATTTCAGTTTATCCCAAAGCTGTTCAGTAGGGTTGAGGTCAGGGCTCTATGCAGGCCACTCAAGTTCCTTCATACCAAACTGATCAGACCAAGTCTTTTTAGAGTGGACTTGGTGCATGGGACACAGTCATGATGAAACAGAAAAGGGTCTTCCCCAAACTGGTGTCACAAGGTTTTAAGACCACAATTAGCTAAAAATGTTTTTGTATGATGTAGTATTGACGTACCCTTCACTGGAGCCACCTGAACTCCATGGGCTGATGGGTTGTCCACATATTTTGGCCATGTAGTATATGAGTAAGACGGATGGCTATATTACTAAAGGTATACAGTATATAATTATATAGGTGTATGGTGGATAGTTATATTGCCAAAGTTTTGGAAGGTGCTTGATTTTTTTTATACTTGTTGGCTTAGAACTTTTTTCATTTCCAGGTCGCTTTGTGTTTTTCTCCCGTCGGAAACAAGTTGAGGGTCCGAAGCAGAAAATTCCCAGCGGTGGTCAATTGTACAGCAATAGATTGGTTCCATGAGTGGCCACAGGAGGCGCTGGAGTCTGTCAGTCTTAGATTCCTCCAGGAAACAGAGAATATTGAGGTGAGAACCTTTGTATAGGTGTGACGTAGAAAACAGTGGTGTATTTTGGTTTTGTGCTGCCCTAGGCAAGACTAAAATTGGGCCCCCCCTCCTATGTAAATTTGCCCCACTCCTTTTTTAACGAATGTGGCTCCCTCCAAAATTGAAGTACTACAAGTCCCAGCATGAACCCCTGAGATCTCACGAGAGGTGGGTGGGTGAGGGAGAGATAGAGGGGGGTGGGTGAGGGGGGATGAGAAAGAGAGAGAGGGGGGTGAGAGAGGAGGGGTGAGAGAGAGAGAGAAGTGGTGAGAGAGGAGAGGTGAGAGAGAGAGAGAGAGAGAGGTGAGGGGGGTGAGAGAGAGAGAGAGAGAAGTGGTGAGAGAGGAGGGGTGAGAGAGAGAGAGAGGTGAGGGGGGTGAGAGCAAGAGAGCGGGTTGGTGAGAGAGGGGGGATGAGAGCGAGCGAGAGGGGGGAATGAGAGAGGCGGCTCTAGTGGCCAATAGAGTCTCAGGTGGAGGGGGTGGCTTTTTTGCTGCCCCCCTGCAAAGTGCTGCCCAAGGCCTGGGCCTTGTTGGCCTAGGCCAAAATACAGCACTGGTAGAAAAAGGCTTGTTCTGGAGCAGACATGGAAGTTTGGACATGTTCAGACATGTTCAGACAAGTTCAGACATGGAAGGCATGGAAGTGATGGATACTTGTGCCCTTCTGTTAAAAGAATATGGATATATTCATGTGGTTTTCTTTTGCTTTTTCCTCAGCCGTCCGTCAAAGAGTCTATAAGTAAATTTATGGCTTATGTGCACACAAGCGTCAATGAAATGTCCAAAAGCTACCTGACCAATGAGCGCCGCTACAATTACACCACGCCCAAGTCCTTCCTGGAGCAGATCAAGCTGTATCAGAACCTTCTAAGCAAGAAAGGAAAAGAGCTGGCGGCCAAGATGGAACGTCTAGAGAATGGACTTGAGAAGCTAAACAGTACCTCCGCCCAGGTGAGAACCAAAGAAACCATGTGCTAGATTTCCAGCCTTTTCCGGGAGGGGTGGTCTGTGTTATGAATGTGGTCTTCTGCCCTGTGCTGTGGCCTTCCTGTCCCACCATTGATTTTGATTCATGCAGCCAATATTAAGTGTACAATCTTGGCCAAGTATTGTTGCACCCATCATCTTATCTTTTGGGATCACTGTTGGTTAAAAATCCAACTAATAGTGCCACTGATGATACAATAATAAGCAGGGATGCTGTTAGAAATCATGGGGCCCTGTACAGCCTAGCTGACAAAAACAGTGAACCAAGCCCAACAGACGGTTCCAGCCTCATAAATAAACCACTGATACATGCAACCAGAATACCTGTTAGAACGAGCCCTTAATTATGTTTTTTTTTTTTTTAATTCTTTTTTACAACTTTTTTTTTCTTTTTTATATTTTTTGATCAGCCCTGTGAAATATCAGAGGTCTAAACTACACCCAACATCTCACCATTGAGACTGATTGAGGACCCAGATAACTGAAGGCAAACTCTTTGCAGATGCAGAGTGAATGAACAGGAAGCTCTCTGTACAGAGGCCCCCTGTTCATTCACAAACTGAAACATTGTAAACACAGGAAGGGCCACAGGGGGATTGGTCCTAGTAATTGCATTTACTCCTGCTGCTCTGGGCCCTCTTGTTTAATTTATGGGGCCTGGGCCCCATACAGGATTGCAGGTGCTACCCCCCTTATCAGCAGTCCTCTTAATAAGCATTACTGAGCATGACTGTTGCCATATTAGGCACCTCTGTTTCTTTTGGTTTCTTTGTTCAGTCATCATTGATCATTCCCGGTTTCCGGCGACTTAGTTCAAGTTTCCTTTGAATAATGCCCAAACTTGATTACCATGCGCAACACTCGGATCTCAAAACTTTTGAACGGGCCTATGAAACCAAGTCATGCTTGTTGGGTAGGTGCAGCATAGTGTGGCAGGCAGTAAACACACAAAGTCCCAGTCTGCAAAAAACATTGTATTGTATTGTGTAACAGCCAAGTCAACCGTACAAACAGGCCCGACGGCAAGCTTACCCGTCCAGGGCCCCTTACAACTAAGCAGCAGATAATTAGCGGACAGAAGACTCCTACATGCCAACCATGTCACGAGGAGCAAAGTGCAGCTTGGCTGATCTGACCAAAAGGGAAGCTTCCTGAGGAGGTAGACATAGGCCCTGCTCTCTCCCTACTCAAACTGGACCTTTTCTTATCTCTTTCACTGTCCCCGACAGCTGGGGTTCCTGTCTCTAGGAATCTTTCCCTATCCTTTTCACTGTCTTTGATAGACTAGGTTCCTGTCCACTCACCAAAAGCACACCTAGACTGTTAGCCAGGGTCCTAAATAGACTCTGGCTGACCCAAGATGGCTGCCAAGGTCTCATGGGGCGTTCCTCCCCTTGACCGATGAAATCATAGAGGAATCAAGTTCCTCCCGACTTCCTATGCTATGGTCAAGCGCCACCTGTAGGGGAGATTAAAGACTACCTACATGCTCACTCCATATAAAAAGACAAACTGATTTGGGATGTCTTCAAAATTTAAGAAACAAAACAATTTTTTGTCAAATTTATAGACTTTTTTTTTTTTACCTGCCCATTGGATATAATTTTAACATCTTGTTCTCATTGTTTGTTTATCTGATAAAGAGAATTTCTCTGTCGCTCATTGACAGACGTAGTCTTCTTGATTCACAAGAACTGGGTTATGTTGTCTCCGCAGGAGCAGGACTAGGCAGAGAGAAAAAACGTTCTGGCTCCACCTTAGGGGCAGTCCCTGAGGGTATATCCTCCCTCTCTCTGCTACAAGGCATCAGTTTTTTTCTGTCTAGTCAGGAGTAAGGACCTAAGTTCCTTGCTGGGATCTTTTTGGTCCTGGCAAGATTTTTTCTTTAGAAAAAATATTTTTTAGGTAGTTTTCTCCAGTGTTTTTTCCTGTGAGATCTTCAAGCAAAAACGCCGGACTGGGCGACACTAGTGGTCACCCCAGCCGGCCTACGAGCGCGCGCAGACCATTGCATTGCGCTTGGTCGGCCGCGACACATTCAAGTAAGTATGCGGGGCCGGGCGACGGGCTGGATGTTGAGATCCAGTGGTCACCCCGGTTTCTGCCTACGAGCGCGTGCAGACCAGAGCTCCGCGCTGGGTCGGCCGCGACGGAGTCCCATTGGAGGGACTGACCTTGCGAGTTAAAAGTCTCGCTTGGACGCCAGGAACCAGAGAGTCGAGGCGTCCGGAGTGGTCCACAACCCCCCACCCTGGTGGAGAGGGTATTGTGAAGAGAGGGTGCCTGTCGGTTTGGTATGGTGAGTAAACGTTCCCTTTTTTCCTCGTTATGAGGCAGTATGAATTATGGGCCCCTCCATACATGGTCAGTATATATCTGACACTAAAAGTCCCCCTTGTAAATACAGTATGTGTTTGGTGGGAAGTGGACTTGGTTTGAGAGCTAACACTCTACCCAGCAGACTGTAGTATTACAGCAGACATAGGAGGTATAATCCTACCTTAATTGTAGTGTACCTCCTGCAGATCGATAAACCGCCACTTAGCAGAGATGCAGGTGGATGTGCTGGGAAAAAACGATTTCAGCGGTCCGCCGCCATTTTGCCGTAGACCGGGTGCATGTATGTCCTCAGGTCACGCCGGCCGCCATGTTTTTGGAGTCTATTGTCTCCTGTATGGGGGCGGCCATGTTTGATGAGCCCAGCTACCTCGTGGAGAGCTGGGAACGCCGGAAGGCGTACACAGGGGGTGGAGCCACGTCCTTCTACCCGGGAAAACGAACACAGCTCTTTCCAGTCTGTAAAAGACAGACGCTGACTGCAGTTGGTTGGAAACTTCTCTGCATCGGGTGGTGAGCCTTGGGGGTCCCTCTCTAGCTCTGTGGGGATCGAGAAGCAGGTACTCTGAGGGGCGCTATTGCGCTAGGGGGAGACACATAAAAAAAAAAAAGAGGTATTTTTTTGATTTAAAAAAAAAAAAAAAAAAAAAAACGTTTTTTGTTTTTTCTGGCAGAAGTGTCCTGAATTAACATGGACCCTGCCACTCATGTATCTCCTCCGGATCCCCTCGAGGTGTCTGCAGGATCCTCCAGCACCCCACTGACGGTTGAATCATTGTCAGCTATTATGGAAACTTTTGTGTCCCGGGTGGAAGTGGCTTGTCAGGGACAGGGCGCAAGAAAGCGACCCCCGCCTAACCCCTTATTATCTGAAACCTCGGATTCAGACTCTGAGACTATTTCTGCAGTTGCAGGTACTTCATCTGGGATTGGTGGCTCGGGTACTGTCTCTTCAGACAGTGAGGAGGATGTTTCGGCATCAGCCATAGCCAGAGAGGAAGCGTTGGTAAACGCACTCATTGTATCTGTTCAAGAAACCTTAAGATTACAAGGTATTCCGTCGGAAATAGCTGAAACTGAAATCCCTTTTGGGACTAAAAAACGCATGCCAAAGGTTTTTCCATTGCCCAAATGTTTTGGCAATCCAATCAAAGAAGAATGGAGTCTGCCAAAACGCACCTCTGCTATTTCTAAACGCATTAACAGGCGTTATCCGTTTGAGGAAACCCTCATTAAGAAATGGACAGAACCACCTGTGGTGGATTCACCAATTGCTAGATTGAATAAAGCCACAGTTATTCCTTTAGAAGACGCCCCGTCTTTTAAAGATCCAGTGGATCGCAAGATAGAAGCTATGTCTCGCACCATGTTTTCCTTGATTGGATCAGCTTTCAGACCTATAATTGCTATTGGTCTGGTTTCGCAGACTGTAACTGAATGGACCAAGTGGTTGCGCCGGGACTTAGATGAGGTCCCTCAGGCGGTATCAGATTTGTTGGAACAAATGATACAGGGGTTACAGTTTGTGTGTGATCCGGCGTTAGACGCCACTCCATTATTGGCGCGAGCATCAGTCTCAGCAGTGGTTCTCAGGCGTACACTGTGGCTAAAAGGTTGGTTAGCCGACCAAGGTTCCAAAAAAGCATTAGCTAATATCCCCTTTTTAGGAGAGCGTCTATTTGGAGCCAACTTAGATGAGATCATTAAGGATCTCACGGGTGGAAAGAGCACCTTTTTACCGCAAAATACTAAGGGTAAAGGACCTCGTCAAAGACGAGGGCCTTCTTTCTCTGCTCACAAAAAGTTTTTTCGTCCCGCGGGTGAAAAAATTAAGTCCTCCAAAGCTCCTTCAGGAGGCTTCAGGGGACGTTGGTCGGGCAAGCAAAAGCCCGCCCCCTCCAGACCTGAAGATAAATCGTCCAAAGCCTGAAGGTGCGCCCCCACCCATAATTGGGGTGGGGGGACGTCTTCGCCGGTTCCCGGATCCATGGCTTTCCAGAATCCCGGACAAGTGGGTTTGCGAAGTCATAAGGTCAGGGTACAAGATCGAGTTTCGATCCCTCCCACCGGCGCGATTCTTCCCTTCCAATATCCGACTATCCCCGGATCGTTTAGAAGATCTGCGGAGAGCAGTCACGGATTTACTACAACAAGGAGTGGTAGTCCACGTTCCTGGGACAGAACGTTTTCAAGGGTTTTATTCAAACCTATTTACAATACCCAGGAAAGAGGGCAAAGTGCGTCCAATTCTGGACTTAAGGGCACTCAATTCCTTTCTCAACATAAGGAAATTCAAGATGGAATCCATTCGCACAGTAGCAGCCTTCCTGCATCCAGGGGATGTCCTAGCGTCCATAGACATCAAGGACGCTTATCTTCATATTCCCATTTACGCAGGACATCAGCGGTTTCTACGCTTTTCCGTAGAAGAGAACCACTATCAGTTTGTGGCGTTACCTTTCGGTCTCGCCACGGCTCCTCGGGTCTTCACGAAGGTGTTGGCCCCAATGTTGGCACTACTGCGCCAAAGAGGCATATCGATTCTAGGTTACCTAGACGATCTCCTACTTCATGCAGAGTCTCCTCAGACCTTGCTACAAAACATAGAAATTACTATAATTTCTTTACAGGAATTCGGGTGGCTGGTGAACCAGCAAAAGTCATTTCTGGTTCCCACCCAGAGGCTCGAATATCTGGGTCTAATTCTAGACACAGTCAGGTCAAGAGTTTTCCTTCCGGTAGGGAAACTCCGGAAGATTCAATCAGCAGTCCAGTTGTTACTATCCAACAGCTGGTCTTCTCTTCGAACTTGCATGAGGGTTCTGGGGTTGATGGTGGCTTCCTTCGAAGCAGTCCCATTTGCCCAGTCCCATACCCGAATTCTTCAGCAAGAGATTCTTCTCAGATGGAATCGGAATCCGGAATCCCTGGACAATCGGATCCGATTGAGCAAACAGACCAGAGAGTCTCTGGTCTGGTGGCTTCGGTCTCCGATGCTCAGCCAGGGAAAGTCATTTCTGCCAATATATTGGACGATAGTGACCACGGATGCCAGTCTATCCGGATGGGGAGGAATTCTCGGTCAGTTATCTGTCCAGGGACTTTGGTCCCTGGAAGAATCCAGGTTGCCGATAAATGTATTGGAACTGAGAGCGATCAGACTTTGTCTGATTCACTGGACCGAGCAGCTCCAGGGCAGCCCGGTTCGGATCCAGTCGGACAACGCCACGGCCGTGGCTTATGTCAATCACCAGGGGGGCACCAAGAGTGTCCGAGCGGCCAAAGAAGTGGCTTGCATTCTTCGCTGGGCGGAACGATTTGTTCCAGCTATCTCTGCGGTGTTCATTCCGGGGGTGGAGAATTGGCAGGCAGATTATCTCAGCCGTCAGACTCTGGATCAGGGGGAATGGTCCCTCCATCCAGAAGTTTTCCACCAGTTGTGCCTACGGTGGGGCACCCCGGATGTGGATCTGTTGGCATCACGATTCAACAGGAAAGTACAGAGATTCGTGGCTCGCTCCCGCGATCCTCTAGCAGAGACCGCAGACGCACTGATCGCCCCGTGGGGGCAATACCAGCTAATGTATGCCTTCCCTCCTCTCGGGTTACTGCCAAGACTTCTTCGCAGGATAGAGGAGGAAGGAATTCCAGTAATCCTGGTAGCTCCGGACTGGCCTCGCCGAGCGTGGTACGCCGACGTGGTCAGACTGGTGGCGGACGTGCCGTGGAGACTTCCTCTCAGGGAGGACCTACTGTCTCAGGGACCGATCTTCCATCCTGCTTTACGATTGCTGGCTTTAACGGCCTGGCTATTGAGACCCAGGTGCTGAAGGACAAGGGATTGTCAGCTTCAGTTATTCCTACTCTAGTTAAAGCAAGGAAAGCGACTTCCAGAAAGATTTATCATCGTACATGGAAGTCCTACATTGCATGGTGTGAACCTCTGGGGTTCCGTCCACGGTCTTATTCGGTTAGTCGAATATTAGCTTTTCTGCAACAAGGGGTTGAGCAGAAACTGGCCTTGAGCACTATCAAGGGTCAGGTCTCAGCATTAGCTATCTTCTTTCAGAAGCCTTTGGCTACTCATTCCTTGGTGCGGAATTTCATCCAGGGGGTGCGACATCTGGCTCCGCCAGTGCGTGCGCCGTTACCACCCTGGGATCTTAATTTAGTATTGTCGGTTCTTCAGAAACCTCCCTTTGAAGATATTAGGGAGATTCCTCTACCTACGTTGTCCCAGAAGGTGGCCTTCTTGGTGGCTATCACTTCTGCACGCAGGGTGTCAGAACTGGCCGCATTATCTTGTCGTTCCCCATATCTGGTGGTTCATAGAGATAAGGTGGTTCTTCGTCCGAATCCATCCTTTCTACCAAAAGTGGTTTCAGAATTTCATCTGAATGAAGAAATTGTATTACCTTCCCTGTGTCCTAAGCCCAGTCATCCTCGGGAGTTTGCTTTGCACTCCTTGGATGTGGTCCGGGCGATCAGGGTATAGTTGAAAACGACAGACTCTTTTCGCAAGACGGATTCACTTTTTGTGATTCCGGATGGACCCAAAAAGGGGTTGCCTGCATCTGCCGCGACTATTTCCAAATGGATCAGACAGACGGTGGTACAGGCTTATTCTATTAAGGGTCGGGAGCCCCCGTTCCCTGTTAAGGCGCACTCCACTCGGGCACTTAGTGCGTCATGGGCCTTTCGCCATCAGGCGTCAGTGGTCCAGGTGTGCAAGGCGGCTACCTGGTCGTCGGTGCATACCTTTACAAAACATTATAAAGTTGATGTAATGGCATCGTCTGATGCCTCGTTTGGCCGCAAGGTTTTGCAGGCCGCCATTTGAGGAGACCAGTGGTCTGCCTCGAGGGTTTTTTTCCGTTGGAAATTTTCATTTGAGTCTCATTCTTTGTTTATAATGAGCCTTTAAAACTTCTAGTTTGGCACCGGTTGGGCCTTCTAGATTGGATTTTGATTTCGGTCAATCCCACCCCTCATTTGTGGCACTGCTTCTGGATGTCCCAGTTCTTGTGAATCAAGAAGACTACGTCTGTCAATGAGCGACAGAGAAAATCGGATTTTTGTAAGATCTTACCGTAAAATCCTTTTCTCTTAAGCTCATTGACAGACGTAGTACCCGCCCCTCTATCATTGAGTTGGGTTGGGTTAAATTCTCTGTTGCTGCTTTGTGACAGAACTGATGCCTTGTAGCAGAGAGAGGGAGGATATACCCTCAGGGACTGCCCCTAAGGTGGAGCCAGAACGTTTTTTCTTTCTGCCTAGTCCTGCTCCTGCGGAGACAACATAACCCAGTTCTTGTGAATCAAGAAGACTATGTCTGTCAATGAGCTTAAGAGAAAAGGATTTTACGGTAAGATCTTACAAAAATCCGATTATTCATGTTTTATTTGCCTTCAAATAATGAATAGTCCTCTACACGCTGTGCTGCACTGTATGGCATGACCCCAACCTGCTCCGTCATGGATCCCGTCTTATACAGCACATATCATTGTTGCAATTTTAATAATATAATCCTTAAAGGCGGGCTAACATTATAACAATGTGTCCATAATGTTTATCTGTCTTTTTTTGGGCAGATCTCTTTTGAGAAAAAAAAAAAAAAATAGTTAACCTTGGGTTGAAATAAGAATCTGAATTTCAGAAAGTCCCAGCAAAACAAGGGGCCCATTTCAAAATGATTCATTTTGATGCATTTGCATGAAACAAACCTCCGTCGTGGGACTTGTACAATCTAACGCATAATTTAGGGAAAACCGAAAACAAATTCATTGAGTTTAGAAACTATGAAGTAGCTGGGAAAAAAAATTGTTTAGCGAACATCGTGAAACCTCAAATTTCCCTGGAGGCTCAGAACCCGCCAACATTCTGTCAATGTAATTGTTATAACAGTGCTGCAGAACCATAAGGTTAATCCCATATGGCTTTTCCTCCTTAATCTTCAAGCCGTACGCATATGCAGAGACAAGTTCAGCTGTGAAATTCTTCCTGCAAAAACAACTTTTCTTTTTGTAAGCTTTGCACTGGGATAGTTTATTTGTATATTGTTCTAAGGGCGGTTGAATATTGGCCCCACCCAACTCATAACCATTATTGTCATATGATTATTTTTCTGAAAAGTAAAACCAAAATATGCCATTTGATGTATACAGAGAAAGCGGCTCCATGTTATTAGGTTCACAGTCATGAAGACTTTGATATTGCCCCTTGAACCCAAATACCAAGATGTTTTTGGGCCTGCAGACCTTGGTTAAGAATTCTTTGGTGTTGTTCCATGCACCCAAAGACTGAGATGTTATTGGACCTACAGACCTTGGTTGAGAATTCTTTGGTGTTGCTCAATGACCTAAAAGACCGAGATGTTATTGGACCTACACAACACAGTCATGACTACTGTCCATTAAACCCATCCACTGAAATACTATTGGGCTAACAGACCATATTCATGAATGCTTTGGTGTTGTACCTTTGAACCCAAAGACCGAGATTCTATTGGGCCTACAGAACATAGTCATGAATGCTTTGGTGTTGTCATTGAACCCAAAGACCAAGATGCTATTGGATTTACAGACCATAGTTATAATGCTTGGCGTTCTCTCTTGAACCCAAAGACTGAGATGCTATTGGACCCTAGAGACCATAGTTATAAATGCTTTGATGATGTTGCTTAGACCCAAAGACCAAGATTCTTTTGGGAATACATGAAGACTTTGATATTGCCCCTTGAACCTAAATACCAAGATGTTTTGGGGCCTACAGACCTTGGTTAATAATTCTTTGGTGTTGTCCCATGAACCCAAAGACCGAGATGTTATTGGACCTACACACCACAGTCATCACTACTGTCTATTAAACCCATCCACTGAAATGCTATTGGGCTAACAGACCATATTCATGAATGCTTTGGTGTTGTACCTTTGAATCCAAAGACCGAGATTCTATTGGGCCTACAGAACATAGTCATGAATGCTTTGGTGTTGTTAATTTAACCCAAAGACGAAGATGCTATAGAACTTACAGACCATAATTATAACGCTTGGCGTTCTCTCTTGAACCCAAAGACTGAGATGCTATTGGACCCTAGAGACCATAGTCATAAATGCTTTAAAGATGTTGCTTAGACCCAAAGACCAAGATTCTTTTGGAAATACAGACCTGAATGTTTTGGTGTTGCCCCTTGAATGCAAAGACCAAGAGTCTGTTGGGCCTACAGACCATAGTCATAAATGCTTTGGCATTGTCCCTTGAACCCAAACACTGAGATGCTATTGGGCCTACAGAACATAGTCATGAATGTTTTGGTGTTGTTCATTGAACCAAAAGACCAAGATGCTATTGGACTTACAGACCATAGTTATAATGCTTGGTGTTCTCTCTTGAACCCAAAGACCGAGATGCTATTGGACCCTCGAGACCATAGTAATAAATGCTTTGATGATGTTTGGGAATACAGACCTGAATGTTTTGGTGTTGCACCTTGAATGCAAAGACCGAGAGACTATTTGGCCTACAGACCATAGTCATGAATGCTTTGGCATTGTCACTTGAACAAAAACACCAAGATGCTATTGGGTCTACAGACAATAGTCATAAATGTTTGAAAACAAAAACCTTTTTTTTTTCTTGGTTGGGATTTTTAGGCACAGCATACAACTATTTCTGAAACTTTGTGTTAAAGATATGTACAATGTTTATTATGTTGTTTATATTTTAAACACAAAATTTCTGATATAGTTGTACCTAAAAAATCCAAACCGAGAAAAAAAAAGGTTTTTGTTTGTACATGTATGAATAAGGTAATGTAATTACCAAGACTAGACTATTAACTGTAGTCATGAATGCTTTGGTGGTGTTCCTTGAAGGCTATTGGGCTTACAGACCATAGTCATGAATGTTTTGGCGTTTTCCCTTGAACCCAAAGACCGAGTTGCTATTGGGTCTACAGACCATAATATTTAATGCTTTGATGTTGTCCTTTAGACCCAAAGACCAAGATGCTATTGAACCCACAGACCATAGTATTTAATGCTTTGATGTTGTCCCTTAGACCCAAAGACCAAGATGCTATTGGGCATATAAACCATAGTCCTGAATGCTTTGATGTTGTCCCTTAGGCCCAAAGACCAAGATGCTATTGAACCTACAGACCATAGTCTGTGCTTTGGCGCTGTCCCTTAAATCCAAAGCTTGAGGTTATATTGGGTCTACAGACAATAGTCATGAATGCTTTGATGTTATTCCTTGAAGGCAAAGACTGAGAGGCTATTGGGCTTACAGACCATAGTCATAAATGTTTTGGCATTGTCCCTTGAACCCAAGGACCGAGTTGCTATTGGGTCTACAGACCATAGTATTTAATGATTTGATGTTGTCCTTTAGACCCAAAGACCAAGATGCTATTGAACCCACAGACCATAGTATTTAATGCTTTGATGTTGTCCCTTAGACACAAAGACCAAGATGCTATTGAACCCACAGACCATAGTATTTAATGCTTTGATGTTGTCCCTTAGACCCAAAAACCAAGATTCTATTGGACATATAAACCATAGGCCTGAATGCTTTGATGTTGTCCCTTAGGCCCAAAGACCAAGATGCTATTGAACCTACAGACCATAGTCTGTGCTTTGGCGTTGTCCCTTAAATCCAAAGCTCGAGGTCCTATTGGGTCTACAGACAATAGTCATGAATGCTTTGATGTTGTCCCTTAAACCCAAAGACCGAGACGCTATTGGGCAATGCAGACCATAGTCACAAAAGCTTTTTTATTGTCCTTTGGAATGAAACACAAAGAAATGGTCTATACACAAAACATCTTGATAGTTTTTACTAATAGTTGAAGACAGTATATATATGTATGTATTTTGTATCTTATTTCTGAACTACATATCGTAATGCTTTACTTACCTTGTTGGACAGGTGGATGACCTGAAAGCCAAACTGGCAGCACAGGAGGTGGAGCTAAAGCAGAAGAACGAGGATGCTGATAAACTGATCCAGGTGGTTGGGGTAGAGACCGAGAAAGTGGGTAAGGAGAAAGCCATAGCAGACGAGGAAGAGAAGAAGGTTGCTGTGATTGCCGAGGAAGTAGGAAGGAAGCAAAAGGACTGTGAAACAGACTTGGCCAAAGCAGAACCAGCTTTAATAGCAGCACAGGAAGCTCTGAACACCCTCAATAAGGTACTAATGACAAAGGAATTCTGTCTTCTGCTCTATGGCTGCATTGTCTCTGTCATGTACTTATATTTAGACCGCCAAAATTTTATCATTTTATTCAGGGCTTTTTTTCAGCTGGAACTTGGTGGAACTCAGTACCACCACCTCTGGCTCAGTTCCTCTGCTCCCTGCTCACCACTATCACTTGTAAACACAGATGTCCAACTTCTGTGTTTATCAGTGACAGCTTGTCTCCCAACGGCTCCCACATATCTGATCTCCTTAGCGGCTCCTACAGAGTGCAGGATGGAGAAAGGGATATGAAGGGGCCTGGGGTGCAGTGCAGATTCCAAAACTGCAAATGGATGATCTCCCTGCAAGTGAGAGAGGCAGAGCCCCCTACAATGTGTCGGGAGGTAATAGAACCAGCTGGGTACTTCAGCTTAATACAGCAACACAAGTAAGACATGTGGAAGATGGTGGAGCTTCTAAGGAGGGAGGGAGAAGATGGAGCAATGGAAGGGGGGTTGCATGCAGAGGTCAGAGCTGAAGAGGGGTGAAAGTGAGATGTGGATAGGGGATGCAGAGGTAAACAGCCGTGGAAGAAGGCAAAGGGCACCCCTAAACTCTGCACAATGTACGTAGCACGCCCTCTGAACTCCGCACTACAACCCCCCAACTCAGAACTCTTTGACTACACCATTTAATGTGGTTTTGAGGGTATGTGGGGGGGGGGGGGTGTTGGGGGGGGGGGGTCGTGGTTGAGTTCCTGCACCTATTCTCTGAGAAAAAAGGCCCTGATTTTATTTATACAGCACTTCATATTTTATAATACTTTTGTAGCAGGGTGTAATGTAGGCATGCAAGCATTGTTAGGAAGAAAAAACATAATAAGGAACCATAGATATGAGGGATCTGTTTGTCTGAGTTGTGGAACAGAAGGTATGAGGGTCCTGCTCATTATAGCTTACTCCTAATAGGCATGGAAGGCTTTAGGGTCCTGCTCATTACAGCTTACATCCCATACAGAACAGGAGGTATGAGATTCTTGCTTGTTAACCACTTTACCACCGGAGGATTATGCTGTCTTACGTCCAGGCCACTTTTTGCGATTCGGCACTGTGCAACTTTAACTGACAATTGCGCGGTCGTGCGATGCTGTACCCAAACGAAAAATTACGTCCTTTTTTCCCCACAAACAGAGCTTTCTTTTGGTGGTACTTGATCACCTGTGCGATTTTTACTTTTTGCGCTATAAACAAAAAAAGAGTGTAAATTTTGAAAAAACAACAATATTTTTCACATTTTTTTTATATGAAATTCCCCCCCCCCCCCCCCCAAAAAATGTAAAAATCTAAATTTTTTTAAATTTTTGGCCAATTTGTTTTCTGCTACCTATGTTTGGTAAAAAAAAAATCACAATAAGCGTATTTTGATTGGTTTGCGCAAAAGTTATTGCGTTTACTAACTAAGGGAAAGATTTATGTCATTTTTGGTGTTTTTATTTTTAACGAGTAATGGCGGTGATCTGTGATTTTTTTTTTGCGGGACTGCGACATTGCGGCGGACAGATCGGACCCTTGACTGACATTTTTGACACTTTGGGGGTACCAGTGACATTACTACAGTAATCAGTGCTATAAATATGCACTGTTACTGTAAAAATGGCACTGGCAGGGAAGGGGTTAATTTTATTGGAGAGGGAGGGGTTAATGTATGCCTGGTGCTTACTAACATGTGTGGGGGGAGGGGACTGAGTGACACAGGGACAGATCGCATGTTCAGCTATGCTGAACCCTGCAATCTGACCCTGCCTGTCACTTAAGAGATCCGCCCGCTTTGTTTACACAAGCGGGCGGATCTCCAAATTCGATTCCCCGACGATCGGGGGAAGAGCAGCGGCGATCGCCGCTGCCCCTCCCCTGGCCCGACTTCCGCTGTGACTGAATACAGCGGGAGCGAGCCTCCGGCGGCGGGCGAGCGCCGCCCACAAGGGGAGGAGTCCAGCGACGTAGGTCTACGTCGCTGGACGGGAACGAGCCACTGTGCCGCAGTAGAGGCACAGTGAGCGGGGCTAAAGTGGTTAAAGAATAAGATCAGATGACAAGTCAGTATTACCCTTTCACCCATATTGACTCCTGGAATCTTTTGAACATGATTGTTTTGTACCCAAATTTTAAAAAGCAAGATATGAACTTTCTCCTATTTTGACCTTTCAGACCAATCTGACAGAACTGAAGTCATTTGGCTCCCCGCCCTCAGCTGTCACCAACGTGACCGCAGCCGTTATGGTCCTCACAGCCCCAGGAGGTAGGATCCCCAAGGACAGGAGCTGGAAGGCGGCCAGGGTGGTCATGGGAAAAGTCGACGGCTTCCTGGACTCTCTGGTCCACTTCAATAAAGAGAATATTCACGAAAACTGCATGAAGGCAATTCAGCCATACCTGCAGGACCCGGAGTTCAACCCAGAGTTCATCTCAGCCAAGTCTTTGGCCGCCTCCGGCCTGTGCTCCTGGGTCATCAACATCGTCAAGTTCTATGAAGTCTTCTGTGAGGTGGAGCCAAAACGCCAAGCCTTAAGCAAGGCCAATGCGGACCTGGCAGCGGCAGAGGAGAAGCTGGCCACTATTAAGGCCAAAATTGCTGTAAGTGACCTTTAACATACTGTAAATTCACTTTATGGGTAAGTCCTTCATAATCATATCGGACTGATGTGGCTGGCAGAGGGGAAAGGCAACATTGCCTGCATGCTTGTTGGCAACCTAAGTATAACTGACTAAACCAGATTGTTTGAAACTCTCCTGAATGAGAGGGCGCAGTACCGGGAAAAGGTCATTGAGCACCCAGGGCAAAGATGCCAAACTGCGCCCCCCATTCACTTAGGGTTAGTGTCAGGGTGCCCCCCTTCCCTGCAATAAACCATTGCGCCCAGGGCAGCCGCCTCTCCGGCCCACCCCTTGTCCCTGCCCTGAGAAGGTGCGTCCCTTTTTTTTACCCTGCAGCCTTGCTAGTCTGATCTCTCAGCTTTCCAGGTCTGTTTCAGCAGTTTTTACCCTCTGTTAGTTTTATTTGGAAGATATGAAAACCTGCATATTTAATGCCTCTTTTTTTCCATAGCTAAGAAGAAATTACATAGAATACAATGTTTTTTTTTTTTTTTTTTTTTTTTAGTCCTGAACATAAAAAATGTACAGCATTTACAGATCTCTATATTTTTTAGCTAGGTCTGGATCATCTTCTTTGGGGCGTTTGGCATCCTTTGGATCCATTAAATATTATGTTATACTTGTGTGTTTCTCTTTTCAGCAACTGAATGAAAACCTGGCGAAACTGACAGCAAAATTCGAGAAAGCCACCGCAGACAAGCTGAAATGTCAGCAGGAAGCTGACGCTACCGCCCTGACCATCAACCTGGCCAACCGCCTGGTGAGTCTGTCACTGCATTACGCAACTGTCGCTGCATGAACGCCATTGTTGAAGGCTGAGACATGGCACCATAGGGTTCTGCAGCCACCATACATATTAGGGATCGACCAATTATCGGCAAAGCCTATATATATCGGGGGCCGATATGCACTTTCCCCGATATATCAGAATCGGCCCCTGAGGTTACCGATATTGCCGATATTTTTGGACAGTGTTTGTGCCGGAGTGATACCTGCAGCTAGAGGCATCACCCCGGTACCGGCGTCCATAGCCGACGGTCGGCTGTCTTGTAATGACAACCAATGCGGTTGAGAAGCCGCTCGGCTGTCATAACAAGGAGCGGGAGGGGACGTTGCCCCCCCCCCCTTCCCTTACGCCGCCTTCCGCGGCTTGCCTGGGTCTCCCGTCCCACCGGAAGACCCGGGCAACCAGCCTGCACGGCCGCCGAAGGCCCGATCAAAGCCGCATTTGGCTCTGATCGGGTCTCCATGCAAAAACCTGGAAGTGAGGTCATGACGTCACTTCCAGGTACTCTGCACCGAATTAAAAAAAAAAAATGACAGCATTCAAAACAGCCAATTTTGGCGTTTTGAATGCTTTTAAGTGCAGAGGAGGGGTTTGGGGTCTTTTAGACCCCCAGATCCCTCCACAAGAGTACTTGTAAAGAAAAAAAAAAACTAATTTTTAATGTACCAAAATATCAGCCCATATCGGCCAATACCGATATTCAATGGCCAGAATATTGTATCAGCATCGGCAAAATAAAATCAATATCGGTTGATCACTAATACATATCACAGACATTGTACCAAACTGACCCATTAGAATCTATGTCCAAGATGGATGGCATATACCTAACCTTTCCCTCCTCAGCAGGAATCTCTTCTTATGACTATTCACTCTCCCTACCAGACAGGTGACCTGTCCCTGCACTACCCACATGCAATATGTATGCCAAGCCTGGAAGCCAGGACCTTAAATAGGCTCTGCCTGACCCAAGATGGCTGCCAGAGTCACATGGGAAGGCAGCATCCAATCGGCAGCTACAGGAGGAAAAAGGAGGACAGTGATTTCGCTACATGCTGCCCCCCCAGGTGTACAGGGGAGCCGCACAGGCCCCCATGGGGCCCGGTTGCAATTGCAACCCCTGTAGTTACGCCCCTGGTTGCCCTCAAAGGGACGGTTGTATCTCTAAGACTAGATGTCGAGAGCACCTCACCCCCCCCCCCCTTAGATCAGATATAAAGAGCCCTCCCATCACCATCAAAAGTCAAGAGACCCGACCCTCCCTTACATCATATTGTACACTCCTTACCTTGTGCTGCTGCTGGGAAGAAGCTGGGGCAGATCTGGGAGGCAGAAAATGCAGGGTCTGGAGGAGGACTAGAGGAGGGCTGAAGTCTGCTGAACACTGAGACAAGGGGAGGCAAGAAACAAAGGGGTGCTGTGGCTGCATAAAGAGACACAGGATCTGTAGGAGGAGTTCTTTCCTTTTCTCTGCTGCTTATTGTTGAGACAGGAGGGCAGAGATGAGCCTCTCCATGGCTGTATTATGGGGTACCGCAGCTGCAGGCATAAAATAGCCTGGAGGGCCAAAGTCGGCCCATGGGCCATGTGTTTAGAGCTGCTGTTAGAAATCATGGGGCCCCGTACAGCCTACCTGGCAGGCCCCCCCCCCCTAAAAAAACACTATAATCATTATTAGCAGACACAAACGTAACAGAGAACCCGTGTGTATTAGCTCCTTTATAATATATATTTTCTTACATTTTATAAAACAAAATGTATAATTTTTTTAACGTTAAACATTTTTACAATTTTTTTAAATTCTTTATTACAATATTATTATTATTATTATTATTATTAATAATAAATATGAAATTAAATATTAAAAAAATAATACATTTAATAAATATTAAATTAAATATAAAAAAATATATTGAAATTATTATTATTATTATTTTTTTGTTATTTTGTTTTTTTCATTTTGTTATTTTTTACAGGACAGGGAAGCCTCTAGCGCTGCGTGGGCAGCACACTGCAAAAGGGGGGGGGGGCACAGTGAAAAAGGGGCATGCGGGTGGGGGGGGGGGATCAGAAGCAGGCAGAACAGGGAGGGGGATCAGTACCGGAGTTAACAATGCGATGTCCTGTGTCTGTGTCACTCTCCGCAGCTGCTGAAAGCTGGCAAGAGGGGGACTTTCAGCTGCTGCGGAGAGCCTTCTGTAATTGTCCCTTCGCCCCGCTGCACCGATTCTCCGTACTGGTGGGGCCCCCCCCCTGTGTTCCCGGGCCCCTTATAGGAGGACTGGTGGTCTGCCCCTATCAGCGGCCCTGCTTGTGTGCTAAGGTCATCGCTCAGGAGAAATGTGAGATCACATGGCTTTGTTTATATTTCGCAAAAAATGCACACATGGCTTTGTTTATATTTTGCAAAAAATGGCCTCATCATGAAGGGGAGTAAATCTTCCGGAGCTGAAGTGGTTAATGTAAAAAATGTAAAATAAAAAAAAAAAAAAGAAAGAAAAAGTTTGCTATGCGGTTTATGGGAACGGTGTCGGGAGTAGGTTTAGTGGAGCGATGAGGACTGCTGTTCCATAGGTGTGATAGTCTGCAGCCGCGTCCTCATTACATATGGCACAATATGCAGTTTACACCTCACACCTGTCCTTGGCGCCGCTGTAATATGCGTCTTTGTCACACGCGGTAGCCTCATGCCGTTTTTCATTACCGCCATGAATTAACAGTGGCGTTTTGTGCGGAAGCCCCTGAGGACTGCTGTCCCTTTTCATGCAGCCGAGCGCGTCAGCCATATTGTCTTATGGAAATCTCTTCATTCGCCTTTTCCTTCAGCAGGACAGTTATTAATGGAGACCTAAAGGATGAATCCATCATCGTCCCCCCCTGAAATTTGTCATAATATGTCGCTGTAACTTATTTTCTGCTCCGTATGTAATTATCTTTTTTTTTTTTTCTCCAACCTTGGTCAGTTTTTTCCTGGTCTGGGTGCCTTTACCCTATACATAGCATCACATGTGTGTGCTGGAGGCATATAAAACCTTTCATTTAACCACTTTGCCCCCTTAATGACCAGGCCATATTTTATGATTCCGCACTGCGTTACTTTATCGGACAATTGCGCGGTCGTGCGACGCTGTACCTAAATAAAATTGATGTCATTTTTTTTCCCCACAAATAGAGCTTTCTTTTGGTGGTATTTGATCACCTGTGCGATTTTTTTTTTTTTTTTTTTGCGCTATAAACAAAAAATTTGTGACAATTGTGAAAAAAAAAAAATATATATATTTTTCACATTCTGCTATATAACATTCCCCCCCCCAAAAAAAAAAATGTAAAAATCAACATTTTTTAACATTTTAGGCCAATTTGTTTTCTGCTACATATTTTTGGTAAAAAAAAATCGCAATAAGGGTATTTTGATTGGTTTGAGCAAAAAAGTTATCACGTCTACAAACTAGGGAAAGAATTTTTTTTTTTTTTTTTTTACTAGTAATGGCGGCGATCTGCAATTTTTAGCGGGACATTGCGACGGACAGATCGGACCCCTAACTGACATTTTTGACACTTTTGGGGGGACCAGTGACATTACTACAGTAATCAGTGCTAAAAATCTGCACTGTTACTGTAATAATGACACTGGCAGGGAAGGGGTTAACATTATGGGTGATCAAGGGGTTAAATATGTACCTAGGGAAGTGATTCTAACTGTGGGGGGGCGTGGCTTGTGAAATGACCATAGAGACCTGTGATCCTATATAGAAGGATCACAGGCGCTCTGTGATCATTCCAGGGAGAGGAACGGTCAGCTGTGTTTACAACAGCCGACCTTCCTTCTCTCTCAGCAGGGAACGATGACCCTGACCCATGCATCGTCTTCCCCGCTGCCGAGTGGGGGCGGGAGCGTGCCGCCAGCGGCGCATGCTCACTCCCTAGCTCAGTGATGGCGAACCTTGGCACCCCAGATGTTTAGGAAATACATTTCCCATGATGCTCATGCACTCTGCAGTGTAGCTGAGCTTCATGGGAAATGTAGTTTCTAAACATCTGGGGTGCCAAGGTTCGCCATCACTGCCCTAGCTGCAGGTGTGGGACCGACGTATACCTACAATGATTTGCGCAGCAGAGCCACATTGTCGCAGTAAAGGAGGCCGCAGGCAGCGGCCGGTCGGGAAGCGGTTAATATATTTCTTAGTAGCCACAAAGGATATAAATCCACTTTGTGTTCTCCAAATACCTTTGCAAACTCAGATATCACCATGTAAAAGTAGCAATTACATCATCCCTGTGCTGTACATAGCCTGTGCAAAGAGCAAAGCTGTGGCCCAGCAGGCTCCACCCACCACCGTCTGTCTGCGGTGGCTTCACAAGGGTTGGTGTCACCCAGTGCAATAAAACATGGTGTCACCCCCCCCCCCCCAAATCATTTTTTCCCCATTTTCCTGCAGCCCCTTCTTCAAATATAATTACCCTCCCCTACACAATTATAATTTCCCTGTAGCCCCTCCCCTTTAGTTTTAATTCACCTGCACCCCACAATCTACATTGCATACAATTCCCCTGCACCCCCCTCCCCCAGGAGAGTCCCTCACCTCTCCCCCAACTGCCATCCAGCAGTCCAGCTCCATCTAGTAAACAGCCGCCCATTACTAAGACAACAGGGATCGCGCGCTGCATGATGACGTCACTACATCCGGTAGGAGGAGGGAGCCAGACTTGTCCTGCAACAGGGCGAGGGGAGGCAGGGCGGACAGAGAACCGACCATTCATGTCCTCCCTCCTCAGAGGTCACCACCCCTCCTCTGGTGTTGTCACCTCATTCCAGTCATAGCCTAGAAACCTGCTGCTGCAGGGACACCTAGGAGATCCCTCCCCTCACAGGACCAGGAAATGAGAAATCTCCACATTGGGGACACACTGAGACAAATTTCCTGGTGTGCTGTCTATTATTAGTGATGGAGTTGTGGACAATGTATATGGTGAAAGACACATGCTGGACTGGAGTCAGGGCCCCTCACACACACACATACACATACAGTGAGGTCCATAAATATTGGGACATCAACACAATTCTAATCTTTTTGGCTCTATACACCACCACAATGGATTTGAAATGAAACAAACAAGATGTGCTTTAACTGCAGACTTTCAGCTTTAATTTGAAGATTGTATACGTGCCTCCCACTTTTTAAGGGATCAAACGTAATGGGACAATTGGCTGCTCAGCTGTTCCATGGCCAGGTGTGTGTTATTCCCTCTTTTTCCCATTTACAAGGAGCAGATAAAAGGTCCAGAGTTCATTTCAAGTGTGCTATTTGCATTTGGAATCTGTTGCGGTCAACTCTCAATATGAGATCCAAAGAGCTGTCACTATCAGTGAAGCAAGCCATCATTAGGCTGCAAAAACAAAACAAACCAATCAGAGAGATAGAAAAAACATTAGGTGTGGCCAAATCAACTGTTTGTAACATCCTTAAAAAGAAAGAATGCACCGGTGAGCTCAACAACAAAAAAGACCCGGAAGACCACGGAAAACAACTGTGGAGGATGACCAAAGAATTCTATCCCTGGTGAAGAAAACACCCTTCACAACAGTTGGCCAGATCAAGAACGCTCTCCAGGAGGTAGGTGTATGTGTGTCAGATCAGGAACACTCTCCAGGAGGTAGGTGTATGTGTGTCAAAGTCAACAATCAAGAGAAGACTTCATCAGAGTGAATACAGAGGGTTCACCACAAGATGTAAACCATTGGTGAGCCTCAAAAACAGGAAGACCAGATTAGAGTTTGCCAAACAACATCTAAAAAAGCCTTCACAGTTCTGAAACATCCTATGGACAGATGAGACCAAGATCAACTTGTACCAGAGTGATGGGAAGAGAAGAGTATGGAGAAGGAAAGGAACTGCTCATGATCCAAAGCATACCACCTCATCAGTGAAGCATGGTGGTGGTAGTGTCATGTATGTATGGCTGCCAATGGAACTGGTTCTCTTGTATTTATTGATGATGTGACTGCTGACAAAAGCAGCAGGATGAATTCTGAAGTGTTCCGGGCAATATTATCTGCTCATATTCAGCCAAATGCTTCAGAACTCATTGGACGGCGCTTCACAGTGCAGATGGACAATGACCCGAAGCATACTGCGAAAGCAACCAAAGAGTTTTTTAAGGGAAAGAAGTGGAATGTTATGCAATGGCCAGGTCAGTCACCTGACCTGAATCCGATTGAGCATGCATTTCACTTGCTGAAGATAAAACTGAAGGGAAAATGCCCCAAGAACAAGCAGGAACTGAAGACACTTGCAGTAGAGGCCTGGCAGAGCATCACCAGGGATGAAACCCAGCGTCTGGTGATGTCTATGCGTTCCAGACTTCAGGCTGTAATTGACTGCAAAGGATTTGCAACCAAATATTAAAAAGTGAAAGTTTGATTTATGATTGTTAATCTGTCCCATTACTTTTGGTCCCTTAAAAAGTGGGAGGCGCATATACAAACTGTTGTAATTCCTACACCGTTCACCTGATTTGGATTTAAATACCCTCAAATTAAAGCTGAAAGTCTGCAGTTAAAGCAAATCTTGTTTGTTTAATTTCAAATCCATTGTGGTGGTGTATAGAGCCAAAAAGATTAGAATTGTGTGCATGTCCCAATATTAATGGACCTGACTGTAGTACATACAAGAGGCCCCTTACAAACACACACCTATAAATCTACTTGATGGTGTCACCCCCTATGGCGGGTGTCATCCAAGTGCGGTATATACCCCCATAGCGATGCCGGTGGCTATCTGCAGAAAACTACAATAGGGGGCGGAGACGAGACCAGTCACCCTGCACAAGGAGAGACAGCAGCAGTGAGCGGTCTTTATTACAGGAAGTCTCACACTGGACGACTGCACAGATCTGGAAGACACATGACAAATGTATTTAGACAATATTTGCTTATTCTAGAGTTCACCTTCCAAATAAATTGGTGGAGGAGGGATTATGGTGTGGGGGGGTTGTTTTTCAGGGGTTGGTTCCTTAGTTCCAGTGAAGAAAACTCTTAAGGCATCAGCATACCAAGATATTTTGGACAATTTTATGCTCCTAGCTTTGTGGGAACAGTTTGGGGTGGAGATTCTTGACCAGCCTGACCTCAACCCTATGAAACACATTTTGGATGAATAAGAGCAGAGACTGTGAGCCAGGCCTTCTCTCCAACATCAGTGACTGACCTCACAAATGAGCTTCTGGAATAATGGTGAAACATTCCCATAGACTCTCCTAAACATTGTGGACAGCCTTCCCAGAAGAGTTGAAGCTGTTATAGCTGCAAAGGGTGGGCCAACTCAATATTGAACCCTACGGACTAAGACTGGGATGCCATTAAAGTTCATGTGTGTGTAAAGCCAAGCGTCCCAATACTTATGACAATATAGTGTAAATTTAGGCTGTGAAAAGACACAGGAGGGCGCAAACACCCAGTGCATTACCACCACCAAATTTTATGAAATACAAGAGCCAAAAACATACTCAAAGGTACAAGCATTTCAAAACTCAACTCCTGCTGTAGGCAATTCCATAGATGCTGCGGTTTTAAAGCTGAAGTGTTTCGGGGGACATTGCCCCCTTTTTCAGAGCTCAGAGGAAGGGGGCATGTCCCCTGAAACACGTCAACTTTCCAACTGCAGTAACTACGGCATCGCCTAAAGCTGGAATTGAGCTTTAAATGCTTGTACTTTCTCATGTTTGTATGTTTTTGGCTCTTGATGGTGGTAATGCACTAGGTGTTTGCACCCTCCTGTGTCTTTTCACAGTTTTATCTAGAGTTTCCCCGCTTCAGTAGGGCAGCATCAGATTGAGCACTATGTGTTCACCTTTGGATGTAGGACGGAGTGAGTGCTGAAGTTGTTAGTATGGTCTTGTGGACAAGATGTATTTAAGCTGGCCAACTGCCCAAAGTGGCTATGGGTAAATATCACCCCGTCTGCCTTTATTAGAACTGCCCTGCCCTACCTTGGCCTGCCCTGCCCTACCCTACCCTACCCTGCCCTGCCTTGCCCTTCCCTGCCCTGCCCTACCCTACCCTACCCTGCCCTTCCCTAGCCTGCCCTGCCCTACCCTACCCTGCCCTGCCTTGCCTTGCCTTGCCCTACCCTACCCTGCCCTACCCTAGCCTGCCCTGTCCTGCCCTACTCTACCCTACCCTGCCCTACCCTGCCCTTCCCTACCCTGGCCTGGAATAAATTTTGAGCACACATATAGCTAGAAAAAAAAAAGGTCATTCTGTCAGTGTATGGTAGCAGAAGAATCTCCCCTCAGCTCCAAAGATAAGAACATTCCCTTCTTTCAGGTAGACCAAATGTGATAGAATGCTTGGCCAACACCTGTAAACTACCATTTCTCTTTTCTAGGTTGGAGGTCTTGCATCAGAAAACGTCCGATGGGCCGAATCGGTGAGAAATTTCAAGCTCCAGGAAAGCACCCTTTGTGGCGATGTCCTGCTCATCACCGCCTTTGTGTCTTACCTCGGCTACTTCACCAAGAAGTACAGACAGGACCTCATGGATAAAACCTGGAAACCCTACCTGGGAGAGCTGAAAGTAAGTACCGGATTTACAGCCACTCTGCAGCACGGAGTGGACATCATGCCTGGGATTTAGCACTTTACTCAAAAGAGGGACCAGCTGACATTTCTTCTGAAATGCCATTGGCTCTAGGTGGTCTCCATCCAGTTTAAACCAAGGACACTTGGATGGGCAGGATTAGCACAGAAGGGAATGGACTAGGCCAGAGGTCTCCAAACTCTGGCCCGTGAGACAGTTGTGGTTCTTTGCTTGCCTTTGTCTGGCCTATGAGGCACTACTACTTCCACTGATAGAAGGCACTATTCCCTCTACTTATTCCTCCCATTGACACCAATGATGGGGCACTATTCCTCCCACTGATACCAATAATGGCGCACTATTCCTCCACTGACACCAATGATGAGGCACTATTCCTTCCACTGACACTAAAGATGGGGCACTATTCCTTCCACTGACACTAAAGATGGGGCGCTATTCCTTCCACTGACACTAACGATGGGGCGCTATTCCTCCCACTGACACAAATGATGGGGCACTATTCCTCCCACTGACACCAACAATGGGGCACTATTCCTCCCACTGACACCAATGATGGGGCACTATTCCTCCCACTGACACCAATGATGGGGCACTATTCCTCCCACTGACACCAACAATGGGGCACTATTCCTCCACTTATAGAAGGCACTATTCCTTCTACTTATTCCTCCCATTGACACCAATGATGGGGCACTATTCCTTCCAATGATACCAATAAGGGGGCACTAATCCTCCCACTGATACCAATGATGGGGCACTATTCCTCCTACTAAAACCAGTGATGGGGCACTATTCCTCCCACTGATACCAATGGTGGGGCACTAATCCTCCCACTGATACCAATGATGAGGCACTATTCCTCCCACTAAAACCAGTGATGGGGCACTATTCCTCCCACTAAAACCAGTGATGGGGCACTATTCCTCCCACTAAAACCAGTGATGGGGCACAATTCCTTCTACTGATACCAATGATGGGGCACTATTCCTCCCACTGACACCAATGATGGGACACTATTCCTCCCACTGATACCAATGATGGGACACTATTTCTCTGACTAAGATCAATGATGTCATTTCTTTTACTCTCACTGACCACCAGGCCTATGGAATTGCTTACTCCCACCGATGCCAGGGAATTTTCTACTCCCACTGGCTTCAGTCCAGCGCCTCTAAATGGCAAAAAATCGCAAAAAAATGGCCTGGTCATTAACCGCTTCCCGACCACCTGCCGCCTTTTTATTGTGGCAGGGTGGCTCTCCTGCGCAAACCGACGTAGACCTACGTCAGTCGCACGCGGGAAGCTAGGGGGCGCGCTCCCACTCGGCAGATTGCTGCCTGACACCCGTGATTGCTCCCCGCTGAGGGAGAAGGACGGTCGGATGTTGTAAACACATCTGACCATTCTTCTCTCTGGAATGATCACAGAGCTCATGTGATCCTTCTATATAGGATCACAGGTCTCTATGGTCATTTCACAAGCCACTTCCCCCCCACAGTTAGAATCACTCCCCTAGGCTTACATTTAACCCCTTGATCACCCACAGGGTTAACCCCTTCCCTGCCAGTGTCATTATCACAGTTACAGTGCATATTTTTAGCACTGATTACTGTAGTAATGTCACTGGTCCCCCCAAAAGTGTCAAAAATGTCAGTTAGGGGTCCGATCTGTCCGTCGCAATGTCGCAGTCCTGCAAAAAATCGCAGATCGCCGCCATTACTAGTTATACATATGCACTGTTACTGTAAAAATTACACTGGAGGGAAGGGGTTAACTTTATTGGAGAGGGAGGGGTTAAGTGTGTCCCTAGGGGGCGTGTTTCTAACTGTCATTGGATGTGGCTGTGTGTGTAACAGCACAGATAAACGATCCTACATGGCAGAACCGTATGATCTGTGCTGTTACACAGGGGAGAATGACAGGCGGCTTTGTTTACACAAGCTGCCTGCCTTTCTCCCTCTCCACCAGACGATCGCGAGTGACCGGCGGACATCGGGTCCGCCGGTCACACGCGCGGGCTTCTTAGGGTACGAGCGTGGGCGGTAGCGTGCCTCCGGCGGCTTGCGCTTGTCCCCTATTGGCTCCCAGGCTAGTGACGTACCGGTACGTCACTTTGCCTGGGAGGGGCTGACTGCCGCCGTATAAAAAAAAACAATAAAAATGACATAAATCTTTCCCTTAGTTATTAAACGCAATAACTTTTGCGCAAACCAATCAAAATACGCTTATTGCGATTTTTTTTTTTTTTTTTTACCAAAAATATGTAGCAGAAAACAAATTGGCCTAAAATGTTAAAAAAATTAGATTTTTACATTTTTTTTTTTTGAGGAATTTCATATAAAAAAAATGTGAAAAATATTGTTATTTTTGCAAATTTGTCACTTTTTTTGTTTATAGCTCATGATCAAAAAATCGCACAGGTGATCAATTACCACCAAAAGAAAGCTCTGTTTGTGGGAAAAAAAGGACGTCAATTTTATTTGGGTACAGCGTCACACGACCGCGCAATTGTCAGTTAAAGTAACTCAGTGCCAAATTGCAAAATTGGGCTTGGTCAGGAAGGGGGGCAAATGCTTCTGTCTTAAAGTGGTTAAAGGGGGGAAAATCTTCCGGTCCAGAAGTGGTTAACAAATCACCGGTTACATAGTTACATAGTTAGTGAGGTTGAAAAAAGACATCAGTCCATCCAGTTCAACCTATGATGTGTGTGTGTGATTGCTGTTAACCGTACATTGTATACCCCTGTGTGTTGTACATTGTATACCCCTGTATGTTGTACATTGTATACCCCTGTATGTTGTACATTGTATACCCCTGTATGTTGTACATTGTATAACCCTGTATGTTGTACATTGTATACCCCTGTATGTTGTACATTGTATACCCCTGTATGTTGTACATTGTATACCCCTGTATGTTGTACATTGTATACCCCTGTGTGTTGTACATTGTATACCCCTGTATGTTGTACATTGTATACCCCTGTATGTTGTACATTGTATACCCCTGTATGTTGTACATTGTATACCCCTGTATGTTGTACATTGTATACCCCTGTATGTTGTGGTCTTTAAGGTGCCCATCTAATAGTTTTTTGAAACTATCGATGCTCCCTGCTGATACCACTGCTTGTGGAAGAGAATTCCACATCCTTACTGCTCTGACCCCTTACGTATTTTAAGGTTAAACCGTTTTTCCTCTAGTTTTATGCAGAGTGCCATAATGCGATAAGACTCTGGCTTTGTATCTGAGGAAGAATATGCAGCTGGAGGGAATGATGACATATTCATGTATATATTGCCCTTAGTACACTGCCCTTAGTACACTGCCCTTAGTACACTGCCCTTAGTACATTGCCCTTAGTACATTGCCACCTCCACCTACGATCTGCAAAATGTCACATTATAACGACTCGCTCCCGTGCAATGTCTGAACAAAAGGCTGAGGATGGAAATTCAGCTTTCCTATGTAGAGAGCCGTGTGTGGCCGCTTCTGGCATATTTGCCGTCCTGACGGCATTTATAAGAGTGTAGAAGGCAGCGGGGCTCCCGGATAATGCGTTCCCTGCGAGGGCCATGCTGGGACAGAGGCGTGCGTGCCGCACATCACCGGAGACTTCGGAGCCGCTGTTATTGGTTGATTATTCATGAGAGGCATAAAACGAAGCAGAGGAGGAGGAATCTGCAAGAGGCTCTCTGCCGGGGGGCTACAAGGCGATTGCATTAATCAAATCTAGCCGAGAAACTTTTACTGTGAACTGGAATTTACTCTTTAATCAACTTGGCTGTGAGACCCAAAGCTTGGCCTCGTTATCATAAGGCAAACAGCCAAAGTGCAATTTCACCTTCCTAATAGAAGAGACGTTCTGCTATGTGCAGGAGGACTGATTACTCCGAGAGACCAGCACCTTCCCACCCGGAAATACTCAGATCCTTCCTCTATAACTCTCCTCTCCTGAAATACTCTGCACTGCTAGAGGACTCTGCTCCTTCCTCTATAACTCTCCTCTCCTGAAATAAATACTCTGCACTGCTAGAGGACTCTGCTCCTTCCTCTATAACTCTCCTCTCCTGAAATAAATACTCTGCACTGCTAGAGGACTCTGCTCCTTCCTCTATAACTCTCCTCTCCTGAAATACTCTGCACTGCTGGATGACTCTGCTCCTTCTTTTATCTAACTCTTACCATTTATTTCCTCTCCAGGTCCCCATACCAGTAACGCCATCTTTGGACCCCCTAACCATGCTGACTGATGATGCAGATGTAGCAACCTGGCAGAACGAGGGTCTTCCGGCTGACCGCATGTCTACAGAGAACGCCACCATCCTGACCAGCTGCGAGCGCTGGCCTCTGATGGTCGATCCACAACTACAAGGCATCAAGTGGATCAAGAACAAATATGGGGAGAATCTCTGCGTAATCCGAATTGGGCAGCGGGGGTAAGTGGGAGGGGTTTGGGGTTGGCGGCCCTGATCACATGTACTCCTTGTCAGAGCTGTAGGGGACAGGCAAAAGATTGTCCCCATTACCTTTAGATTGTAAGCTCTTGTGGTCAGGGCTTCCTATGCACATCATATTCTTATAAGTTGTTTATTTTTTTTTGTTTCCCTCAAGGCTTTACAATATGTGGGAGGCAGGGCCGGGACAAGTGGTGGGTAGAAGGGATGGCCTTCCCTGGGTGCAAGGGCTGCTCCAAGTTCAAATCCCCCCCCCCCCCAAAAAAAATCAACCCCTCCTAGTACAAATCCTCTACCCCTCAAATTTCCCCTCCGAGCTCAAATCTTCTCCCCCGTACTCCAAAACTCCCCTCCCAGCACAAATCCCCACCCCAATCCACCCTCCTAGTACTAATACTCTACCCCTCAAATTTCCCCTCCGAGCACAAATCTTCTCCCCCGTACTCCAAAGCTCCCCTCCCAGCACAAATGCCCACCCCAATCCACCCTCCTAGTACAAATCCTCTACCCCTCAAATTTCCCCTCCGAGCACAAATCTCCCCCCCCCCCCCCCACTCCAAAGCTCCCCTCCGAGCACAAATGCCCACCCCAATCCACCCACCTAGTACAAATCTCTCCCCCATAAGTTACCCCTCCTTCCAGTACAAATCTGCCCCCCCTGCTGAAATCCCCTCTACCCAGCACAAATCTTCCCCCCCCCCCCATCCTCCCCCAGCTTGATTCCTCTCTCTCTATATATGCCCCCCTCAACAAAAAATGTTACCCTCCTAGCACTAATCCTCTACCCCTCAAATTTCCCAGCCCCCCCCAAAAAAAACCTTCCCTCTACCATATTACTTATATAGCACAACCCCCCCCCCTCCCCCTCCTAGTACAAATCCTCAACCCTTTAAATTTCCCCTCCGAGCACAAATCTTCTCCCCCCACTCCAAAGCTCCCCTCCCAGCACAAATCCCCACCCCAATCCACCCTCCTAGTACAAATCCCCCCCCATAAGTTCCCCCTCCTTTCAGTACAAATCAGCCCCCCCCTGCTGAAATCCCCCCCCCCACCCAGCACAAATCTTTGCTCTCCCCATCCTTCCCCAGCTTGATTCCTCTCTCTCTACATATGCCCCCCTCAACAAAAAATGTTACCCTCCTAGCACTAATCCTCTACCCCTCAAATTTCCCACCCCCCCCAAAAAAAATCAACCCCTCCTAGTACAAATCCTCTACCCCTCAAATTTCCCCTCCGAGCTCAAATCTTCTCCCCCGTACTCCAAAACTCCCCTCCCAGCAGAAATCCCCACCCCAATCCACCCTCCTAGTACTAATACTCTACCCCTCAAATTTCCCCTCCGAGCACAAATCTTCTCCCCCGTACTCCAAAGCTCCCCTCCCAGCACAAATGCCCACCCCAATCCACCCTCCTAGTACAAATCCTCTACCCCTCAAATTTCCCCTCCGAGCACAAATCTCCCCCCCCCCACTCCAAAGCTCCCCTCCGAGCACAAATGCCCACCCCAATCCACCCACCTAGTACAAATCTCTCCCCCATAAGTTACCCCTCCTTCCAGTACAAATCTGCCCCCCCTGCTGAAATCCCCTCCACCCAGCACAAATCTTCCCCCCCCCATCCTCCCCCAGCTTGATTCCTCTCTCTCTATATATGCCCCCCTCAACAAAAAATGTTACCCTCCTAGCACTAATCCTCTACCCCTCAAATTTCCCAGCCCCCCCAAAAAAACCTTCCCTCTACCATATTACTTATATAGCACAACCCCCCCCCTCCCCCTCCTAGTACAAATCCTCAACCCTTTAAATTTCCCCTCCGAGCACAAATCTTCTCCCCCCACTCCAAAGCTCCCCTCCCAGCACAAATCCCCACCCCAATCCACCCTCCTAGTACAAATCCCCCCCCATAAGTTCCCCCTCCTTTCAGTACAAATCAGCCCCCCCTGCTGAAATCCCCCCCCCCCCCCCACCCAGCACAAATCTTTGCTCTCCCCATCCTTCCCCAGCTTGATTCCTCTCTCTCTACATATGCCCCCCTCAACAAAAAATGTTACCCTCCTAGCACTAATCCTCTACCCCTCAAATTTCCCACCCCCCCAAAAAAAAACTTCCCTCTACCATATTACTTTATAGACCAACTCCCCCCCCCCCCCAGCACAAATCCTCTTCCCCTATCCCCCTCCCAACACAAATCACCACTCCTAGCACAACTCCCTAAATGTGCCCTCCTTTCTCAACACAAATCCCTCCCCCCATAAGTTCCCCCTCCTTCCAGAACAAATCTGCCCCCCCGCCCTGCTGAAATCCCTCCCCACCCAGCACAAATCTTTACCCCCCCCCATCCTACCCCAGCTTGATTCCTCTCTCTCTACCTATGCCCCCCTCAACAAAAAATGTTACCCTCCTAGCACTAATCCTCTACCCCTCAAACCCCCCCCCCAAAAAAAAACCTTCCCTCTACCATATTACTTATATAGCACAACCCCCCCCCCTCGCCTAGTACAAATCCTCAACCCTTTAAATCTCCCCTCCGAGCACAAATCTTCTCCCCCCACCCACTCCAAAGCTCCCCTCCCAGCACAAATCCCCAACTCAATCCACCCTCCTAGTACAAATCCCTCCCCCCATAAGTTCCCCCATCTTCCAGTACAAATCTGCCCCCCCTGCTGAAATCCCCCCCAGCCACCCAGCACAAAACTTTGCTTCCCCATCCTCCCCAGCTTGATTCCTCTCTCCCTACATATGCCCCCCCCCCCTCAGATGATACCACAGTGCCCAGGGCAGCCCCCCCCCCCCCCCGTCCGCCCCTTGTCCCAGTCCTGGCTGGAACACCCTTAGTGTTAACCACGAAGCCACCATGCCGCCGCCATCTGAAACTGCTTCTCGTTTATGCATTTTCTTTTTCTGGGAACGCCTTGAAATGTAACCTCGTTGGGGATTCTCAGACTTTTATTTCTCTCCTTATTCCCCTTTTGCAGGTATCTGGATACGTTGGAGAGAGCTCTGAGCGGAGGAGACGTGGTCCTTATAGAGAACCTGGAGGAGAGCGTAGATCCGGTCCTAGGACCTTTACTGGGCAGAGAAACCATCAAGAAAGGAAGGTAAAGCATTGCTAGAACCCATCACTGATTCTTCTCCTACAGCTTTGTGGTCGTCCCCACCAAGAAGGATCCGAGACCGATATGCAAACTAAGGATGCATTGATATATCGGCCGCCGAAAATTCTATGACTTTGACGCGACTTGAAGCAATGCCTGTGTAATCTTGAGGGCTATGGACCTCAAGTCGCATCAAAGTCGCACCAACTATCAGGTCGCACCAACTATCAGGTCGCACAACTATCAGGTCGCACAAGCATGAATGGGGCCTAAGGGTTTCACTGATGCAGTTTTGACGCCAAAGCGTTACCAATTCTTCCAAAATTTGCAACAAAGTGACAAAATACTTGCCAGCCCAGCCATACGCCGAATAAAACTGACTTTTGGCATATTTACATTTCAGGCAGCAAAGACGACTTGATCAGGTTATTTCTGATATAAAATGAAGCGTGTGTAATATATTCATATGGCGCTCCAAGTGACGATCATTATGCCGCATCTTTCGTGAGATGCCACCGGGCAACGTGTCAGATTCCTGGTACGTTCCTGGCTCCCCGGGCTGCAGTGCGGTGCGGAGCTCTCAGGTTTCGTATATTAAATTGGGGTTTTCAACACCTCGGGCAGCCGGTGACACGACGCGATGAAAGAATCCGACGCGGCAGATTAATTGAAAGGGAAAAAAAAAAATACTGCCATGCAAGTCATTTAGTGTTTCTCATTAAGGGGGAAAAGCTGTTAACACAATGACACCCGTCCAGCAGCACGTCAACAGAATTTCCTGCATGTGACGATGAGTGTAATTGACCTCCAGGAATAATAATTATGCGGAGAATGAGGAATGGCCCTCGGATGATTCATGTGTGCGGCGTTCCCGTCTCCACTAATCTCCGCTGTCATTTTACCAGAGCGGCTGGCATAAAGGGAAACCCTGCCTAAATAGCCAAATACCAAGCAGTAACATATACTGTATAAAGGGAAAAGGCATAGGCTTACTCAGAGGGTGTGCCAGGCAGGGCTGGGACAAGGGGTGGGTAGGAGGGATGGCTGCCCTGGGCACTGTGGTATCATGTGAGGTGCAGAGACGACACAAGGAAATTGGGGAGGAGGGGATTTGTGTTAGGTGGGGGAATTTGGGGAGCAACGGAGGTAAGAATTGTTCTAGGTGGGGAAATTTGGGGGGGGGTGCTTTGGAAGGTGATTTGTGGGGAATTTGTGTTGGGAGGGAGGACGGGGAGGAGGATTTGTGCTAGAAGAGGTGACATGGTGGAGGGGACTTGTGCTAGGTGGGGATTTTTTTTTGGGGGGGGGGGGGTTGTGCTAGTAGGGATGATTTAGAGCAGGGGTGGCGAACAAGTTCGACAAAAGGAGCCAAAATTTTAAACTGTGAGAGTCGGAGAGCCACACCACGGCGGGGAAGATGCAGCTGAGGCGGGAGGGAGACACACGGGTCCCCACGCTCTCTGGCCCGTGCAGTGTTGGGAGATGGGAGACGTGATGATGCAGCCTGGGGCACAGATGGTACAGGCATAGCACAGATGGTATGGCATGGCACAGATGGTATGGCATGGCGCAGGTGGTATGGCATGGCACAGATGGTATGGCATGGCACAGGTGGTATGGCATGGCACAGATGGTACAGGCATAGCACAGATGGTATGGCATGGCACAGATGGTATGGCATGGCACAGATGGTACAGGCATAGCACAGATGGTATGGCATGGCACAGATGGTACAGGCATGGCACAGATGGTACTGGCATGGCACAGATGGTATGGCATGGCACAGATGGTACAGGCATGGCACAGATGGTATAGCATGGCACAGATGGTATGGCACAGATGGTATGGCATGCCACAGATGGTATAATAATGGCAAAGGTGATGGAATAGGCATGAGGAGGAGGAGGACTCACTTACCAGGCTGCTGACTGACTGGTTCCAGATGACCTCCTCACGCTGCGCCTGTGGCCTGGTCTGGATCCGAATGCGGTCTCTCTGCAGACTCCCGCTGAGTCCTGGTCTCCGTCCGCTCCGGTCCTCCTGGTGACTCGCGACGTCTTCTTCTCTCCGCTGCTGCGCACACTGTGCTCGGGCGGGAAGGAAGGCGGAAGATGATGTCCTACTGTGATTGGTCCAGGCTGGAGTCTGGACCAATCACAGCCCGGACATCATAAAAGTGGGAGTGTCCCGCTGAAGAGCGCCAATCGGCGCCCCTGCTGGTTTTTGACTCCACCCCCCATACCCAGGACACAGTACGGCGCCCGCCAATGGGCGAAAATTTTAAATTTTTTTTTTTAAATCTTATCTATTCTTCAATTGTTCCCACGGCACACCAGGCAACGTCCCGCGGCACACTAGTGTGCCGCGGAACAGTGGTTGAAAAACACTGCGCTAGACGAGCCACAGTATACCATAAGAGGCAAAGAGCCAAAGAGCCGCATTCAGTTCGAGAGCCGCGTGTTCGCCACCCCTGATTTAGAGGGTATTTGTGCTAGGAGGGGAAATTTGGAGGGGGGGAAGAGAGGATTTGAGCTGAGAGGGGGAATGGGGGGACAAAGATTTGTGCTGGGAGGAGGGGAAATTTATGCTTAGGGGTAAGAATGCAGATTAGTGCTCATTTTTTTTAGGGTGTGATTTTTGCTGACACATAATGCTTCTGCATTTTGGGGGGGGGGGGGTGCAGTTTGGCATGTTCACCCTGGGCTCTTAATGAATCAAGGACTGTGTGTGTTCCATTTCGAAATAATGCTGTTTTTGTTCAACTAAAGATTTTTTTAAAGAGTCATTGTAATCATTTGATGAAGATTTTTCTTTTGTTTGTTCACTTTGCCACAATTGAATCGAAAAAAAATTAGAAAGTTTTCGATTTGAACAATTCAAAATGTATCGGTTTGAACATTTTAAATTGAAAAAAACAAATCGGTAAATTCGAAGAAAATGCAAAAAAATACATAAAACGCATTCCGAATACGAATTCTGAATACGAATTGAACGAATTAACCAAATAAAACTAAATAACTAGATTACACATCTAAACAAAACAAAACAATTTTTTATCGTCACGCACATGTCTATTGCAAACCCAAATATTACCTTGCAATCATTACTGTCTTATACATAGCTTGGGCAGAGTAGATCTGTGGGAGGGGCCAGTAGGGACGAGACAAGGCCAGTCACCCTGGACAAGGAGAAAGCAACAGTGAGCGTTCTTTATTACACAAAGTTTCACACTGGATTTCTGTACAAATATAGAAGAAATACACAAGGATCCAAGGAAGAGAACACATTATGTACTTAGACAAGATTTGCTTTTACAGAAGCTTAGCCGTAAATGTAGGGATGGTGTAGGTATGGCACTTTAGAGCCTCAGGAAATGTGATAGGTAGTCAAGAAATGGATGTATGATTTATGCCCCTATAAAGCCTCAAGGTGCTCCTTAGATTTATGCCCCTATAAAGCCTCAAGGTGCTCCTTGGATTATGGGCCCAGCTATGCATATAAGCAGCAAAGAAGTCTTACACGTGTGGTATCCCCATACTGGGGAAGAGTAGTAGAATGTGTTTTGGAGTGAAGTTGTAAGTATGCCCATGTGTGTACCCATGCAAACATTTGCGGGGTAAGATAACCTTCATCCTCCACTGGTTAGGAGCAGACATTCTGATTTACCCTGTGTTCTCCCATAAAAGAAAACGGAGCCCAGCCTAGCTTTTCATGCCATGAAACCATGTCACTGGCAGCAAAGGAACACCAAACTGACCACAGTGCTCACCGAGGCACATAAGCAAGCAATCAGTCTTTAGCTTTCACTAGTCTGGAGCGGTCAAATCAGTCAGAGATGATTACTGATTGGTCAATTTAGGCTCCTGCATTTTGAACATTTCTCTTGGCTGATTTACTGTGTTAAATGTTGTGGAAGATTTGTTGGCGCTGTACAAGTTAATGACATCTGTGTATGTTTAAGGAGGAGCCCCCCATGTGTAATACAAAGCAGCGGTTCCAGTAAGAAAGTTTCAGTATTTATATAAAAATGCATTCAACGCATTTTGGGGGATTGGGGTACCTCCTCCTGCAGGGCCCTGGCTGATGTTGTATGCCATGGGCTTTGTGATAACTGGAGGTGGTGGCTGGGTTATTTCAATATTCTCCAATTTCCAGTTACATGTAGCACCCTCATAGAGTAGTGTAGATTATAAGGTAAATTTAATTTAATTTCCCGGTAATCAGTGGAGCAGGGGTTGATTCTTCAGGTCTGCTCTGTGTTTCACAGGTCACTGCTCTGATTACTTCCCCCTGTATTCCAGAGGATTCTGGAATTATACACTGCTCAAAAAAATGAAAGGAACACTTTGAAAACAGATCTCAATAGGGAAAAATATAATACTGCATATCTATACTGGTATGGACTGGGTAATGTGTTGGGATCTATACTGGTATGGACTGGGTAATGTGTTAGGATCTATACTGGTATGGACTGGGTAATGTGTTAGGATCTATACTGGTATGGGCTGGGTAATGTGTTAGGATCTATACTGGTATGGACTGGGTAATGTGTTAGGAAAGAAAGAATGCCACATCGTTTGATGGAAATGAAAATGATCACCCTACAGAGGGCTGAATTCAAAGACACCCCGAAAATCAAAGTGAAAAAATGATGTTAGTCCATTGTACTGAAATTTCATTGCAGCAACTCAGAATGGTCCTCAGTTGTTTGTATGGCCCCCACGTGCTTGTATGCATGGCTGACAATGTCGGGGCATGCTCCTAATGAGGCGATAGATGGTGTCCTGGGGTATTTCCTCCCAGATCTGGACTAGGGCATCACTGAGCTCCTGAACAGACTGAGGTGCAACCTGGCGGCGTCGGATGGACTGAAACATAATGTTCCATAGGTGTTCTATTGGATTTAGGTCAGGCGAGCGTGGGGGCCATTCATTGGTATCAATTCCTTCATCCTCCAGGAACTGGTTGCATACTGTCGCCACATGAGGCCGGGCATTGTCATGCACCAGGAGGAACCCAGAACCCACTGCACCAGCGTGGGGTCAGACAATGGGTCCAAGGATTTCATCCCGATACCTAATGGCAGTCAAGGTGCCATTGTCTAGCCTGTAGAGGTCTGTGCGTCCCTCCATGGATATGCCTCCCCAAACCATCACTGACCCACCACCAAACCGGTCATGTTGAACGATGTTACAGGCAGCATAATGTTCTCCACAGCTTCTCAGACCCTTTCACGTCTGTCACATGTGCTCAGGGCTAACCTGCTCTCCTCTGTGAAAAGCACAGGGTGCCAGTGGCAGACCTGCCAATTCTGGTGTTTAATGACAAATGCCAATTGTGCTCCACGGTGCCCGGCAGTGAGCACAGGGACCACTACTAGAGGATGTCGGGCCCTCAGACCACCCTCATGAAGTCTGTTTCTGATTGTTTCGTCAGAGACATTCACACCAGTGGCCTGCTGGAGGTAATTTTGTAGGGCTCTGGCAGTGCTCATCCTGTTCCTCCTTGCACAAAGGAGCAGATACCGGTCCTGCTGATGGGTTAAGGACCTTCTATGACCCTGTCCAGCTCTCCTAGAGTAACTTCCTGTCTCCTGGAATCTCCTCCATGCTCTTCAGACTGTGCTGGGAGACACGGCAAACCTTCTGGCAATGGCACATATTGATGTGCCATCCTGGATGAGTTTGACTACTTGTGTAACCTCTATAGGTTCCAGGTATCGCCTCATGCTACCACTAGTGACACTGACCCTAGCCAAAAACAAAACTAGTGAAAAACAGTCAGAAAAGAGGAGTAGGGAAAAAAATGTTAGTGAACTCCACCTGTAAAACCATTCCTGTTTTGGAGGCTGTTTCAATGTTGCCCATCTAGTGCACCTGTTGTTAATTTAATTAACACCAAAGCAGCTGAAACTGATCAACAACCTCCTCTGCTACTTATCTGACCAGATCAATATCCCAGGAGTTTAATAGACACAATGTTATGCTCTGATTAAAAGATGTTCCTTTATGTTTTTTGAGCTGTGTATTAGGAGGAAGAACAGAGTGGACAGCCTAAATATTTATGGAACTCTAGCCAATGTCTGGGGGAGTTTTCCCAGTAGGTGGTGGGAGAGCCCACAAATGGTCAGGGACCTGAGATAGGAGCAGCAGAGTTCCTAGGTTCAGTCCTGCTGGAAGAGACCCCTGTATAGGGGCTCTGCCTCAGGACAGGATTACTGGAGGTGCCATCTAGAATACATTGAGGTCCTAGCTAAGGCTTAAGCTCAGGGGCCTATTCACAAAGTCTAGTCCTGGTATTTATTTGGATCTGGGAAAAGCTCACTGGAGAGTTGGGGGCAAAGGTGTCCAGCTGTCCTATGGTGGTGTGAGTTCGTACTCTCTCAATGAAGAGTGCAGGGTGGATAGTGGAAGAAGGCAACCAATGATCCTGTGGCCGTGTGAGTTAATGACCCTGTTGCTGGAAGTTGGTGATTGTGTGCAGCGTTTGCACTTTGGAGAAAAGTCTTAATAGTCTGTCACCAATAGAGCTTCTATGGGACATTTTTGTGTAGCTCAGCAAGCTATAGAAGAGTCCTCAAAGTGTTCACTTCATCAGTTTTGGGGTATCCCATGCTCCATTCACCCTATCCAAGCTTATCTTTCCAATAAAAGCCTAAAAAGACACTCCTAGACTGTTCCTTCGAGCCAGTAGAGGAATGAAGAAAATGCTGTGTGCCTGACTGTGTGTGTTCACTAAGGGGAAAGGAAACAATTTAACCAAAGGCTCCTTCAGGGGGGCACGAATAACTTGCACACTGGCTCCAGTTATCATAGGGCTTACAGCTAATAGCACCACCCAGAGCCTTGAAGAAGGAAGTATCCCAATCCCCGGCTGCATTTTTATGTGAATACCAATAAAGTCTAGAACTAAACTACTAAGTTAAAAAACTCTTTGTACAAAATACACCCAACATTCACCAATGTCACTTTGTTAGAGAACCAGCACCATGACTGGTCTCATCCTGGAGTTGAGAAGCTGAGGTCCTTCACACAAGTTCAGCACTCCACCATGAATTAACCTCTAATTTAGAGTTCACTGGCATATACTGGTCCTCCAGCACTACCACACACACATTAACAGTATAAAATACTTCTATGGTATAGAAGTAGGGGGGGGGGAGATATTTTCCTATCCTCACCAGACTTACTGTCCTGTAATCCCATAACCAGCAAATTGTCTCATATAGGTAGGCACGATATTAGTGCCTCCTTCCTCAGCCTTTGTGTCGGTAGGCACATACAGTAACATCATTTTTAGATTGGTAGGTTCCTGGGGGTAGTTTGTTGGCCAGTACAGGACAATGTGTAGAATATCTGGTTGTCTATTCTGGTAGTCCTGACAGGAACTTTCACTTCCTGATTTCTTTGTTTTAGGTACATCAAGATTGGAGACAAGGAGTGTGAGTACAGTCCCAACTTCCGCCTCATCCTGCACACCAAGCTGGCCAATCCCCATTACCAACCAGAGATGCAAGCGCAGTGCACGCTCATCAACTTCACTGTCACCCGTGATGGCCTGGAGGACCAACTTCTGGCAGCTGTGGTCAGCATGGAACGACCCGATCTGGAAGAGCTTAAGGTAACCAAACCCATACCAACAACAATAGCAGATAACTTAAAGTGACATAAAAGTCTGGTTAAAAAAAATATATATATTATATCTAATACATACATTAAACATACATATAATGTAATTAGATACATTATAAAATAATACATATAGAAGTATGTATTCTTGACTCCGTCTCCGTCTCATGCTCCGTCTTGACTCCGTCTCATGCTCAAGCAGGAAGATGTCCAGCTAAGTTGCAAACCCTACACTTTTCCTCCTGGTCAGGAACCTTTCCCTGCTGCTAGTTCTGTCGCTAACAGATGGGGTACCTGTCACTACACTACCCACTCACAAAAGTGTGCTAAGCCTGGGAGCCAGGGCCTTGAATAGGCTGTATCTGACCCAAGATGGCTACTAGAGTCACATGGGGTGCATGCAATTGGATAACTTCCCCAGTGACCCTGGGAAACCATAGAGAAACCATGTTCCTCTTGGCTTCCTCAGACAAAAACAAAAGCAGAGAAGTGCCTCTAAGTCTGCTCCACCAAGAAGCTTGCCCTAGTGCCTTGGACATTTTTGGATTTACTATGGACTTTGTGACGGTACTCACCATCACTGGGAGTGAAAGACAGATACTTAATGGACACTGAGAAAATGGTTTAGATTGCTTCAAATGGGTTATGTGTTTACACTTATGATAATGTGTGTTGTACTTCAGTGTCAGAGACAGGCTATCCCTATTGTCTGTGTACTGAGGTGGGATGTGGATTCTGTCTGTCCCAGTGTTAATTGTTAATGAACTTACATATTGTTTCTGTCCAGATGGCTAGATAGTTCAGGTTAATTCTATGTATACAATTTCATCTGCATACAATAATGTAATCAGGCAACCCCTGACCTGTGTGTGGTAATCTGATCAGCAGGGGGATGTTCAGGCTGTATAAGAACTGTGTGACTGTTCAATAAAGGAGAAGGTTCCAGTACAAGCTAAGTTGTCAGCTAGCTTTGTATGGGGACGGCTGGAATATTTAATATCTATGTTCAAGACTAAAGGAAGCTGTATACCGCTTGAAGCCCACAAGCACAGTGTGGGTCACGGTTTGGTTACAGACTTATACCTTATAACTACATTTCTTGCATATTAGGTATTATGATCAAGCCTCTGCGCCTATAACCTCTTTGTCTTGGCTTCCTCTCCGGCTGCAATGCAGCTGCTGACAAGCGCCACCTGCAGAGGAGAAATTAGACTGCATCTGCCTACAGGCAGTGGTAGGTACCTTAATGGTCGAAATGCCACCCTTACAGTTTGCTAAAAGGATCATTGATGTCATGCCACTGACTCAGTCAAGTGGTATTGGCCCCAGAACTTGGTAGGGACCATCAAATGGGAAGCCAATCAGCCACAGCTTAAGGAATCCCTAGCAACCTCTGGAGGAACCCTAGGATTCCACAGAACCCTGGTTGAGAATGGCTGGATTGGAGCACGAGTGTCCCACCTAGAAACCCTGTAAAAGGTTTTCTAAATTTGGCCAAAGGGGTTAGAGAAACCTAAATTCAAGCACATTAGGTAGACTTTCAGCACAGCTGCAGTCATTCTTGAATAGCCCCTTTAGGAGGACGCATCCCTAACCACAAAATAAATTCTACTTATTTCCAGGAAAAAAGGATTATAATGAAGCGGCCTGATCTAATTAATGCAAAAGTTTTCCCATTTTATTTTTGGGCGAGTAAGATGAAAACTTTCTCAGCAGACAGCCGGACGGGGCTAATTTCTCTTTGTGCACGTCTCTTATCTGCGGTAATCAGGTGGCGGGCGGGGAGCTCAGGAGAGATAATGAATTATTCCTGTCACTGCTTCTTTATTTTTATTTTTTCATTTCAATACAAACACTTCCAGAAGGACAAGCCTGCAATCAGCCTTTGGAAGATGTTGCGATTAAGGCTCACGTACCAAACAGACTTGATTTAATGGGGAGAGATTCCGTCCGCTCGGCTCTCCTGATTTTATCGCGCTCTCTTTTCTTCTGCCTCTTCGTTTTGTCTCCTGCTAAAAGCTGATGAAAAGTTTCTTTTTCAGGAATCAGAATGCAGAGATGTTACACTGTAATTATACAAAGTGTTATAAATCACTCCATCGGCTTGTCAGTCTGCCGTCTACCTGATATGACATCTGACAGATCGCACTGCGCATATTAAAGACGGGCCCCGGCCAACAAGAGAGCGGAAGAAGCTCTTCCAGATGGCTGCTAACTTTTACAATCTCTGTTTAGATGCAGCCAGAAGTCAATTAAATTACCCTGATGAATTTAAGGGATTGTATTCTGCTCTGTCCATAACCTCTTCTTTATGGATCTGGTCAGCGCAGGATAAATGGATTTTTCTGATTTGTCTTAAATAAGGTCTTAAGTCATATAAAAAGAAGTATAAGTCAGACAGAAGTTGGATGGACATTTAACTCACAACCCTTACTTACCAGTAGGTGTGTCTTTTTAACAGCAGTTTCACTGGGTGTCAAATCTGGAATCCAATAGGCACCAGAGTTCGACCCAGTGCACTCAATAACAGACCTGGCCAGACATGCCCTATAATAACAGACCTGGCCAGACATGCCCTTTTCTCTGCTACATAAATCTATGTGAGGACACATGTGCTAAGGGGCAGGGGAGATCTGGGCCAGGGGGCAGGGGGGGGGGGCAATTGCCCCCCGGGGCAACTCTGATGCCCGTAAAATGGCTGCACCACTTCTGCCACAGACATGCCTAAAGGATTCCTGGTGAAGAGAAGTAAAAAGTCCCCACCGCTAACCTACTGAGTGTGGGATGTAGACAAGGACAGAGTGTAGGCCTCCCCCCCAGCATGGGTGATGTACACTGTATCTGAACAGAGGCTGGTTCCATTCTCCACTGGAGACTCTCCTCCCCCAGGCAGCCCCGACCAACTGCCCCCTGCTGGCCAGGTTGGGAACCTGGATTCGGCCGGTGAGTAGAGAGTACTTGGAGTAGAGCTTTAGCCTGGAATGGGGGGGTCAGGTGGAGGCCAGGAAGATGGAGAGTGACAAGGGGGCCGAATCGCTGCACTATGGGCCTCTGTATTGTAGTTGCCAGTCAGCCCCTGCTAAGGGGTGTGGCTGTTACTCAGCTCTGCCTACACAGAGCACTGCCTCTTGCACCTGAATGAGGTCTAATGTTCTAAAGCTAAAACTAAAGCTTAGTTGAAATTGCGTTAATAGATACAAGCAGGGCTGTTTTTGTTCTGCAAAGATTTGGTGCAGGACCCCCCCTCCCCTTTCTGATGCACCCTTCGTCTCGGCCCCCTACCCAAGCACCATGCCTTGGTTCCACCTCCTACCCACCTCCCGGTATTACCCCGTTTAGAGGTTACGGAACCAAGTATCATTTTGTGCTACTAAGGTATTTGTATGGAATTTGAAAGACCCAACCCCAGCAACTCAAAGCATGTTGCAAGTCCATACCTTGAAAATCCCCTTCTGATGTGTTCCACCCTGTCGTTTTTTTATGGAGTAACATTTTTGAAAGGAAGTGAAGTTATTGGTGTGCACCATTTTTTCCACTTGTATGGACCTTGGTCAGGAGTTTCATCATCAGTGGCTGCCCAATGGTGGACCCAGAAGAGACTGTGATCACAGGGGGTGCATGAACTTCACATGGCATGGGGAGGTGACCCTAGGGGTAAGTGTGTCATAATGGCAAAAGCATATCCACCCAGCAAGCAGAAAGTTACAATTTGTAAAATGCCTGAGTGGACTGAGGGTAGAAGGGTATTGAATTGCATGCCTGCACCATTCAGTTTACCAGACTGGCAAATCAGATGTACATTAAACTTTATTGTTATTTAATATTGAACTATCCTTCTTTGTATTCAGTCCAACCTGACCAAGCAGCAGAACGGCTTCAAGATCACCCTGAAGACCCTCGAAGACAACCTTCTGTCCCGTCTGTCTTCTGCCTCTGGGAATTTTCTGGGGGACACCGAGTTGGTGGAAAACCTGGAGATCACCAAGAGGACGGCAGCAGAAATCGAAGAGAAGGTAAGGCTTTAGATTAGCCTCAGCTTGGGCAGGCTGAATTCTGATTGGCTGCTATGGCTTCCCCTACCTTTTCTCAGGTAGTATGTGACCAGACTGCAATGGTGTTAATAGTACGGCTGTAATGACTAAAGGCTGCTGGCTGTATGAACGATTACATTGGTCTTTTCCTTTTAAAGCCTAACTCTGGTCAAAATTTAAAAATAAAAATAGCCATGTATGAGCAATAATCTATCTGTTTTCTGTGCATTTCACTAAATATTTGTGGAAAATACAGCAATATCCTATCACAAACTCACTGATTCGTTACATTGTAATAATTATTTCCTGTATTGGAGAATAGACATTTTTGCCCACTTATTACCTGCATGGGGACCAATCCCCTCACTGCCCCTTTGTAGTTTTCACTGCTGTTGCGCTACGTAAACCTTTTGGCGTAAAGAGTCTTCTGGGTGAGATTATTACAATGCCGCTATGTTAATGTTGCCCTGTTACTTGCCCTGCGATTCTGCCCATTGACAGGAATTTTGAGCTCTGGTAAAAATTGGTCAGAAATGGAAATCTAACTGTATTGGCAATTATGTTCAGCCAAACCATATCTGTTGGACACACAGGAATATCCTATCACCGTCATGGATCCCATTAATTGTAATAATAATTTCCTGTTTTGGGGACATGTTTGCCCACTCATCTGCATGGGGACCAGTCCCGTTACTGCTCTGATGTAGTTCTCACTGCTGTTGCCCTGACGTAAACCTTTTGGCGTAAAGAGTCTTGTAGGTGAGATTATTACAATGCTGTTATGTTAATCTTGCTTTGCCCCGTTACTCCGCCTACGATTCTGCTCAAGGACAGAAAGTACATTTCCATATTGTATGGCAAAAAAACATATTTGTGGGATATTCTATCAGTGTTTCCTTGCATTTTATGATTTATTTCCCATAGGGGGGGCTGGACACATTTACCCGTCTGTTATCTGCACAGGGACTGGTATTTTTGCTGCCCCCATTTAGTTCTCACTGCTGTTGCGCTGACATAAACCTGTCGACGTAAACAGTCTTATGAGCAGTATTATTGCCAAACCTCTACGTTATTCCTGCCTACCCTATTATTCTGCCCAAAAATCCACCCAATGGCAGGGAGCAATGGAGACATGGAGGACATGGAGCCTCAGACAACAGGAGGCCATGACAGGACACAGCTGCAGAGACCCTACTCTAGGCATCTATGTAAACCAGGGGTGCTCAAAGACAGGGAGCAATGGGGAGGAATGATGGGACATGGAGCCCCAGACAACAGAAGCCCATGACATGACACAGCTACAGAGACCCTCCTCCCAGGCATTTATGTAAACCAGGGGTGCGCACGCATTGGCCCGCAGGCCACATGTGGCCCCCGGAGCCCTATGATATGGCCCTCGTCCTTAAACCAGGGAAGAGCACTCCTATTTTGTCCTGCTGGTTTGGTGCGCTTTTTAAAAGCGCACCAAAACTTCTGAATGCAGGGGTTTTGGTTGGCTTTCAGAAAGTGCACCATGCCCGTAAAATATAGAATAGAAGTCTATGGCAAAGCGCAGCTAACTCACAGGTGCATATGCAGTGCAGGTAAACCGCAGTGCATTACTATGAAAGCAGCTTAATAGCAGAGTCAGGACAGTAAGGGTTTGTTTACATTTGCAGGTTGGGGGTTGGTAAAACCCCATAGTTGAGATGCCTTTTTACCCCCACCCCCCAACCACTGGTGTAGGGTCAGGGGTCACAATGGTGACCCCACCCCATGCTCCAGGGGGCCCTAGATGTCTGTTTTACACTTGGACAGGAGAGGCTGTGGGGGCAGCATATACAGGAACCGATCCACTCCATTTTCCTCCTGCAACCACTGAAAGACAGCTTCTCTTCCTCTCCCTCCAGCTGACATTCAGCTGCTGCAGGGGGAAATTGTTCATTATGCTATTCAAAATAAAAAATTCGGAACCATTTCATTGTGGCCCATGGCCAGTTACCCAAGTGGCCCTCGCTCTTTGGAAGGTTGACCACTCCTGATTTAAACGGTTGCTCTAAGACAGGGGTTTGCAAACTGTGGCCCATGGGCCGGATGTGGCCCTCTGCTTGCCTTTATGTGGCCCTCAGAGAACAAATTATTTTACTGATATGAGGCACTATTCCTTCCACTGACTCCAGTGATGGGGTACTATTCCTCCCACTGACACCAGTGATTGGACACTATTCCTCCACTGACTCCAGTAGACTCCAGTGATTGGGCACTATTCCTCCCACTGACACCAGTTCTGGGACACTATTCCTCCCTCTGGCACCAGTGATTGGGCGCTATTCCTCCCACTGACACCAGTGATGGGGTGCTATTCCTCCCACTGACACCAGTGATGGGGTGCTATTCCTCCCACTGACACCATTGATTGGGCGCTATTCCTCCCATTGACACCAGTGATTGGGCACTATTCCTCCCACTGACATCAGTGGACGGGCACTATTCCTCCCACTGGCACCAGTGATGGGGCACTATTCCTCCCACTGACACCAGTGATGGGGTACTATTCCTCCCACTGACTCCAGTGATGGGGCACTATTCCTCCCACTGACTCAAGTGATTGGGCACTATTCCTCCAGTGACTCCAGTGATTGGGCACTATTCCTCCCACTGACACCAGTGATTGGGCACTATTCTTCCCACTGACACCAGTTCTGGGGCACTATTCCTCCCACTGACACCAGTGATAGGGTGCTATTCCTCCCACTGACACCAGTGATGGGGTGCTATTCCTCCCACTAACACCAGTGATGGGGTGCTATTCCTCCCACTAACACCAGTGATGGGGTGCTATTCCTCCCACTGACACCAGTGATGGGGTGCTATTCCTCCCACTGACACCAGTGATGGGGTGCTATTCCTCCCACTGACACCAGTGATGGGGTGCTATTCCCCCCACTGACTCCATTGATTGGGCGCTATTTCTCCCACTGACACCAGTGATGGATCACTATTCCTCCCACTGATATCAACAATGTCATTTTTTTTACTCCCGCTGACCACCAAGCCTATGGCATGGTTTACTCTCACCGATACCAAGGCATTTCTTACTCCCACTGGCCACAGTCTGGCCCCCCTAAAGTTTGAAGGACAGTAGTAAACTGGCCCTTCGTTTCAAAAATTTGGAGACCCCTGATCTAAGATGATGTCACAGGTAGAAATGTACTTAATTTATTAATTCTAGAACTCGAAAATTTAAAAAACCTGTAGGAGATGGATTGTGGATGGGCAGAGATGTACAATATGAGACCAGAAGGCCCTAATCCCAGAGTTGGGCTTTAAATACCATGGTGGCTGCTATGTGCCTGCTGGTTTGTGCTCTGCGCTGGTCTATGGTGGTAAGGATGCTGGTGAGACATGACCCGACCACCTAATGTCTGGAGATATCTTAATGTTTAAACATTATATGTGCAATGTTGCCATCCCCATATACACAGGTTCGGTCTGACCGTTTTATCTTGCCTAGGTCCAAGAAGCCAAAGTGACGGAAGCCAAGCTGAATGAGGCACGAGAACACTACCGCCCGGCCGCTGCCCGCGCCTCTCTCCTCTACTTCATTATGAACGACCTCAATAAGATCCACCCCATGTATCAGTTTTCTCTGAAGGTCGGTGACTAATGACTCCAGTATAAGCTCCAACACATCCCGGTTATGTCTTTGTTTCATTTCTGCCAATCTCATGCCTCTGTCGGTTTCAGATTTTATGTACAGGAATTATAACTGAGACTTTCATATTGCTTTGCAGTAACTTGGCTCAACTTTTAATAACGGCAACTAAACCTTAAAGCAAGTAGCGTTATTACCGGTATTTGTGTATCTCCCTGTAGATCATCGCCTGTTCTGCCACAGAATTGCAATAGAAAAGCCAATATAATAAAAAAAACACCTCCAATTCATGACTTCAAAACATGTGAACCATTGCTTAGTTCATTCAGTATGATGTCGCAATCCTTTTTGGGAGCTGAAATCTGAAATCAGGCTTGCAACTGGCATGAGATTGATGTTCTTAGGTGGGTTGCAGGAGGGCCATGCAGGGGCTGACTGGCAACTTTCGGCCCAGGGGGCAAGTGCAATGCAGAGGCCAATGGTGCAGCGACTCCCACTCTCCCTCTTCCCAGCCTCCTTCTGAGCCCCATTCCAGGCTGAAGCTCCACTCCAGGTACTCTCTACCCACCGGCTGAATCCAGGGGGGCGGTTGGGGGGGAGCTGGGACAGCTCAGTTGGGGCTGACCAGGGGAGAGTCTTTAACCGGTTACCGACTGCTTACCGCATATTTACTGCGGCAGTGTGGCTCCCCTAGGCAAACCGATGTAGGCCTACGTCGGTCGGGTGCCTGCAGCTAGGAGGCGAGCGCGTGCCGCCGCCGGCGCGCTCCCAGCCCCCGCTCGTCAGCGGGGAAGCCGATGCAGTGGGCAGGCGGCTCTGATTGCCGCCTGACACCCGCGATCACTCCTTGCTGAGAGAGAAGAACGGTCAGTTGTTGTAAACACAGCTGACCGTTCTTCTCCCTGGAATGGTCACAGAGCCCCTGTGATCCTTCTATATAAGATCACAGGTCTCTATGATCATTTCACAAGCCACGCCCCCCCACAGTTAGAAACACACCCCTAGGTACACATTGAACCCCTTGATCACCCACAATGTTAACCCCTTCCCTGCCAGTGTCATTATTACAGGAACAGTGCATATTTTTAGCACTGATTACTGTAATAATGTCACTGGTCCCCCCAAAAGTGTCAAAATTGTCAGTCCGATCTGTCCGCCGCAATGTCGCAGTCCCGCAAAAAATCGCAGATCGCCGCCATTACTAGTAAAAAAAAAAACAATAAAAATGACATAAATCGTTCCCGTAGTTAGTAGACGCGATAACTTTTGCGCAAACCAATCAAAATACGCTTATTGCGATTTTTTTTTTTTTTTTACCAAAAATATGTAGCAGCAAACAAATTGGCCTAAGATGTTAAAAAATTTAGATTTTTAAATTTTTTTTTTTTTTTTTTGGGAATGTTATATAGCAGAATGTGAAAAATATTGTTTTTTTTTTTTTTCCTCATAATTGTCGCTATTTTTTGTTTATAGCGCAAAAAATAAAAATCGCACAGGTGATCAAATACCACCAAAAAAGCTCTATTTGTGGCAAAAAAAAAAGACATCATATTTTTTTTTTAAGGTACAGCGCCGCACGACCGCGCAATTGTCCGTTAAAGTAACGCAGTGCTGAATCGCAAAATATGGCCTGGTCATTAAGGGGGCAAATCCTTTCCGGTCCAGAAGCGCCTAGTGGGGCTGCTCTCTGTCCCCGTCTTCATCCCGCACTCAGTAGGTCAGCAGTGGGGACTTTTTACTTCTCTTCAACAAGAATAATTTTGGCATGTCTGTGGCAGAAGCAGTGCAGCCTTTTTTACAGGGCATCAGAGCAGCCAGAGGGGGCGATTGCCCCCCTGCCCCCTGGCCCTGTCCTCCCCTGGGGCCATGGCTCAGGACAAGCATCCCTGCAGCTGAATAACTGCTTTACATCGAAGAATGAGACTCCCTTTTCTCTGATCTTCTACTTATTTCTCTGAGCGCCAGCGTCTTGACACATTCCAACATTTTGGATAGTTCCACCTTTGCTGAGATGTCAGAGACGTTCTCCATGAGCTCTTATTAACCCTGAACAGAAGACAGTTGGAAACGTCAATTGTCATTCACTCCCGGTTTCTTGCTTTTCTCTTACAATTCTTCCTGTCGGGAGGGATGATGAAAATAAAACAATAGAAGGTAGCAAAATTTAGAAATGTTTTGTATTCTTTCTCTGAATATATATATATGTATGTTGGCTGAGAGGAGGGGTTTTGCTTTCCTGGAGGTCTTCGTCAATGCAGGTCTCCCCTCGAGTCTCCAGGTTAGACATGTGCAGCACGAAAAAAACGTGTTTAGTTTCGTTTCATTTCAATACGTTATTTACATAAATTTGTTTAATTGGTTTTCGGAATGAGTTTAGTTTATTTGAATTTGAATACAGAAAATTCAAATGGATTCGAATTGCATTTAAATTTTAATCAAATTGCATTTGAATCCAATTCCTTTCGAAATCCAATTTATTCTATTCGAAATTCTAATTTTGGAAGGTGGTTATATTCTTTCTTTTCCATTATATTCTATTGTTTTTTTTTCTATTCTATTCTTTTATTTTCTGTCCTTTTCTTTTTTTTTTTCTATTATATTCTATTTTTTTCTATTCTTTTATTTTCTGTCCTTTTCCTTTTTTTTTTTCTATTATATTCTATTCTTTTTTATTCAAATTCAAATGAATTCAAAATTCTCATTTCAGAAAGGAGTTATATTGTTATATACTTTCTATTCTATTATTTTCTATTGTTTACTCTATTCCATCCTATGCTTTTCTTTTCTATTTTGTTTTCCATTCTATTCTTTTGTATTCTATTCAATTATGAATTCTATTCAAAATTCAAATTTCGGAGGAAGGATACATTCTATTTTATTCTATTCTATTCTTTTACCTTTTCTTTTCTATGCTATTTTTTTTCTATTATATTCTATTCTTTTCTATTCAAATGCAAATTAATTCAAAATTCTCATTTCAGAAAGGAGTTATATTGTTCTATACTTGCTATTCTATTCTTTGCTATCGTTTATTCTATTCCACTCTATTCTTTTATTTTCTATTATTTTATTTTCCATTCTATTCTTTTGTATTCTATTAGATTTTAAATTCTATTTGAAATTCAAATTTTGGAGGAAGGATATATTTTCTATTTTATTCTATTCTTTTTTTTTTCTATGCTATTTTTTTCTATTATATTCTATTCAAATTCAAATTAATTCAAAATTCTCATTTCAGAAAGGAGTTATATTGTTCTATTCTTTCTATTCTGTTGTTTATTCTATTCCATCCTATGCTTTTCTTTTCTATTATTTTATTTTCCATTCTACACTTTTTGTATTCTATTCGATTATGAATTCTATTTGAATTATATTCTTTCTATTTTTTTCTATTCTATTCTTTTTTTTTTTTCTATGCTATTCTTTTTTTCTATTCTTTTCCATTGTATTCAAAGTTATTCAATTTGAATTTCGAATTCCAGAAGATGGTTATATTCTTTCTATTTTATTCTATTTTTCATTCTATTCTATTCCTCCTTTTTCTATTCTATTTTACTCTGTTATTTTATTTTCTATTCTGTTTTGTTCTGTTTTTCTCTATTCTTTTCTATTCTTTTATTTTCTATTCTATTTTTTCTAATTTTTTTTAAAATTCTGTTCAGTTTTACTCTATTATATTCTATTCTTTTATTTTCTATTCTGTTATATTATTTTCTTTTCATTTCCTTTATTTTCTGTTCTATTTTATTCGCTTTGGAAATTTGAATTAGATTCGAAAACTATTCAAATTAGAAAACAATTCAAATTCGATTTGAAAACTATTCAAATTTAGTTCGAAATGTTTTTTTGTTATTTTGGATTCATTTTAAATTCGTTACTATTGCAGTTCGAAAATACGGATACATCTGGATTTTCTAATAACAAAAAATTTCTCAGAATTTCAATTCGGAATGAAACGAACCGCACATGTCTAATCTATGTCATATATCAATAACCTGATGATATCGCCCCCTGTGGACTGTACCCCGATGCTGCACTTATGCCATGTTGGGAGCTGGTGTGTTGACTTATCTAACATGAATGCGGTCTGTTATCTCCCCCAGGCATTCAGCGTGGTCTTCCAGCAGGCAGTACAGAAGGCACCAGCAGATGAGGTCCTCAAACAGCGAGTGGCCAATCTCATAGACAGCATCACATTCTCTGTCTACCAGTACACAACGCGGGGATTGTTTGAGTGCGACAAGCTAACTTACACCGCGCAGTTGGCCTTCCAGGTACGATGGATGCCTATTACTACAGTGCTTATCCAAAATATCTATGTCATTCCAGGAAGGAGGGATTAACTGTTCACCCAATAAGGGAAATGGGAGTTTACTGTTCAACCAATAAGGAAATGAGGGATAACTGTTTTGCCAATGAAAAAATTAGGCTTGTATTCTATCAATGAGGAGATGTGGGTTAACTGTTCATCCAATGAGGAAATGAGGGTTAGTCGTTCAACCAATGCGAAAATGAGAGGTAACTCTTCAACCAATGAGAAAATGAGAAGTAAATCTTCAACCAATGAGAAAATGAGAGGTAACTCTTCAACCAATGCGAAAATGAGAGGTAACTCTTCAACCAATGAGAAAATGAGAGGTAACTCTTCAACCAATGAGAAAATGAGAGGTAACTGTTCAACCAATGAAGACATGAGGGTTAACTGCTCATCCAATGGGAAAATGAAGGTTCACTGTTTATCCAATGAGGAACACAAGGGTTCAACCAATAAAGGAAGGAGGGTTCAACTGTTCACCCAATGATGAAATGAGGGTCTGCTACTCTACCAATGAGGAAATGTGGGTTAATTGTTCATCCAATGGGAAAATGAGAGTTAGTTGTGTAACGAATGAGAAAATGAGAGGTAACTGTTAAACCAATGAAGAAATGTGGGTTAACCGCTCATCCAATGGTAAAAATTAAGGTTTACTGTTCAACCAATAAGGAAAATGAGGGCTAACTGTTCATCCAATGAAGAAATGAGGGTTAGTTGTTCAACCAATGAGAAAATGAGAGATAACTGTTCAACCAATGAAGAAAAGAGGGTTACTGCTCAACCAGAGGGGAAAATGAAGGTTCACGGTTTATCCAATAAGGAAAACGAGGGTTAACTGTTCATCCAATGAGGAAATGAGAGGTAACTGTTCAACCAATAAAGGAAGAAGGGTTTAAAGCGTTCACCCAATGATTGGCCAGGAGGAGAATCAGTGTGGCAATAGCGAATATCCATTCGCTATTGTCACACAACTGGGTGGGCTCAGGGCGCAGTGCCCTGCGCCCCGAGCCCACCCTTTTTTGAAGCCTATTAGAGCCTCTGGCTCTAATCACGGGCTTAAATTTTTTTTTTAAAAAACCCCATTGGAATCCATGCGTCCGGCTGGGGGGGGGGGGGGGGGGCGGCATTCCTGCACTCCCAATGGATGGGCCGCCACTGCTCACAACCCAAATCTCCAAAAGTTATCATTCTTAGCACCGCCCCCCCAACTAGAATATTACCTCAATTCCCCCTTCCAACACAAATCCTCTCCCCCCTCAATTTTCCTTTGGCAACCCCCCGCCCCTGGGTGTAATTTTCTATATGCCCTACAAAACTCCAAAGCTACGACTTTACATGCTTCAATATTCGGTATAGGACCTCAGTATGGGATCCCACTTAGCGGGTTGGGTATGATTCATGGAAAGCTTCTCTAATGCACAATTTTTTTTTTTACGGTTTTCTACATCTTTCAGATCCTGCTGATGAGCAAAGAGATAAACCCAACTGAATTAGACTTTCTTTTGCGGTACCCTGCCCAGCCCGGCCTCACAAGCCCGGTGGACTTCCTCTCCAACCAGTCCTGGGGTGGAATCAAGGTGAGTGTGGTCTTCAGCACCGTTTTCTTCATGTCTTTGCTGTGCGCTATTCATGTACCTGGCCTGCTCTCTACATGTCTGTCCCCTCTGGTGACTCTCAAGGACGTTTAATCTGGGACGTTGCTGATCACATGAGCGACTGCTATTCCAGCGGATGGTTTGATTGCTGGTTTCCTGGAAGAGGAGATGCCCTGGGGCCATAGATGAAGCCGCAGGCTTGCAATGACATTCTGTATCCTCCATAGGCACGTTTGATTACAGCTGTTTTGTTTTAACTCCATCCCTCTCTGTGCTGCTCGCTCGTCGTTCACATGTGAGCATCAGTTTGTTATAAAGTCTGCAGTGTGGTTAACGAAGGAAGTGATCGGTATTTCAGTATGTTTGCTCGGTTCCAAAACCACGAGGAAAAGGGCAGACGGAACCCAATGGCTCCCTTTTCCCTTAACCCCAATTCACTGCCAGGCCTGGACACATATAATCCAGTGCTGCCCGATTGTCTTCACACAGCTCCGGTACCATCGTCCCACCCGACCCTGCATGTCTCATTAAAGAGAACCTGTCACCTACAAATCATCACATAGGGGACTTTTTGTCCCTTATGTGATGAAAAAAAACGTAAAGCAAAAAAAATTTATTTTTTTTGCATAAAAATAAGGTTACACCCAAGCCCGGCGGGCAGTTGTAAACCGGTAAAGAGAACCTGTCACCTAAAAAAAATTTTTTTAAGGGGCTTGAGTGTGACCTTTTTTTTATTTTCATTTTTTCGCTTAACATTTTATTTTATTTTTTTTCATCACATAACGGACGAAAAAGTCCCCTATGTGATGAAAAAAAATAAAATAAAATGTTAAGCGAAAAAATTAAAATAAAAAAAAAAGGTCACACTCATGCCCCTAAAAAAAAAAAAAAAATGAGACTCCAACATGTACTCCAACATGAGACATGTATGCACGTTCGAAGGGTAAACACAGACATCAGGGGCTCTTACATGTGAAAACCTAGATTGTGGTACACACGCGTTACGACGATTTGCCTGGGAGCGGCTGCCTGCCGCGTACATCTGCGGCGGGCAGTCGTAAACTGGTTAAAGAGAACCTGTCACCTAAAAATCATCACATAAGGGACTTTTTCGTCCGTTATGTGATGAAAAAAAATAAAATAAAATGTTAAGCGAAAAAATTTAAATAAATAAAAAAAAGGTCACACTCAAGCTCCTAAAAAAAAAAAAAAAAAAAAAAAAAAAAAAAAAAAAAATTGAGACTCCCACCCCCACATGTATGCATGTTCGAAGGGTAAACACACACGTCAGGGGCGCTTACATGTGAAAACGTAGATTGCGGTACACGTTGCATATCGCCGCGCGCGCCAGAGTGAAAGCAATAATTCCAGCACCAAACCTTCTCTGTAACACTAAACTGATTACCTATAGGGGACATTTGAAGCGTCGCCTATAGAAAACATAGGGTACTGACGTTTGTCGCCATTTCTCGGGTGCACGCAATTTTTTTTTATTTTTGGGTGGATTTTCCCCCTTTAATGACCAGGTCATATTTTGCGATTCGGCACTGCGTTGCTTTAACTGACAATTGCGTGGTCGTGTGACGCTGTACCTAAATAAAATTGACGTCCTTTTTTTCACATAAATAGAGCTTTCTTTTTGGTGGTATTTGATCACCTGTGCGATTTTTTATTTTTTGCACTAAAAACAAAAAAAGAGCGATAATTCTGAAAAAAAAATATATATATTTTTCACATTCTGCTATACAACATTCCCCAAAAAAAATTTAAATTCTTAATTTTTTAACATTTTAGGCCAATTTGTTTTCTGCTATATATTTTTGTTAAAAAAAAATCTCATTAAGCGTATTTTGATTGGTTTGCGCAAAAGTTATCGCGTCTACTAAATACGGAAAGATTTATGTCATTTTTAGTGTTTTTTTTTTTTTACTAGTAATGGCGGCAATCTGCGATTTTTTTTTTTTTTGCGGGACTGCGACATTGCGGGCGGACAGATCGGACCCCTAACTGACATTTTTGACACTTTTGGGGGGACCAGTGATATTACTACAGTAATCAGTGATAAAAATATGCACTGTCACTGTAATAATGACACTGAGCTATGAGGGAGCGTCGGATATTATCCTGACAGGTGAAGTGACACCCTCCACCGGGGGGGGGGGCGGTACGCCTGACACCGGGGTCTCTACAATCTCGGAATGGTGAAGAGGACCGGTGGTGTAAACTTGCTGCATTCAGTCATTTTATGAAAGGATATTTTAAGAAAGCAGAGAACCTCATAAAGTATTGCTCCGCCGGGGGGGTCACGTGAGCGGCGTCCGGGAAAAATTCAGACAAGAAATTGATAAGTTCATTGATCAGGATTGATTTTGTTCAGATGACTCCGTTGCACGCCACCAATCTCTCCAATTCCAAACTAAGCTGATTCCGAACAAAATCAATCCTGATCAATGAACTTATCAATTTCTTGTCTGAATTTTTCCCGGACGCCGGTCACGTGACCCCCCCCCCCCCCCGGCAGAGTAAAACTTTATGAGGTTCTCTGCTTTCTTAAAATATCCTTTCATAAAATGACCGAATTCAGCAAGTTTACACCACCGGTCCTCTTCACCATTCCGAGATTGTAGAGACCCCGGTGTCAGACGTACCGGCCCCCCCGGGGGAGGGTGTCACTTCACCTGTCAGGATAATATCTGACGCTCCCACATAGCGTGTCGTCCATCCATCTCTGTGACAGCGTCTTATCAGCAGGAGACGAGAGGGTGGCGTGTCAGACTGCGGGGTGGCCGGGCGACGTAGAGAGATCTCTGAGACCGATAAATGGGAGATAAACAAGACAACGACTGCCGAGTGAGTCTTTGGGGATCAGTGTTGGCTGTGGGACTACAACTCCCAGCAACACGATATCTACACTACTACTACTCCATAAGTCATCGGCCCTCAATTTGGGGAAGCCAGTTATAGTGCCTTGAAAAAGTATTCATACCCCTTTTACGTTTTGTCATGTTACAACCAAAAATGTAAATGTTTTTTTGGGGGGATTTTATGTGATAGACCGACACAAAGTGCACATAATTGTGAAGTGGAAGGAAAATGATAAATGATTTTCAAAATGTTTTACAAATAAATATGTAAAAAGTGTGGCGTGCATTTGTATTCACCCCCCTTTACTCAGATAACCCTAACTAAAATCTAGTGGAACCAATAGCCTTCAGAAGGCACCTAATTAGTAAATAGAGTCCACCAGTGGTGGCCGGTGTATTGAGGACGCAGGGGCGCCGCCCCCACCCCCCCCCCCCATCCATGCGTCCGGTCCCCTAATCTGCATGCAGGGGTGCCGGACGCATGGAGCTTAATGGGTTTTTTTTTTTATTCTCCTGATTAGAGCCAGAGGCTCTAATAGGGTGATGAAAAGGGTGGAGCCTGCCCTGCGCCCCGAGCCCACCCATTGTGTGACAATAGCGAATGAAAATTCGCTATTGTCACACCGATCCTCCTCCTGGCCAATCAGGAAGCACATCCGATACGCGCTTCCTGATTGGCCGCAAGGCAAACCCCATGCCATGGGCCGAGGAGGAGGCGGGAGGACTGGAGGAGACGCGCCGCCGGTCACCGGGACTGAGGAGAAGCCGCTGCTGCTGCTCCAGGTAAGTAAGGGGGCACGCACGCTGATCTCTGCATTGGGGGCATGTACGCTGGTCACTGCATTGAAAGGGGGCACGCTGGTCACTATGCATTGAAAGGGGGCATGCTGGTCACTGTGCATTGAAAGGGGGCATGTACGCTGGTCACTGCATTGAAAAGGGGCATGTACGCTGGTCACTGCATTGAAAAGGGGCATGTATGCTGGTCACTGTGCATTGAAAGGGGGCATGTATGCTGGTCACTGTGCATTGAAAGGGGGCATGTACGCTGGTCACTGCATTGAAAAGGGGCATGTATGCTGGTCACTGCATTGAAAGGGTGCATGTATGCTGGTCACTGCATTGAAAGGGGGCATGTATGCTGGTCACTGCATTGAAAGGGGGCACGCTGGTCACTGCATTGAAAGGGGGCACACTGGTCACTGTGCATTGAAAGGGGGCACGCTGGTCACTGTGCATTGAAAGAGGGCACGCTGGTCTCTCTGTATTGAAAGGGGGCACGCTGGTCTCTTTGCATTCAAAGGAGGCACGCTGGTCTCTCTGCATTGAAAGGGGGCACGCTGGTCACTCTGCATTGAAAGGGGGCACACTGGTCTCTCTGTATTGAAAGGGGGCACGCTGGTCTCTTTGCATTCAAAGGAGGCACGCTGGTCTCTCTGCATTGAAAGGGGGCACGCTGGTCACTCTGCATTGAAGGAGGCACACTATACCTTGATTACTGAAGGCCCCTTTCACACTTTTGCGACCTCAAAGTCACGCAATTTTTTGTCAGCGTTTTTTGCCGCAAAGCAATGCCTATTACATTTTTCTGTTTGCGCCCCCCCCCCCCCCCCCAAAATTTTGAGCACCAGCCGCCACTGCTGCTGACTGGTAGAAGAAAGTTTGACAGGAGGGAGGGATTGCTGATCAGGAAGAAGATGAAGTGCTAATACATCCTCTTCCATCTAGTAGGATACAATTGGATTGTATGTGGTGGGTGCAGTGTCCTGCCCCTGTCCCACATCACTACGCTTTTCACAAGGAGGGATAGGACTGGATTGTGTATGATGGGTTTTGGGCTCTACCATCTATCCAACATCCCTTCCGAAGGAGGAGAGGAATTGAGTTGCAGAAATAAGGAAATATTTGGTTTAAATATGTGTGTCTGTCTACCAAGCTACCGGAGCAATGGGAGAAATCATTCTTTTTTTGAGCAGTTGAGTTTTCCTCAAAGTGAAGAGCTTCTCAAACATCTGCATCAAACAATCCAAAGAGGAGTATAGGCCCTAGCCATTGTGCAAGGGGCTGCTACCAATCTCTGGAGGAACCCTAGAGTCCAATTGAACCCTTGTTGAAGATGTCTGGTATATTCCCAAATAGAAACAAAATGTCAGAGAGTTGACAGAAAATAATAAGTTTATAGTTCAGTTTTCTCAAAAGTGAAGATTTGCCCAAAAACTGGGGTCAAACAAGCCAAAGAGAAGGAGTTTAGGGTTCCTCCAATGGTTGGTAAGGTTCCTTAAACAATGGATGGGGCCTAGAGTCCAATGGAACCCTTGTTGAAGATGTCTGGTATAGATATTCCCAAATAGAAACAATATGTCAGAGATTTGACTGAAAATAACATGTTTATAGTTCAGTTTTCTCAAAAGTGAAGATTTGCTCAAACACTGGGGTCAAACAAGCCAAAGAGAAGGAGTTTAGGCCCCCATCCATTGCTTAAGGAACCTTACCAACCTTTGGAGGAATCCTAGAGTCCACTGGAACCCTGGTTGAGGATGGCTGGTATAGAAAAAATACGTCAGAGAATTGACTGAAAATAAGAAGTTTATGGTTCAGTTTTCTCAAAAGTGAAGATTTGCCCAAACACTGGAGTCAAACAAGCCAAAGAGAAGAAGTTTAGGGTTCCTCCAAAGGTTGGTAAGGTTCCTTAAACAATGGATGGGGCCTAGAGTCCAATGGAACCCTTGTTGAAGATGTCTGGTATAGATTTTCCCAAATAGAAACAATATGTCGAAGATTTGACTGAAAATAATACGTTTATAGTTCAGTTTTCTCAAAAGTGGAGATTTGGTCAAACACTGGGGTCAAACAAGCCAAAGAGAAGGAGTTTAGGCCCCATCCATTGTTTAAGGAACCTTACCAACCTTTGGAGGAATCCTAGAGTCCACTGGAACCCTGGTTGAGGATGGCTGGTATCCGTGCTTTAAGTGGCCCAAAAGAGGTGCGGGTACTCTATTATAGCCTATAAATTTTGTCGTCCCCCCCCCCACCCCACATCAGGGTCCCCACAGAGCACCCCTTCCTGGCCTGGGCTGGGACTCTGGAGCAGGGGGACTCACTGGTGGTGACTGGTCTGGCTCTGGGGTGGGAAATATTCTTGGGGGGGGCAATTGAGGGCGCAGATGTCCAAAATGAGCGTACTGGTACGCTAAGGCGCACGGAGAGGTGGCGGTATGCTCAAGAGCCATATGTGGAAGTGGCAGTACTGAGTACCAGTGCATACCGGCCCACTTAAAGCACTGGCTGGTATAGAAAAACTACGTCAGAGAATTGACTGAAAATAAAACGTTTTCTCCAAAGTGAAGAGCTGCTCAAACATTGGGGTCAAGCATCTCAAAGAGATGGAGTTTTGGGCCCCCGGGGAATGGAAAGAAAGTAAATAATAATGGAGCAGAGGATATATTTCAGATACAACACCATCTGTTTTCTGAAGGCTCACGCTGTAATTTATTCACCTTAATAGCTGACTTAATTAAAATCTATAGTGAGGAGTATCTGCAGAATCGCTTGCATGTATGTGGCTGAATGATTTTGAAATTGAACTGCCGCGCAATAATAATGGAGTCCAGATAGAAGTTATTATAAAGACAGATGTTAAACAAAAGACAGTGTTTTTCAGAAATATAAAACAATAAATAAAATAAATAAAAAATATTAAATAGTAGAATCAAAAACCAGTTAGGGCATATTATAGTGGATAGGATATATTATCACATGGTGGATAAGGATGTAAGGTTCATACACCATTGGACTTTTTTGCTGCCACATACATTATTTATTTTTGCATATGTGGGTGTATGTACTGTCTGTGTGTGTATATGTGTATATATATATATATATATATATATATATATATATATATAAATATTCATTTTTTTAACACACGGATTTATAGATTATTAATTTATTGGGTATAATCAGCGCTGTTCTGATGATATATTTATTTACATTTCTGAGGTTTGATTTATATATATATATAGCTGCTGATTATTATTGTTTTCTGAACATTAATATTAGGGTGACTTTCTATTTAATCTGGAAGGATTTTGTTCATATAGATTGATGGTGGAAGAAATGGAAAATGTGTATGTATCTATATGTACTGTGTGTGTGTGTGTGTGTATGTATATATATATATGTATATGTGTATATATATATATATATATATATATATATATATAATGTGTGTGTGTGTATATATATATATCTATATATATATATCTATATGTGTGTGTGTGTATATATATATATATATATATATATAATGCATAGCTGTTGATCCAGTGAAACTACTGCTTTATTAGTTCTGTGCAGACAGGACAAAGTCAAATGTTCTTCTGTTTACTCGATAGGTTGAATGTTATTCATTTGTAAAAAGAGAACGGTTCAAAAAATACTGCATTATGGCCACTGGGTGGAGCTGCGGAAATAAATACTGATCATCAGCTCCATCTAGTAATCACAATGCAGTATTTTAGCAAACCACTGTATTTTTTTATGAATAAATAATCAACCTGTAGAGGAAAATGAAAACATTTTATGTTGCCTCATTTGCCCAGAATAAATGTACCAGCAGTTTTGCTGGATGAATAGCTATACAATATATATATATATATTTTTAAAATTCACCTCTTTATGTTATAATTGAATCATTGAGAAGTTATAATATTGGTATTGTAAGTGGTGATGATGAGATATTATTAAGTTGGCTTGAGAAAGCCAACTTACTGAAATCCTATTTAAACTTCTTCTTCTTCTTCTTCTTCTTATTTTTCTGGCCGGTAAATTTTTGGACACTAACTCCTCCTAGACCGTTCAAGATACATACTCCAAACTCGGCACAGACCTTCATACTGTTCTGACTCGGTGTGCTATATCTTTTCAGACTGGTTTGAGTTACGGTTTTCTTAAAAATTAATATTAAAAATCATAAAAATGCCCATAGACTTTCATTGACAGGATGTTCAGATGACCCAAGCTCCAAATCCCATTAGACTCAATCAACATGCTAGTAACTTTGATAATCATGCTAGCGACATGGCTAGTCGCTTGCTAATTATGCTAGCGACATGCTAGCAACATGCTAATCATGCTAGAAACATGCTAGTCACATGCTAATCATGCTAGCAACATGTTAGCCGCATGATAATCATGTTAGAAACATGCTAGAGAAATGCTAGTAACTTGCTAATCATGCTAGCGACATGGCTAGTCACTTGCTAATTATGCTAGTGACATGCTAGATACCTTGCTAATCATGCTAAGTACATGCTAGTCACTTGCTAATCATGCTAGCAACATGCTAGCAACTTTGCTAATCATACTAATGATGGTAGTCACTTGCTTGTAATGCTAGCAATATGTTTTAAACTTCTTAAACTTTTAAATCTTTTTAAACTTTTTAAACTTTTCACATTTTCAAACTTTTCAAACTTTCTAAACTTTCTAAACTTTTCAAACTTTCTGGTCAGGCTTTCTCAAGCCAACTTAAAGTTTGTCTCGACAAACTTTTTTTTCTAGTTAATATTTATAATACTAGCATTATTAATACATTTTTATTAATAGAGCTAATGTTAACAGTAGAAGTTTACGTAATATATCATATATAAGAGAAAACAGTTGGCATTATCACTGATAAAAAAAAAAAAAATATATATTAATATAAAATATAATAAAATAATGAAATTGATAAAATGTTTAGTGCATAAAAAAAAAATAAAAAAAAATAACGTATGATAAAATACAACTCAACAAGCGTATGGATATATAAAATATTGTGATGAATAAAAAAACTCCGATACTACACTAAATACTATGAAATATGGTTAGTAATGTTAGTAGTAGTTTTAATAATAGTGAAAATAAAATATAAAGACGTTCATATTATTGAAAATAATACTATAAAACCACAGTAAAGACCTTAAATAGCTTACTATGAGCAACCAATATCATTACAGAAACACGTCATTACACGTGGGTATAGAGTAACCTTTCTCAACCTTTTTATCCAGAGGCGCCCCTAAAATAATTTTCAGGTCTCAGGGAACGGTTACTAAAACCACTTTATTGGGAAGTAAAGGAGGAAAATTCCTTTTTCATTGGAGGTCAGTGGGAAGAATGCCCCTTACATTGGTGGTCAGTGGGAAGAATGGGCCTTTCATTGGTGGTCAGTGAGAAGAATGCTCCTTACATTGGAGGTCAGTGGAAGAATGCTCCTTACATTGGTGATCAGTGGGAAGAATGCTCCTTACATTGGTGGTCAGTGGGAAGAATGCCCCTTACATTGGTGGTCAGTGGGAAGAATGCTCCTTACATTGGTGGTCAGTGGGAAGAATGCTCCTTACATTGGTGGTCAGTGGAAGAATGCTCCTTACATTGGTGGTCAGTGGGAAGAATGCTCCTTACATTGGTGGTCAGTGGGAAGAATGCCCCTTACATTGGTGGTCAGTGGGAAGAATGCTCCTTACATTTGTGCAATGGTTGGAGATACAGGGAATCTCCTGAAAGAAGTCAACTAAGGGCACCAACATGAAGGTGAAATACGTAGAACTTTATTAATGAAAAAATGGGTAGGAACACACGTGGAGGACTCAGGACATAACATAGATCACAGATAAAATACAATGCATAAAAACAAACCACAATGGGATATTGCAGCAACCCGGGTTATAGGCATATACAGACCAGTGGGATAATGGTATTGGATGGTAGGAATGGAGAAGGCAAGGCAATCTTGCTCAAAGGCCTGGAAAAGGTGTTTATATAGCTATATCACAATATCAGTCCCAATAGTAAGAGTGATGCTCAGAACAGCAGTTAAATCACATTTTTCTCCATATAGGGAATCTGTTCATGTGGATATGGAGCCCAAACAGGTCAAGTGGGAAAAATAGTACAATAGTAGTCAGTGGGAAGAATGCTCCTTACATTGGCTGGCAGTGGGATGAATGTTCCCTAAATTGGTGGTCAGTAGAAAGAAAGCTCCTTACATTGTTAGTCAGTGGAAAGATTGTCTATTACATTGGTGGTCAGTAGGGAGAAGTCCCCCTACATTTGTGGTCAGTGGGCAGAATGTCTCTTTTTTGGTGGTCAGTGGGACGATTGCCCCTTACATGGTGGTCAGTGGAAGACATGACCCATAGACTGGTGGTCAGTGGGAAGAATGTCCCTTTTGTGGTGGTCAGTGGGAAGAATGTTCTTACACTGGTGGTCACTGGTCAGTAGGAAGAAAATCCCTTTATAGACAGCTGCTGGGTCATGCAGTTGGTTTTGGTAAGTGGTGTTGGCCCTGAAACTATGCAGACACCATGAGATGGGAGACCATTTAGCCACTGATCAAAGAACACTTACCAACCTCTGGAGGAACCCCTAGGGTCCATAGGAACCCTTGTTGAGGATGGCTGGTAAGGATGTACCAAATAAAAACAACACGTGATGTCGGAGAGCTGACTGAAAATTATATGTTTACAGTTTTTTCCAAAGTGAAGAGCTGCTCAAACATTGGGGTCAAACAAGAGAAGGAGATAGGACCCCAGAGGATTGAAAGAAAGTAAATAATATTAAAGCAGAAGATATTTCTCAGAGATAAAACACCGTCTGCTTTCCGAAGGCTTGTGCTGTAATTTATTCACCTTAATAGCTGACTTAATTAAAATCTATAGTGAGGAGTATCTGCAGAGTTGCTCGCACGCCGCTGTCACAGCGCCTTTCTCTCCTATGCAAATCACAAGGTGATGAGACAACTAATGAATCTCAGTCTGCGGGCGTTTGCTTCGTGTCGGAGCTTCCATGCTGTGAGGTCAGAACATTTATTTCCACCGGCGGACAGATAAAACCACAGTAAATAATTCACAGCCAAAGTTTTCTTTGTGGCATGGCACTCACTTTCTGAGATTTATCGAAAACCGGAAATGATTACAGTACCTAACCTGGCTGTCCTGTTACCGGAGAGATAACGCAAGTGGTCGATTAACTTTATTCTGGGTTTGGTACTTGCAAAATAAAGGGATAGAATTTGCAGTGCAGCCAAGGAGCTCCAGTACTTTACAAATCCTGGTACCGTGTGGAGAAAATGAGCTTTCTTTAAATTACATACCCGTAGGCCAACCACAGCTTCTGCAAAGCCTGGCTATAATAAGATTCTGAGTGATCAGCACCGTCCTGCATATAAGATAGAAAGGTTGGTACAATGAGCAAGTCCCCGCCAGCACAGGAATGAGCATGGAGCTGCTAAATTGCTGGTCTACAAATACACGCATGTGCTCCCTACCCCCCATCACAGCAGCACTGCTGTGACAGGGCGAGGACTAGTGCTCTGTGCATGTGCAGATTTGTGGAGGAGGGAGAGAGCATTGCACATGTGCAGATTTGTGGATGAGGGAGAGAGAGCATTGTACACCTGCCAATTTGTGGAGGAGTGAGGGCACACTGTGCATGTGGCAATTTGTGAAGGAGGGAGAGCATGCTGCACCTGTGCAGATTTGCAGGGAAGGGAGAATGCATTTTGCATATGCGGAGTTGTCAACTAGGGAGAGTGCACTGTGCATATGCCATATTGTGGACAAGGGAGAGTGCACTGTGCATGTTCGGATCTGTGGAGGAGGGAGTGTGCATTGTGCATGTGCGGATCTGTAGAGGAGGGAGTGTGCATTGTGCATGTGCGGATCTGTGGAGGAGGGAGTGTGCATGTGCGGATCTGTAGAGGAGGGAGTGTGCATTGTGCGGATCTGTGGAGGAGGGAGTGTGCATTGTGCATGTGCGGATCTGTGGAGGAGGGAGTGTGCATGTGCGGATCTGTGGAGGAGGGAGTGTGCATTGTGCATGTGCGGATCTGTGGAGGAGGGAGTGTGCATGTGCGGATCTGTAGAGGAGGGAGTGTGCATTGTGCGGATCTGTGGAGGAGGGAGTGTGCATTGTGCATGTGTGGATCTGTGGAGGAGGGAGTGTGCATGTGCGGATCTGTAGAGGAGGGAGTGTGCATTGTGCGGATCTGTGGAGGAGGGAGTGTGCATTGTGCATGTGTGGATCTGTGGAGGAGGGAGTGTGCATGTGCGGATCTGTAGAGGAGGGAGTGTGCATTGTGCGGATCTGTGGAGGAGGGAGTGTGCATTGTGCATGTGCGGATCTGTGGAGGAGGGAGTGTGCATGTGCGGATCTGTGGAGGAGGGAGTGTGCATTGTGCATGTGCGGATCTGTGGAGGAGGGAGTGTGCATTGTGCGGATCTGTGGAGGAGGGAGTGTGCATTGTGCATGTGCGGATCTGTAGAGGAGGGAGTGTGCATTGTGCGGATCTGTGGAGGAGGGAGTGTGCATTGTGCATGTGCGGATCTGTGGAGGAGGGAGTGTGCATGTGCGGATCTGTGGAGGAGGGAGTGTGCATTGTGCATGTGCGGATCTGTAGAGGAGGGAGTGTGCATTGTGCGGATCTGTAGAGGAGGGAGTGTGCATTGTGCGGATCTGTGGAGGAGGGAGTGTGCATTGTGCATGTGCGGATCTGTGGAGGAGGGAGTGTGCATTGTGCATGTGCGGATCTGTGGAGGAGGGAGTGTGCATTGTACATGTGCGGATCTGTGGAGGAGAAAAGAGTGCACTGTGCATGTGCGGATCTGTGGAGGAGGGAGTGTGCATTGTGCATGTGCGGATCTGTGGAGGAGGGAGTGTGCATTGTGCATGTGCGGATCTGTGGAGGAGAAAAGAGTGCACTGTGCATGTGCGGATCTGTGGAGGAGGGAGTGTGCATTGTACATGTGCGGATCTGTGGAGGAGGGAGTGTGCATTGTGCATGTGCGGATCTGTGGAGGAGGGAGTGTGCATGTGCAGATCTGTGGAGGAGGGAGAGTGCACTGTGCATGTGCTGATCTGTGGAGGGGGGAGAGTGCATTGTGCATGTGCTGATCTGTGGAGGAGGGAGGGTGCACTGTGCATGTGCTGATCTGTGGAGGAGGGAGAGTGCACTGTGCATGTGCAGATTTGTGGACAAGGGAGAGCGCACAGCACATATGTAGATTTGTGGAGGAGAGGAGTGCATTGTGCATGTGCCAATTTGTGGAAGAGTGCTTTGCCTCATATAAATGAATTATTCAGATATTCTTTATTCGCTTTATTGGACACTAATGTACTCCCATGTCTCATCCCCTACAGTCTCTCTCCAACATGGATGAGTTCAGGAGCCTGGACCGAGACATTGAAGGGTCAGCCAAGCGCTGGAAGAAATTTGTGGAGTCGGAATGTCCCGAAAAGGAGAAGTTCCCCCAAGAGTGGAAAAACAAGACGTCCCTCCAGAGACTGTGCATGATGAGGGCTATTCGTCCTGACCGGATGACTTACGCCGTCAGGTAAGGAATGAAAATCTTATATTCCTTGGTGGGGTATGCTCGCATTTTCACACAAGGTTATTATGAACTTTTTTCTTTTATAGCATTTTTAAAGTAGAAATAAACTCATTCACTAACCCTAAGCATATTAAAATAATCACAGTTTTTTTTTTCCTTTAATTCTGCAGTTTTCATAAAAATAATCCCTGGTGATCCTGCCATGAAGGTCTCTGTTCAGACCCTTCCTTTTATAGGGTGACAACGCTGTGTTCTTGTCTCCTAGCTGTGCTCCTGTGTTGTCACTCTGTCACACGAGCTTGTGGGTAGGTGCAGCATGGTGCGGCGGTAGTAACACACACACAGTCCAGATGCAATAGAAAGAACTTGTATTGTAGTCAAAGTATAACACAACAGTTCACAACAAGTCAGATGGGAAGGCAGCCAGACCGGGAACACGGATGAACAGTAGACTGTAGCAGAGCAGATCCCAGCCGAACTGACAGCATGTGTCTTGAGGGCTTGAATCAGGGGCGTAATTACAGGGGTTGCAATTGCAACTGGGCCCCCATGCTCCTCGGGGGCCGGGCCTGTGCGGCTCCCCTTTACACCTGGATAGGAGGGGCGGCGGGGGCAGCATATAGAGAAATCACTGTCCTCATTTTTCCTCCTGCAGGAGTAAAATGGAGGAGATTGGTTCTTCTGTATGCTGCCCCCGCCACTCCTCCTATCCAGTTCACTTGTGATCTGCTGTCTCTGGATCCCTGTGTGCTCCCCCGGTCCCCCCCCCCCACTGTACTCCCTTCCCTCTCCTGTCAGCTGCTGCAGGGGATGTGTCACAATAGAGAACCAGGAAGGGGTCAGTAAATATGTAATTTACCGGCTCCTCCCTTTTCTGAATGGACAGAGTCATAGTCAGTGACATTGTAAGAAAATAAAATAAAATGTTAAAAAATAATACAGTTAAAATACCAAAAAATAAAAACTACTGACACCAGTGGGTGAGCATCCAGGATCGCAAAGATCACACTTGCGACCGGGCCCTGGCATTCCACCACCGTGGGGAGGCCCCAAGATGGCAGGAAGGGGGCCCACTGCAGAACTTGTGAATGGGTCCAGCTGCAGGACCGTAATAAAGGGCCCCGCAACGAGAGTAAAGGGCCCCAGGATCAGTGGGAAGAGCCCCAGGCTTGAAGATAAGGGCCCCGTCCAGGGGTCCCCTCATGGTTTCTTGCATCGGGGGCCCTGAAGGTTCTAGTTACGCCTCTGCTATGGGATATATTCTGGTCATCAACCGGATACACAGTGTTTTAACAAACTACATATACAGTAATATATTTTAATAAAGACTTTGAAAATTCGTTATCTATAGTGCACCAGAGGAGTTGATATATTTTGTGGGCTTCTGGCTCTCCAACTGTTGTGAAACAGAATTCTTTTCTGAGATTTTGCTATAACATGCTGGGACTTGTAGTTCCCCAGCAGCTGGAGAGCCCCAGGCTGTAAACGCTCAGCCTTCATGTATGTAATTTTGCGGGGGGGCTCAGACCTCCCAGGTCTCACAGCTGAGTTCCTGGCGCAGTTCAGAGCAGACGCAGCTGATGAGGAGGGAGAGCAATTCTCTGAAAATTTCTGCTAATTGGCTTTGTCCATCTCTAGAGAGGCCTCCACCGGCCCAGACACAGCTGTACGGGAACGATTACTGATCTGAATTTTCTCAGTAATCTGAGAGCTCCAGTCTTCTAAACCAAAGCTGCAAGGCTGGGACTGTCGGAGCTCTTTAATGGTGGCGTCCTTGTGTTACATCCTAGTAGTAGATGCTTGCCCTTGATCTAGTTACACTGTATTCACTTCACTTGTTACTGTGTAGCATTATGAATATATATCTATGTTGCTTTTCTTTGATATTAAGATAGTTCTCTGATCAGAGTGAGCTGTTCACTTTTATACCAGAACGATTATCGCTCTGAATACTCTGAACGTCCCCGTCTGTTTGTTCCTGCATGCCGGGAGCTTTACGTGGAGAACACAGCTTCTTCTGTCTGGAGCATTGCCATCATTATTTTACTATAGGCCTAAAATACATAATCTGGGCAATGTTGGCACTTTATCCCCAGAGACAAGTATTGCAGCTCACCTGCTTTCTAAATTCTTCTTTTAAAACTATCTGGGGAGCGACTGTCTTGGTGTTTTGACAAAGGAAATTGATTCTTTGGTAGCACCCTCCTAGTGTAGAGTAGGCTGCTTGAAAATTTTAGCTTGGCTCCTCTATAACCAGCGGATCAGAGGTTGATTATCTAGGACAGTGATGGTGAACCTTGGCACCGCAGATGTTTTAGAACTACATTTCCCATGATGCTCATCTACACTGCATAGTGCATGAGCATCATGGGAAATGTAGTTCCAAAACATCTGGGGTGCCAAGGTTCGCCATCACTGATCTAGGACCATACACACAAAGGCAAAGACCGCACTCCGATGTAAGAAGAAACATGAATTAATTCACCACTTGTAGATCCATACATGACTTGAAACATCACGGACAAGAACCAAAGGTTGACGCGTTTCACTAAATTACATTCACTTACTCTGAACTCATTATCTAGGGCTGCTCAGTGTTTCATAGGCTGGTGTTCTGTTATTTCCCCCTATCTTCTAGAGGATTCCAGAAGTATAGCAGGGAGGGAGGATAGAACAAGCAGCCTGAATATTTTTGGAAGTCCAGCCAATCCCTTGGGAGGTGTGCCTAGAAGGTGGAGAGTGCGATCATAAATAGCCGATGGCACATGTGTCAAACACAAGGTTTGAGGGCCGAATCCAACCCACCATGCCATTATATGTAGCCTCACACCTCTTCTGAGCTGCGGTACCCCTTATCTCTCTCCCCCCCCACCTTGTCTCAGCAATTAGCAACAAAGAGGAGAACAAAACTCCTCCACCAGATCCTGTGCTTCTCTGTGCAGCCGCGGCTACACTCGTCTCTTCCCCCAACCCCCCGCTGTCTCAGCAGTCGACAGATAAGAGAAGGACAGAACTACTCCTACAGATCCTGCGCCTCATTCTCCACCTCCCCTGGTCTCAGCATTCAGCATACTCTGGTAGCTGACTCCAGCCCTCCTCTGGTCCTTTTCCAGACCCTGTACTTTCTGCTTCCCAGCTCCATACCGTTTCTTCCTGGAAGCAGCACAATGTAATGGGTGTGCACTGTGATATAAGGGAGGGTGGGGGGACTCCTAATTTCTGATGGTAGGGGGTTCTCTTGACATCCGATGTAAGGGGGAAGGGGGGTTTGCTCTGGGTTCTTTGCCATATCGCATCAGGGAAATGCTCAATCTGGTTGACATGGGAAACACAAACTGTCTGAGACAAGCAGCCGTCAAGGAGAGGTAAGGTAATGGATGCAGATCTTTAACCCATGACAAGAAGTCATTGGTTGAACCTAATGGCATTGATCTGGCAGTTCTCCACAAAGTGAAGAACCCATTCTTCCCAAGCATTTGGGGCAACCAGCTCAAGAAATTCCAGTGTAAACAAGTCAATAGTGTATTAAACAAAAGTCCAATGTTCTTTTAATAACACAAGTGACAATAGAGAAACAAAAGGCAGTCAACGTTTTTCGGGGGACAACAATCTTTCTTCATCAGGGCTTAATAAGCAATGTAGTAAAATATATCTGATTGGACATAAAAGAAAGTTCCTGCATAGAAGTTTTACTTATGGCAAGAAAAATGATTAGCAAGTGATGGTGCCTATATCTGCAAGTGAATGTGACCGAATTAAATAACACCCTCAAGTTGTTGTGGTGTGTTTCTTCCCAGTTAAAAAGTTGGAAATTGGAAATTGTAATTATTTTGTATAATGTTAATGATATTTATTAGTATATGGTTCAACATGTCACATTGGATATTGCCCTAGTTTCATGCTTATACACTATATGGCCAGGAGTCTGTGGACATCTGACAACTATTTAACATCCCATTCCAAAACCTTGGCCATTAATATGTAGTCGGCCCCCATGTTGTGGCTATAACATCCTCCACTCTTCTGAGAAAGCTTTTCAACAGATTGCGTCTGTGGGAATTTGTGCCCATTCGTGAGGGTCAGGTACTGATGTTGAATGAGACGACTCAATGGCATTCAAATCCATAGCAAAGTTCTTCAGTAGGATTGAGGTCAGGGATCTATGCAAGACACTTGAGTTCCATCACACCAACCTGGTCAAACCATATCTTTATTGAGCTGGATTTGTACATAGGGGCACCGTGATGCTAAAATAGAACGGGCTTTTCCCAAACTGTTATCAAAAGGTTTCATAGCAAAGGTCTTCAGTAGGATTGAGGTCAGGGATCTATGCAAGACACTTGAGTTCCATCACACCAAACTGGTCAAACCATATCTTTATGGGGCTGGATTTGTACATAGGGGCACCATGATGCTAAAAAAGTAAGGGCTTTTCCCAAACTGTTATCAAAAGGTTGAGGAGCACAATTGTCCAATATGTCTTGTATGTTGTAGTAATAACAGTAATCTTCAATGGAACGCCCAAACTCCCTCACTTAAAGGGGTGTCCAAATACTTCAGCCAAATATGATATAATTTGTTAGGTATGCTGTAATAAAATGAAATTATAATGACTTGTGGGTTTTTGTAATAAACTGCAGCGTAGCCCATAGCAATGGATCATAGTCAGACCCTACGTTGGCCAATCCTGTTGTTGTGTGCTACTATAGTGTGTATTACCATACTGAACAGACATAATTATGATTCCTGTTATCTTCCTCCAGGGACTTTGTAGAGGAGAAGTTGGGCAGTAAATATGTCATCGGACGATCTCTGGACTTTGCCGCTTCATATGAAGAGTCTGGACCGGCCACTCCCATGTTCTTCATCCTGTCACCTGGTGTGGACCCTCTAAAAGATGTAGAGAAACAAGGTAAAGTAATGACCTGGACTGGCCTCTGTTTCCAATATAGGCAGAAATAATGGGTACAGTACAAGCTATTCATACTGTATGTGGGAAATTACTGAGATATTCAACTTTTTTTTCCCCTCTCAGGGAGAAAACTGGGCTACACATTTGACAATCAAAATCTGCACAACGTCTCGTTGGGACAGGGACAGGAGATCGTGGCTGAACAAGCCCTGGATCTGGCAGCCAAAGAGGGACACTGGGTGATCCTACAGGTACGTCCTCACATTTGCTTCTAAAGAAGTCCACATTGCTATGATTCCCCCACAGACCATTCATATTGCATCTCATATGCTGGGGAGATGATGACCTGTGCTGGCCATCTCCAGTGTTTTTCACATAAGCCGTTATTTGTGGCTGAATGTTTTCTGTATGTCACAGCTGCTCCCCAATCCCAGATGTTATCCGCCTGACGGCAACTCAACTTCTCATTTCTTTATTCTTTTTCTCTTACCTCTCTTTTGCTCTTCAGCTCCCCTTTCTCTTTCTGTTCCCCCTCTCTCCTTCTCCTTCTCTCTCTCAACTTTCTCACCCTAACTCTTTCTTATTTCTCTCTCTGTTTTCTCCCTTCTTCTTTTCTCAATCACTCTCCCCTGAGAGTACGTTCCTTCTCTCCTCTCTTCCTTCTCTCTCCCTCTTCCCTTATATCTTTCTTCCATCTCTCCCTTTCTCATTCTCCCCTATCTCTTTCTAGTCTTTCACTCCCTCTATCTCTCAATTCTCCCCCCCCCCCCCCCAACAACCCATCCCTCTATTCTCTCCTCTCTCTTTTTTTTTTTCCTCCTATTTCCCGCATCCTTCGCCCCCCTCTGTTTTTCTCCTCTCATCTCTCCCGTCCTTCTCCCCTATCTCTCCCCTCCTTCTCCTCTCATCTCTCCCCTCCTTCTCCCCCTATCTCTCCTCTCCTTCTCCCCCTCCCCTATCTCTCCCCTCCTTCTCCCCTATCTCTCCCCTCCTTCTCTTCTTTCTCTCCCCTCCTTCTCCCCTCCTTCTTCCCTATCTCTCCACTCCTTCTCCCCCATCTCTCCCCTTCTTCTCCCCCTATCTCTCCCCTCCTTCTCCCC